>NC_140179.1:12404774-12437274 GCF_963971535.1 Notolepis coatsorum | reverse complement strand
CAAATGTTTGAGAACCACTGTACTAGGGAACCTAGTGTTGTTTTAATGTAATGCACAGTAATACAATTCGTTTTTTTATTTTTTTATAAATGTTTTTCTTTTCTTTTCTTTTCATACATAAAACAGAACATAACAGTACAATAATAATAATAATAATAATAATAATAATAATAATAATAATAATAATAATAATAATAATAATAATAATAATAATAATAATAATAATAATAATAATAATAATAATAATAACAATGACAACAGCGACAACAACAATAATAACAGTAACATGAATCATAATGACCTTGACAAGAGACAGACAAACAAGAAAAAGTAAAATAATAAAAATAAATTTTAAAATAAATGTGGCTCAGGCACTAGCAACCATGTTTGCGTATCCGTAATACAATTAGTTACCTTGGGCAGCAGCAAAGGGATGTGTGTTTTACGCTCCTCACGGGAGTGGTCGATCCAACGGAGGACGGCCTCGAACACCGTCTCCTCGCTCTTCACGCTCAGATCATCCCTCTCGATGATGTCCACCAGTTGCTGCGGGGACAGCTCCACGAACTCCTGTGAGACGCGCAGCATCTCCTCAAAGTGGCACACGATGAAGAGATGGGCCTTGCGCCTCAGGTCAGGGCAGTTGTAGATGTCCGCCAACCTCCAGATGCCGACACAGTTTTCCAGAGACAGCTGGCCTTCTAGGAAGTCAGAGCACGCTCCTACTATGCCAGTGACGCGAAGCTGGTCTGCAGCCACGAGAAGCTCTTCCACGTTCTCTGCTGTCACCAGCACAAAGCGTGTGTAGGAGTACTCTATGATGAGCTGCATCATACCCGGGGACAGCCCAGGGATGGTGTAGACTGCTTTCTCTGAGTCACTCCAGCGAGTGAAGAGGGCTCTGTGGGACGCAGAGTATAGAGATATCTGATGAGTAAACAGTAAGCAACAATCTGTCCTGTGTAGTCATATATTTTCACTGTAGAAGTATAGGGTCTTAGCACAGTAGAAGTATAGTATCTTTTTACAGTAGAAGTACAGTATAGTATCTGTTTACAGTAGAAGTACAGTATATTATATGTTTACAGTAGAAGTACAGTATAGTATCTGTTTACAGTAGATGTGCAGTATAGTATAGTTTTACAGTAGAAGTACAGTATAGTATCTGTTTACAGTAGAAGTGCAGTATAGTATATTTTACAGTAGAAGTAAAATATAGTATTTGTTTACAGTAGAAGTGCAGTATAGTATCTGTTTACAGTAGAAGTACAGTATATTATATGTTTACAGTAGAAGTGCAGTATATTATCTGTTTACAGTATAAGTACAGTATAGTATTTGTTTACAGTAGAAGTACAGTATAGTATATGTTTACAGTAGAAGTGCAGTATAGTATATTTTACAGTAGCAGTACAGTATATTATCTGTTTACAGTAGAAGTGCAGTATAGTATATTTTACAGTAGAAGTACAGTATAGTATCTGTTTACAGTAAAATTACATTATAGTATCTGTTTACAGTAGAAGTGCAGTATAGTATATGTTTACAGTAGAAGTACAGTATATTATCTGTTTACAGTAGAAGTACAGTATAGTATATTTTACAGTAGAAGTACAGTATAGTATCGTTTTACAGTATAAGTACAGTATAGTATCTGTTTACAGTAGAAGTGCAGTATAGCATATGTTTACAGTAGACGTACAGTATAGTATAGTTTTACAGTAGAAGTACAGTATAGTATCTGTTTACAGTAGAAGTACAGTATAGTATCTGTTTACAGTAGAAGTACAGTATAGTATCTGTTTACAGTAGAAGTGCAGTATAGTATATTTTACAGTAGAAGTACAGTATATTATCTGTTTACAGTAGAAGTGCAGTATAGTATTTTTACAGTAGAAGTACAGTATATTATCTGTTTACAGTAGAAGTGCAGTATAGTATTTTTACAGTAGAAGTGCAGTATAGTGTCTGTTTACAGTAGAAGTGCAGTATAGTATCTGTTTACAGTAGAAGTACAGTATATTATCTGTTTACAGTAGAAGTACAGTATATTATCTTTTTACAGTAGAAGTACAGTATATTATATTTTTTTACAGTATAAGTACAGTATAGTATCTGTTTACAGTAGAAGTGCAGTATAGCATATTTTTACAGTATAAGTACAGTATAGTATCTGTTTACAGTAGAAGTGCAGTATAGTATAGTTTTACAGTAGAAGTACAGTATAGTATAGTTTTACAGTAGAAGTACAGTATAGTATCTGTTTACAGTAGAAGTACAGTATAGTATTACAGTAGAAGTACAGTATAGTATATGTTTACAGTAGAAGTGCAGTATAGTATATTTTACAGTATAAGTACAGTATATTATATGTTTACAGTACAAGTACAGTATATTATCTTTTTACAGTAGACGTACAGTATAGTATCTTTTTACAGTAGAAGTACAGTATAGTATCTGTTTACAGTAGAAGTACAGTATAGTATCTGTTTACAGTAGAAGTACATTATAGTATCTGTTTACAGTAGAAGTGCAGTATAGTATATTTTACAGTAGAAGTACAGTATAGTATCTGTTTACAGTAGAAGTACAGTATATTATCTTTTTACAGTATAAGTACAGTATAGTATATTTTACAGTATAAGTACAGTATATTATATGTGTACAGTACAAGTACAGTATATTATCTTTTTACAGTAGACGTACAGTATCGTATCTTTTTACAGTAGAAGTACAGTATAGTATCTGTTTACAGTAGAAGTACAGTATAGTATCTGTTTACAGTAGAAGTACATTATAGTATCTGTTTACAGTAGAAGTGCAGTATAGTATATTTTACAGTAGACACACAGTATAGTATCGGTTTACAGTAGAAGTACAGTATCTGTTTACAGTAGAAGTACATTATGGTATAGTTTTACATTAGAAGTACATTATAGTATCTGTTTAAAGTAGAAGTACAGTATAGTATCTGTTTACAGTAGAAGTACAGTATAGTATAGTTTTACAGTAGAAGTACAGTATAGTATCTGTTTACAGTAGAAGTACAGTATAGTATCTGTTTACAGTAGAAGTACAGTATATTATCTGTTTACAGTAGAAGTGCAGTATAGTATATGTTTACAGTATAAGTACAGTATAGTATCTGTTTACAGTAGAAGTGCAGTATAGTATATTTTACAGTATAAGTACAGTATATTATATGTTTACAGTACAAGTACAGTATATTATCTTTTTACAGTAGAAGTACAGTATAGTATATTTGTTACAGTAGAAGTACAGTATATTATCTTTTTACAGTAGACGTACAGTATAGTATCTTTTTACAGTAGAAGTACAGTATAGTATCTGTTTACAGTAGAAGTACAGTATAGTATCTGTTTACAGTAGAAGTACAGTATAGTATCTGTTTACAGTAAAAGTACAGTATGGTATCTGTTTACTAACCAAGCTAACCTGAACCAAGCTAACCTGAACCAAGCTAAACTTACCTGAAATAGTCACTGCAGTCACACAGGAGGGCCTTGTGGGCATTCAACTCAGTGCTGTTGACTTTAATAACCACATCACAGAGCCTTCCCTCCAGACGCAGCTCATTAAGGATTGTACAGGACATTGTTTCCTTTACCATGTGGGGATTTAAAAATGTATCTACAGAATATATTCAAGCTTACAGACAAGTAGCCGGAAACAACAAGTGAGATCTTCACTTGTCTTGTGAGATCTGAGAACTTCTGAGAATATACTGTACACAAATATTCTAGAATGTTCTATTATGACATCATACTGTGATATCACAAATGTTATATTATGAAATCATAATGTGACATCACAAATGTTCTAGAATGTTTGATTATGACATCATACTGTGACATCACAAATGTTCTAGTGTTTGGTTATGACATCATACTGTGACATCACAAATGTTCTAGAATGTTTGATTATGACATCATACTGTGACATCCAGTTATTATTAACAGCGTTAGTTTTTTCAGTAACGAGTAATCTCGTATTTAATGTTGCTCAGTTGTGGCCTCTTGAGGGGCAATACATATCAAAAGTTCCAAAACATCTATTGTGTTTGTATCTGTATGATCCACTATATAAACATAGTAATTATAATATCTACATACATGGCATTTGATTGGAGGCTAGTCTCACTTTGTCCCACAGCAACATTAAAATAGTTTAGATTTGTATATGTTGTTTATGTAAAACATTTACTTGAAAGTAATGCAATAGTACAGTATAGTATCTTTTTACAGTAGACATACAGTATAGTATCTGTTTGCAGTAGAAGTACAATATAGTATCTGTTTACAGTAAAAGTACAGTATGGTATCTGTTTACTAACCAAGCTAACCTGAACCAAGCTAACCTGAACCAAGCTAACCTGAACCAAGCTAAACTTACCTGAAATAGTCACTGCAGTCACACAGGAGGGCCTTGTGGGCATTCAACTCAGTGCTGTTGACTTTAATAACCACATCACATAGCCTTCCCTCCAGACGCAGCTCATTAAGGATTGTACAGGACATTGTTTCCTTAACCATGTGGGGATTTTAAATTGTATCTACAGAATATATTCAAGCTTACAGACAAGTAGCCGGAAACAACAAGTGAGATCTTCACTTGTCTTGTGAGATCTGATATCTTCTGAGAGAATTGTTGAATATATACTGTACACAAATGTTCTAGAATGTTCTATTATGACATCATACTGTGACATCACAAATGTTCTAGAATGTTCTATGTTTTAAATTATGCTATGTGTCTAATCTGCCCATCGCTTATCAAAGAATCATTTTCCAGTCAGCATTGGCAAAGCAGATTGTGTTTTTATCGCTTCATTTCCTTTTTATAGCATTTTGAAAACCACTCGGTTTCGAAGAAAAAACAACACATTCTTTGATAATCGCCTTTTACTGGAATATTCCAGAACGTTATCATTTGTCTGTCTATTTATGAATCGTTTTCAAATAAACGCTAGATGGTCGATAGTATATGTGTGCGCATGCACACTCGTGCCGTGCGCTGATAATCGCTGCTATTATTTCCTCATGGCTTTTACAGTAAAACAGCCATAGCACATATAGTGGAAACGCTTATATCTTCATGAAAACGAGTCTGATTATCCTAACACTGATAACATAGATTCCTTACCTGACATCAGATGGTATCCAACTGGTATATTCCAATTCCTGATCACCATTCGAAAAAATCGATAAGTATATGGATCCAACATGTGTACACTATAACCCATGATCGCCGCAGCTCAGATGCTCCAGAATGAACTCTGGTACTCTGGCTGCATGGGTGAGAAGTAAAATATGGAATGGAATCTTTTTTTTCCCCATCCATTTTCATTGAGTCCATTCCAAAAGGGTGATTTACCATCTGGGAGACGATAGGGGGCGCTTTTTTCACATCTGATCGCCGGCGGCCCTTGGGTAGGCTAGGGTAGGCTTGCGTGATGCAATATGATTTCAGATCGCTAAAAAAATTCAAAAATTAAAAGATTCAGAGAAAAGCCGTGACGTGGCTTTCAACGTCACAATCGTAAACCCGAGATTAGCCGTGAGTGGCAGTCAAAATGTTAACGGCGTTAGTTTTTTCAGTAACGAGTAATCTCGTATTTAATGTTGCCCAGTTGTGGCCTCTTGAGGGGCAATACATATCAAAAGTTCCAAAATATCTATTGTGTTTGTATGATCCACTATATAAACATAGTAACTATAATATCTACATACATGGCACTTGATTGGAGGCTAGTCTCACTTTGTCCCACAGCAACATTAAAATAGTTTAGATTTGTGTATGTTGTTTATGTAAAACATTTACTTGAAAGTAATGCAATAGTTACTTTCTGAAGTAACTAGTTACTTTTATAATTTGTAACTGAGTAAGTAATTTAGTAACTTTTTGGAAGAAGTAACTAGTAACTGTAACTAGTTACTTTTTAAAAGTAACTTGCCCAACACTGGTGACATCACAACGGAACATGTTTGAGTTCCATTTGAATAATTTAAATAATATGTTGACATTAAAAAAGAACAAATAAAATGATAAAAAAAATACATAAAACGATACAAATTATAATAAAATATTTAAGTACAATTTATAGAAATAAAGAAAAATAAGACAATGAAATAAAGATAATAATTCATTTAAAAGCTATTTTAAAAAAGTTCGTTTTGAGCAGTGCCAACCGAGTCTGCTGTCCTAACAGACTTGGGGTCTGTAGGGTCAGCACTTATTCCCTCCGCCCTGAACATTTATGGAGATGTATGGGTCTTTTAAGTCAGTGATAAAAGTGTCTTTCAAGGATAAGTGAGCTCCTGCACTGATTATTATAGTTCAATATTCAATATTTGATCACCAAAACCCCCCCCAAAAGGATAAAAAGGCCCCTCCCCGCCCAAAAATGGCCCCCAAAAATAGCACAGGCCCAGTGCCCTTTTCAGCCTTTGAGCACCTGCCCCTCTAAAGTCCTGTGCACGTCCCTGCTTAGCGGTGCTAAGATGTAATTCGGTCAACATGATTTTTTCCGTAGTCGTTCAGCAGGAACTAGAGACGTCTGCAGGACAGGAGACAAACTAGAGACATCTGCAGGACAGGAGACAAACTAGAGACGTCTGCAGGACAGGAGGTAAACTAGAGACGTCTGCAGGACGAGGTGAACTAGAGACGTCTGCAGGACAGGAGGTAAACTAGATACGTCTGCAGGACAGGAGACAAACTAGAGACGTCTGCAGGACAGGAGACAAACTAGAGACGTCTGCAGGACAGGAGGTAAACTAGAGACGTCTGCAGGACGAGGTGAACTAGAGACGTCTGCAGGACAGGAGGAAAACTAGATACGTCTGCAGGACAGGAGACAAACTAGAGACGTCTGCAGGACAGGAGACAAACTAGAGACGTCTGCAGGACAGGAGACAAACTAGATACGTCTGCAGGACAGGAGACAAACTAGAGACGTCTGCAGGACAGGAGACAAACTAGAGACGTC
Source organism: Notolepis coatsorum (assembly GCF_963971535.1). Classification (NCBI taxonomy): domain Eukaryota; kingdom Metazoa; phylum Chordata; class Actinopteri; order Aulopiformes; family Paralepididae; genus Notolepis; species Notolepis coatsorum. The sequence continues at coordinate 12,430,265 of NC_140179.1, read as the reverse complement.
TGCAGGACAGGAGGTAAACTAGAGACGTCTGCAGGACAGGAGACAAACTAGAGACGTCTGCAGGACAGGAGGTAAACTAGAGACGTCTGCAGGACAGGAGACAAACTAGAGACGTCTGCAGGACAGGAGACAAACTAGAGACGTCTGCAGGACAGGAGACAAACTAGAGACGTCTGCAGGACAGGAGACAAACTAGAGACGTCTGCAGGACAGGAGACAAACTAGAGACGTCTGCAGGACAGGAGACAAACTAGAGACGTCTGCAGGACAGGAGACAAACTAGAAACATCTGCAGACGTCTCTAGTTTGTCTCCTGTCCTGCAGACGTCTCTAGTTTACCTCCTGTCCTGCAGACGTCTCTAGTTTACCTCCTGTCCTGCAGACGTCTCTAGTTTGTCTTCTGTCCTGCAGACGTATCTAGAAAATGGAATATTGTTGCCAGATAGCAATTCTCTACCGTAATGTAAGCAGTCTGTTTAATAAATAATTGCCAAGTCTTCCAAACCAGCCTCTGCGGTAACTGGCACGATCGTGAAGTTGTCCCTGAAAAAGTTAACTCAAGAGCAAGAGCGGCCGCCAGGTAATCGGAAGGTTCCCGGTTCGATTCCAACTCCTCCCGGCAGCGCGTCAAAGTGTCCTCGAGCAAGACACTTAAAGGAACACGCCAACTTTTTGGGAACCTACTTCCAGTGAATGACGCTAAGCTAGGCTAACTGTGTGGGTCTTCCTACTCCTACTGCATGCACAGAAGAAGAGGGGAGGATGCGACCCTCTTTGTGCCGCCCCTGTGCCTCAAATAGATCCGCTCTATCTTTAATCTTTAATCTTTCAAAATGTTCAGTTGCTATCGCTATCAGCTCTATCTTTAATTTTTCAAAATGTTCAGTTGCTATTGCATGCACTCATCTGTGTTTCACTACACACATGAGTGCATGCTTACCAACTGTCAGTAGGCAACACTACTATCACCGACATCTAAGAAGGGAGATCCCCCCTTGAACGGCCCTTCTAAGGTTTTTCTCCTCCACACTGCCTGTGGTGCATTTTTTCCTATTGTTAGGTTTTAGTGAGTTTGTCCTTACCTTCACGTGGGGTATGTCTGGGAGTGTTTGCATTCATTCATTTATTTTGCATTTTAAATTTGTTGGACCTTATGGTGTTCTTGTTTTGTTCTTGACTTATTGTTATGTTTCTTCTTGACTTGTTTAAAGAAGACGTGTCCGGCCCATGGGGACATTAACGTGTGTTGTCGGGCCTTACAAATACATTTGATTTGATTTGATTTGGGTATGTTTCTGCTTGTCTAACTCCGGGGGAGATGGCAAATAAGCTAATTTCCTTTAAGTTCCTTTAACCCCTAGCTTCTCCCGACGAGCAGGTCAACACCTCGCACGGTCGCCTCCACCGTCGGTGTGTGAGTGAACGGGCGAATGTGAGGCACGAGATGTGAAGCGTGTTTGGATAAAAATAACCATATAAAATGCAGTCCAACTGAACAATAAGTGGCGGGAATGCGTTTTACTGGAAATAGTTTAGCAGACATGGCGAAGTGGGGTGCGGATGGGTAGCGCAGTGGACTAAGCACTCGCCTACCACCTGGGATCTAATCCAGCTGTGTCCTGGTCGTTGTAAACTGCGACTCCTACTGGTCGGTCGGGGAGCCTGTTCAGCAGGGAGGGAGGGAGGGGATCTGGGGGAAATAGCGTGAACCTCCCACGCGTTAGGTTCCCCCAGTGAAACTTTTCACGTCAGGTGAAAAGAATCGTTTTGCGACTCCACATCTGAGGAGGCATGTGGTAGTTCTACACCCTCCCCAGGCCGACAGTGGGGCAATGCAAGCAACGACCAGGAAGGGAATTGGCATAACGACTAAATTGGGATGGGTGAAAAAATACAGAAAAAAGCCCCCAAAAAAAAAAGACATGGCGAGGTGTCTTGCATGTACTGTCAGGTTCATATCATGCACAGTGGACCTCCTCATTTTACCCACTGAACGGCTCTCTATTGTCAGGCGGAGGGGGGGGGGCGGGGGGGGGGGTACATGCTGTGGCATTTATATTGCCGATCGCTTCCATCTTTCAATTCTGGCAGCCACGATGTTTGGGGAAATGGCGTGCGCTGAATGTCAATGTCATGTCACTGGATTACATTTGGCCAACGGGAACAGGTTAGGTATTGAAACGCCGCTACCCAGAGAGCGTCTGCGCCCTGAAAGAAGACACAGGTAGATAAACATGACGGCCTCCGTGGCGCCTCGCTGGCAGGGCCTTATCGCTGATCCATGGATGTGTTTTTTGTGTGACCAGTAGTTTATGAAAGGCACCGCTCTGTTATCAGGTTCCACCTTTGATCAAAGAAAAGTGCTCAAAGTGGAATGAAACGACACATCGGGGAGAAGGGTGTGAAGGTGCTTTCAAAGTGATGTTCTCAGTGAATGATTTGAGGCAATGATGTCATTAGCAGCTAGTCAGGTACTTTTCTGATTCATCTACCAGTGTACAATGTAATTTGAATGTGGAGTACAGTGTATTTGAATGTGGTGTACAGTGTATTTGAATGTGGTGTACAGTGTATTCAAATCAAGCTCAACTTCTTTCATGCAACAGTTGAGTCTGTCCTTTTGTATGGCAGTGAATGCTGGACCCTGAAGCCCCCCCTGCAGAAGTCCTTGGATGGGTGCTACACCAGAATGATGCGTGTGGTGCTCAACATCAACAGGGATGAGCATGTCACTAATGCAAACTTGTATGGGGGGGTGCTAAAGGTGAGCGATAAAGTGGCAGTCAGGAGAATGAGGCTGGCAGGTCACTGCCAGAGACACCATGAGCTGCCAACCAGCAAACTTGTGCTGTGGGAGCCAACACACGGGCATCGATCACGAGGATGTCCCACATTAACCTACGTGGACGCACTCAGGAGAGATGCGGGAACAGAAAGCACCGGCGAGCTAGCCAGATGCATGGAGGATCGGGATGACTGGAACAACCGATGGAGGGCCCGTCCGAGGACGACCTAGATAGATAGATAGATAGATAGATAGTACAGTGTATTGAATTTTATTTCAAAATGTTTTCAGACCATTTTTGCAGTGTGGAGTTCTCTCTCCTGATTTGTGAGAGTGGGGACGGAATTCCAGAATCATTTGTTTCTGTTTACTGCAGAGTGGAGGGACTGAGAGACCCATGTTACTGTCCAGACACTATATCAGTGATGGCTGTTTACTGCAGAGTGGAGGGACTGGGAGACCCATGTTACTGACCAGACACTCTATATCAGTGATGGCTGTTTACTGCAGAGCAGGAGGGACTGGGAGACCCATGTTACTGACCAGACACTCTGTATCAGTGATGACTGTTTACTGCAGAGTGGAGGGACTGGGATACCCATGTTACTGACCAGACACTATATCAGTGATGGCTGTTTACTGCAGAGCGGAGGGACTGGGAGACCCATGTTACTGACCAGACACTCTATATCAGTGATGGCTGTTTACTGCAGAGTGGAGGGACTGAGAGACCCATGTTACTGACCAGACACTCTATATCAGTGATGGCTGTTTACTGCAGAGTAGAGGGACTGGGAGACCCATGTTACTGATCAGACACTATATATCAGTGATGGCTGTTTACTGCAGAGTGGAGGGACTGATAGACTCATGTTACTGACCAGACACTCTATATCAGTGATGACTGTTTACTGCAGAGTGGATGGACTGGGAGACCCATGTTACTGACCAGACACACTATATCAGTGATGGCTGTTTACTGCAGAGTGGAGGGACTGAGAGACTCATGTTACTGACCAGACACTCTATATCAGTGATGACTGTTTACTGCAGAGTGGATGGACTGGGAGACCCATGTTACTGACCAGACACTATATCAGTGATGGCTGTTTACTGCAGAGTGGAGGGACTGGGAGACCCATGTTACTGACCAGACACTCTGTATCAGTGATGTCTGTTTACTGCAGAGTGGAGGGACTGGGAGACCCATGTTACTGACCAGACACTCTATATCAGTGATGGCTGTTTACTGCAGAGCAGGAGGGACAGGGAGACCCATGTTACTGACCAGAGACTCTATATCAGTGATGGCTGTTTACTGCAGAGTAGAGGGACTGGGAGACCCATGTTACTGATCAGACACTCTATATCAGTGATGGCTGTTTACTGCAGAGTGGAGGGACTGGGAGACCCATGTTACTGACCAGACACTCTGTATCAGTGATGACTGTTTACTGCAGAGTGGAGGGACTGGGATACCCATGTTACTGACCAGACACTATATCAGTGATGGCTGTTTACTGCAGAGCGGAGGGACTGGGAGACCCATGTTACTGACCAGACACTCTATATCAGTGATGGCTGTTTACTGCAGAGTGGAGGGACTGAGAGACTCATGTTACTGACCAGACACTCTATATCAGTGATGACTGTTTACTGCAGAGTGGATGGACTGGGAGACCCATGTTACTGACCAGACACTATATCAGTGATGGCTGTTTACTGCAGAGTGGATGGACTGGGAGACCCATGTTACTGACCACCAGACACTATATCAGTGATGGCTGTTTACTGCAGAGTGGAGGGACTGAGAGACCCATGTTACTGACCAGACACTATATCAGTGATGGCTGTTTACTGCAGAGTGGAGGGACTGGGAGACCCATGTTACTGACCAGACACTATATCAGTGATGGCTGTTTACTGCAGAGTGGAGGGACTGGGAGACCTATGTTACTGACCAGACACTCTATATCAGTGATGACTGTTTACTGCAGAGTGGAGGGACTGGGAGACCCATGTTACTGACCAGCAGGGGTGTAAAGTACTTGAGTAATTGTACTTCGTTACAATACTTAAGTACTGTTTTTGGGGATTTGTACTTTACTCAAGTATTATTAGGTTTGTATACTTGTACTTTTACTCAATTACATTTCAGAGAATAAATACATACTTTTTACTCCTTACATTTAAAATGCAGACCTACAAAGTACAAAGTACAAATCTCGCAGGTCCAACCATTTTAATTCGTATATTTGTTTCTCTGGTCGAACTAACGTTAACGTTATTAATCCTGCGGCCGCACTTTATTTAAAAACAGCCAATCAAATCCCCATCAATGGAAAATGAACCCGCCCATACCCATGCTGATTGGTCCTTGTGCAAGACTAGAACGCAGGGATCTTTGATTAAACACCTGCTATCAGACGAATAGACAGTCAGATTTTTTTTTTTTACTTTGACTGTTTAGTAAGTAGAAATTTAAAAGTAGAAACTTTTTTACTTTTACTCAAGTGTGTTTTTAGCCAGATACTCTGACTTTTACTTGAGTATGATTTTGAGACGGTACCCATACTTTCACTTAAGTATAATTTCTGGGTACTTTTTACACCCCTGCCCCTGGCGCTTTTAGGTGGCATTTGCGACTCTTTACTTTCTGTAGAATTTCGGTATATATTACAAACTTTTTAAACAACAGAGGGAGAGTATTACGAGGAGTCAACTATTCTGCCATCTCTGTCAGCTCACGTGACTTCCCAAATGAATGACACATTTCCACACAGCAAATGGGAAGGATTTCTGAACACACACACCCATGTTATATCTGCTGACAGCATACTCCTATCCCACCTCTCTCTCTCTCTCTCTCTCTCTCTCTCTCTCTCTCTCTCTCTCTCTCTCTCTCTCTCTCTCTCTCTCTCTCTCTCTCTCTCTCTCTCTCTCTCTCTCTCTCTCTCTCTTTCTTTATTTAAAAAGGGAGATGAATAATAGGGTCATTCCTCTCACTGGAGGAGCTCCAAGTTAAACATTTACACAATGTTCCCATAAATGACTCTTCTTCTATTTTGTCTAATCCATCTACTACTGGGTCTCACTGACTTTTTAAACAAGTACATTGATGGAAACCACACAGACACACCACCACCAGCAGCACACAAACACATACACACAAATGTACGTTGTTGTGCAAGAGGTTAAACAGGACATTCCAAAGGACATGTAATTCGGTTTGTTTAAACTTTGACAATGTATACTTGTAGATAACATATACAATGGTCATTCGTCTATTTTATTCGCCCCAATACATTTTTGCCACATTGTTCAGAAAATAGGAATTTAGTTTTGGAGGAATTTAAAGTATTCACACATACTGTACATATGTTGTTGAAGCTCTGTTACAATGGCACACGACCAATAGCAATCAGTGTGCGGTGGATTTGAGGGGTGATCGTTACTGAACCTAAACTACCATCATTACACCACAAATCAATCACAGCTTTATCTGACTCCAGAGCCACACCCTCTTAACATTTACATTTTTGCATTTTGTAAATGGATGGAGACACGAGGAAGAGCTCATTGCTTGGGAGTATCTTCTTGAATAGGGCTGTAAAAAGCAAGTCTCCTCTGTTCCACCCCAGGTGAAAATCTGCATAAAATGTATACCTAGGTAAATGGAATATTGCTCCACTTCTACAAGGGCTATTTGCATATTCTTGGTATCTAGGAACATCTATGGACCTCAATGAATGTATTCTCAGTGTCAGAAATATTGTGTCTATTACTAGGCTTGCTTAAATTGTGATGAAACAAAGGAAAATATGAATTATGATTTTTCTTTTCATCTTTGACAGTGAATAAAACCATGATAATAATGACCAAACTTAAAAAACTGTACCCTCTTGAGATCATGTGTACAAAAGATCTAAGGAAATTAATAAAGGGAAGATGATCAAACTGAAGGTTCTGTATATACAGTACTGAATTCTCCCATCCGGACCAATGCAATTTGAAATATTATTATAGAATATAGAATATATGCTTATACATTACCTTATTATAGCCAATTCGCACATTTATATATATATATACATATAGTATCTTTCAAATGGCCGAGTTCAATTTGGATATAGTATCACCAGGCGTGCATAATAACAGATACTGATATTTACTGTAATCGACTGTACTATTTTATTTCCCCCACAGTGTAACCATTTTGAAACTAATTTCAGATCTAATTCTTCCTATATGGTAACAATAGTGTGGAGAAACTGACTGCGTTTCAATATTTGTCAAAAATGTTACCTTTTGTAGCTTATTATCGCGAATCATAACAATTATTGATATGATTCATTCTGAACGCTGAACTTTGAACCACCATAGTATGGGGTAGAACACATAGTAGCATACTACAAAAACCTAGGGGTCCACAAAGACGACTTCAAACTTGAAATGGTAACAACCGATGAAGTACTCAAAAAATTGAGCGCCCTCCAACCTAACAAGGCCACTGGCCATGACAACATCCCCTCCAAATTCCTCAGAGACGCAGCAGCCGCCATCATCCCAGTCATCACACACATAATAAACCTCTCTATAAAACAGGGGCACGTCCCCAAGGACTTCAAAATTGCGAGAGTGACACCTCTGCACAAAAAGGGCAGCAAATTAGACCCAGGCAACTACCGCCCTGTTTCTATTCTTATCTTCATCTCGAAAGTCATGGAGAAAATAGTCTACGAACAGGTCGAAAAGTACCTGGCGGAAAAAAATCTAATCTACGAATTCCAATCTGGCTTCAGAACGTCCCACTCCACTGACACATGCCTCCTCTATTTGAACGACCACATCAAACAAGAGGTTGACGTGGGCAAATACTGCGGCATGGTCATGCTGGACCTACAAAAGGCCTTCGACACTGTCAATCACTCCATTCTGATGGACAAGCTAAAAGCAATTGGTTTTGATAGCTTATCAGTGAGCTGGATGCAATCCTACCTGGAGGGGAGAGAACAGATGGTAGAGGTAAACGGTACCCTATCCCCCCCCCTCACAGTGAGCTGGAAGCATACTAGGACCGCTACTCTTCCTAATTTATGCAAATGACATGTCGTCAGCCTGTGACTGCAACTTGTTCCTGTTTGCGGACGACTCAGCCCTGCTGTTCTCTGACAAGAACAAGTTGCAGGTTGAAAAAACCCTCAGCTCGGAACTAGGCAAAATCTGCATATGGCTCGCTGATAACAAACTATCATTACACATGGGCAAAACAGAGTCCATTCTCTTCGGTTCAAATAACAAACTCAGCAAGACCGACGGCTTCTCAGTTACAGTGGGTGACAATATTGTCACAAGGAAAGACGAAATTACCTACCTGGGTTCCATCCTAGAGGCAAATCTTTCCTGTGACAAAATGGCATCCAATGTAATAAAAAAAGTCAACCAACGAACTAGATTCTTGTACCGGATCTCCTCTCTGGTAAACAAGAATACCCTGAAGACTCTGGCAGGAGCACTCATTCAAGGGTACTATGACTATGCATGCACCTCATGGTACCAAAGCACCTCAAAGGCGCTTAAAACAAAATTACAAACATCACAAAACAAACTGGTCAGACTACTACTTGACCTGAACCCCAGAACCCACCTCACCCCTGCCCACTTTGACAACCTAGGATGGCTTAGAGTAGACGACAGAGTACAGCAACTTGCAATGGGCCTGGTCTACAAGATACACTATACGACCGGGGTGCCCATGTACATGTCAAAATACGTCCCAAAGGTCAGTGAATACCACAACCACTACACCAGAGGAAGCTCAACAAATCATGTTAAACCCAGATTCGGCTCAAACAAGGGACTAAACACGTTTCGCAATTATGCCACAACAATGTGGAATGCCCTACCCAAAGCTGTAAAGGAATGTGAATCCCTGCCCACATTCAAAACCGCTCTTAAAGAGCACCTACGGGAGGCTGCAATTCGAAACTGGCCACCGTTAATGCCCAAAACCCCCACCACCTCCTAATAGACAGTCTCCTCCCCACCGCATGTATATATTCCCTCCCCGTCGTATGTATATTTCTCTCCCACCCACCCACCCCCTCCTAATGTACAGTCCCCTCCCCATCATATGTATATACTCTGTCAGGATCTAGGGGTAACAGTACTGTATATTTGAATACCGTTTATGTCACAAATGTATCAGTACTAAATACCTATATGTCCCTATGCCATAAATGTCATGTATGTTGTGTATGTCATAAATGTCTATATGAATTGAAAATGGGGGACCCTGATGGAAACAAGACAAACGTCTTTCTCAGGTCTGCATCCCCTTAACAATTGTATGTATTGAGCCGTACTGTATTGTACCCATTCTGCAATCTGTTAAATAAAGTTTTCATTAATTCATTCATTCATGTGACAGGAAGTGTAGATCGGAGAAATTTCAACGCTGGCCGATAGCTAGCGATCTCCTCTACAAAATGGCCGCAAAAAACTACAATTCCCATGGTTCAACATTTCCATTTCCGGTTCCGGGTCAGAATAGACGATCGCAAATAGAAAGATTAAAATATGATAATATATATGATAATAATGTCAAAAGGGGTCTGTACCGACCCCGTCGAGTGGAACAGGTTGAGCACTAGCCATATTTTCAGAAAATTCGCCTAAAAATACATACCTAAGTAAATGGAAGATTGCTCCACTTCTACATGGCCCATTTGCATTTTCTTGGTATCTAGGGACATCTATGGACCTCAGGGAATGTATACCGAGTGTCAGAAATATTGTGTCTGTTACTAGGCTTGAGTAAATTGTAGGGATGCTCGATATTGGCTTTTTTACCGATACCGATATTCCGATATTGTCCAACTCTTAATTTCCGATACCGATATCAACCGATACCGATATATGCAGGGTTTCCCCCCCCAAAAAACGGAATAATTTCAGGTAACTAATAATTTCACTGGATATATATATAACAAATATTGTTATTGTTTTTTTCTTTTTTTAAACCGATACCGATATTTTCCGATATCACATTTTACTGCCGATATCGGCCGATAATATCGGTCGGCCGATAATATCGGACATCCCTAGTAAATTGTAATGTTTATCTTTGCGTGGGGTATGTCTCTGGAGAGACAGAGAGACAGAGAGAGGGAGGGAGAGAGAGAGGGAGAGAGAGACAGAGAGAGAGAGAGAGAGAGAGAGAGAGAGAGAGAGAGAGAGAGAGAGAGAGACAGAGAGAGAGAGACAGAGAGAGAGAGAGAGAGAGAGAGAGAGAGAGAGAGAGAGAGAGAGAGAGAGAGAGAGAGAGAGAGAGAGAACCATAACTTATCACCCATCACTTACATAAGTGATATGCCACGGTGCACAGCCACGACCATTGTTCTTACAAACAGCCAAGCATGTAATCTTCCTGTCAGTATGATAAATGACACTGATACAATGAGACCAGCCATCTTTGGCCCTTCCATAGCCTTGTTTAGTTGCTATGGCACAGGGGCGAGTGTGGGCCTGTGTGTGTCCAGTCAGAGTGTACAGTATGTTGCAAAAGCAAGAAAGCCAAAGAATTCCTCTATCCCTTAGGCACCTTTTAAATAGCCTGTTTTATGCTACACTCTTAAAATACTCTGCATGGAACTTGATTAAAAATGTAGTGGGATGCTGTGTACACTTCATGGAGCATGTGTTTAGAGAGCCAGGTTTCTTAAACTATGGGTCGGGAACCAAAATGAGTCACAGGCCTTATTCTGTTGGGTCTCCACATGACAACAGTACAGTACTAGCTCTGCTGCCAGAACTATCACTGTCAGAACTCGGGACTTGAGAACTAGAGACTCACATCACCGTACTGACTATCTTGTATTTTTTACTTTTCTATATTATATTGTATTTGTATTAATATTTTATAGTGTATCTATAATGTATATAGATACTGGACTGTGAAGCTATGTATACCCCACCCTGTATCACCCCCCCCCCCCCCATGCTGATTTGACACCCGAATTTCCCCAAGGGAATTAATAAAGGATCATCTTAGTCTTATTTTAGCCTTAGTAATATGTTTATGATATGTTTCAATGAGCCTGGGTCACATGACCACAGTACTAGTAATATGTTTATGATATGTTTCAATGCGCCTGGGTCACATGACAACAGTAGTAATATGTTTATGATAATGAGCCTGGGTCACATGACAACAGTAGTAATATGTTTATGATATGTTTCAATGTGCCTGGGTCACATGACAACAGTAGTAATATATATGATGTGTTTCAATGCGCCTGGGTCACATGACAACAGTAGTAATATGTTTATGATATGTTTCAGTGAGCCTGGGTCACATGACAACAGTAGTAATATGTTGATATGTTTCAATGCACCTGGGTCACACAATGAGGAAAACGATTTGTCTCATTTGTGTCACATGACTAGAAGAGTTTGAAACCATGGATACGAGTATAGCTATTGCTCTATTTCACAATTTTCTTGTATACTATGGTTCTGCTGTCGCCATGTGTGCATGTGTTCACTGCATGTATCTGGTGCTCCATCTCTGCCCACTACAAACACGGGAACTCTCTAACCCCTGTCCCAACCCCCCCCCCATCTCTCTGAGTGCTTGTCTCGTAGTGCTGACCAAGGTGGTGGATGTCTCGGGTCTTGGCCAAGATTGCAGTCACTGCTCTACATGCACCACCGAGGCCATGGATCAGCTTCTTACCATCTTCTGTCCGTGGTCTGTCAACATGGTTTGTGGTCTGTCAACGTGGTTTCATTGCTGGGTTAAGTACTTCTATTCTATTCATATAATATGCTTACTTCATATATCTATTCTATTCACATATATGCTTACCACATGTATCTATTGCTATGTCCGCCCATTACAAGCACGCAAGCTGTCTAACGCCTGTCCTGTCTCCCTGTCTCCCTGTGAGTTGCTGTCTCGGAGTGATGACCGGAGTGTCGGACGTCCCGTGATGAAGACCGGGAGGATGCGACCCTCTTTGCGTGCCCTCCTGTCTCCTTGTCTCCGGCTGTCTCGTAGTGATGACCGGAGTGCTGGACGTCCCACGATGATGACGGGGAGGTTGCGACCCTCTCTGCGCCGCCCCCTGTCTCCCTGTCTCCGGCTGTCTCGGAGCGATGACCGGAGTGCTGAACGTCCCGTAATTAAGACCGGGAGAACGCGACCCTCTTTGCGCCGCCCCTGTGCCTCAAATAGATCCGCTATCAGCTCTATCTCTAATCTTTCAAAATGTTCAGTTGCTATCGCTATCAGCTCTATCTTAAATTTTTCAAAATGTTCAGTTGCTATTGCATGCACTCATCTGTGTTTCACTACACACATGAGTGCATGCTTACCAACTGTCCGTCTGCAACACTACTATCACCGACATCTAAGAAGGGAGATTCCCCCTTGAACGGCCCTTCTAAGGTTTCTCACCTCCACACTGCCTGTGGTGCATTTTTTCATATTGCTAGGTTTTAGTGAGTTTTTCCTTACCTTCGCGTGGGGCATGTCTGGGAGTGTTTGCATTCATTCATTTATTTATTTTGCATTTATTTTAAATTTGTTGGACCTTATGGTCTTCTTGTTTTGTTCTTGACTTATTGTTATGTTTCTTCTTGACTTGTTTAAAGAAGACGTGTCGGGCCCATGGGGACATTAACGTGTGTTGTCGGGCCTTACAAATAAATTTGATTTGATTTGATTTGATCTGAGTACAAAGGGTCTTTAAAACATGGAAATTAGTGTGTGTGTTAGGGTAGCGTTAAACTGGAGCCCAATAGCAGAACACAAGAGAGAGAGAGAATGGAGCGGTTTAGGTTGATTTAATATTCCAGGTGGCAATAGGTACCATGCAGACAGGGTAAACAATACAGGAATGTTCGACAGGTGCGAGCAGGAGCACTCCTCGTGCTCCACGGGAACATCCTGGCGGGTGGTGTCTATGAGACAGCGTAGGCTGGCAGCGGGTGGTCCTCCTGGGCACAGGGAGAACAGAGGTTACTGTAGAGCAAGGCAGGCAATTTAGACAGAGCAGCAAGGTAGGATATGTCCTTGTACCTAGGTAGGTGTAGCAACACTCGGAGAGTCAGAGCTGGTGATGACCTGACGAGGCTCAGGTGTGCAGATAGCCGAGTCCTGACAGCGTGTGAACACCTCGACAGGAAGCTGCCCATAATAAGGGCGTAGAAGCAGGGGGAGAGAGAGAGGCTCTGGCCGTGATTGTGTGTGTGTGTGCGTGCGTGCGTGCGTGTGTGTGTGTGTATTTATTGGTAAAGAATTTGCACTACAACCCATACCTCATTACACCTTACTGTAAATTGTACCTAAATTGTACCTCATCCCATTTCTGCTTTGCACTATATAGTATATTGTATAGTATATTGTATGGTAACTCAGTTACTTCTACTCTGCATTGAACATTGTACATATGTACATACTGAACACTTGTGCCTACGTACGTGACTTCTATTTTATACTTGTTATACTTATTTTATTTTATTTTATACTTACCTATTTTTGTCTAGCACAGTCTGGAGCGTAACAGAAAGAAGCATTTTGTATAAAAGTATTCTGTACTTCTGTATGACAACTAATAAAGAAACTTGAACTTGTTGCTTCTTTATTGTCCTTGTACCTGTACTTTATTCATTAGACCACCTTTATTTAAAATGTTTTTATATGGTCTTTAAAAAAGATATATGTTTTTTTTTATCTAGGTTCTCTGAGCACGGATGATCTTTTTCAGCAACGCCCTGCTTCACACTCACAGTTACATACCTTCACCCCTGGGGTGCTGCCCGGTACAACCACAGAGCAGCTCCACAGGTCACAAGCTACATGCCTTGCTCAAGGGCACTTCTACAGGGTTATTCATTCACTTCCCGTCCCAAACGCGTCTAGTTTTTTACCAACCCATTTCCAGTTCCGCGTTCGCATTCTGCGATCTGATTGGCCACTGACGTTTCTGGTCGTGTGACATGTGCGCCCAATCGTGTGACACCTGTTTCTATCACCGGTTAAGCTTAGGCACTCTTTCGAAGTTGGTTAAGGTTAGAGTTTGTCTTAGAGCAGGACGATAGAACACCAGCCCTGATTCCAAACTCTAACCTTAACCAACTTCGAAAGCGTCGCCTAAGCTTAACCAGTGATAAACTAGGCGTTAGGTAGTTTGCAGGCTGTTCGTGGCGGAAATGGGCGCAGGAACAGGCGTCACACGATTGGGCGCACATGTCACATGACCAGAAACGTCAGTGGCCAATCAGATCGCACTAGAAACGTCAGTGGCCAATCAGATCGCAGAACGCGAACGCGGAAATGGGTTGGTAAAAAACTAGACGCGTCCCAAACCTGCTACCTTCCGGTCATCTACTTATCTGAACAGGTTGTGGTTGCCCTCAAAATGCGATATTGGGAAGGAATGATCTAGGATAATTGGTTACAAATGCTTAGATCCTGCTTTCTCATTTCAACACAAAAGCAACAAATTACCTTTACAAGAAACCACGTTAGTAACGTATAATACAATCGACTGTTTATTTTCCCCCTTATTTTTATATTCAGAGTTTGTTATATTGTTTACACTGTTTCTTTTTTCCTCACAATTTTTATACGCAGATCTAATTTCACTGCCTATATTTCTACTATTACCCTGCCCATACCCCCCCTGCTATGATGCCCGGTTTTCCCCAAGGGGATCGATAAAGGAATATCTTTATCTTACCTTTATCTTGATGGATATTAACCTCAGACGATGCCTGTTTGTGTTGTATGGTGAAAGGAGGAGGGCTGGACACTGCAGCCCAACAGATCTATATCCAGACAGTGTGCCAGTGATCCAGGTCTCCCTCTCTGGGATGCTGTATTTATTCAGTTAGTAAACATAAATCACACGCTATTTTCACTCTTCTGAGGTTTACATTTCCGTCCCGAAATTGCAATAAGCCTACATAGAGCATATTCCATAAGTCTTTTCTCAGGGATATTGACTCGACACTGTTTGCTTCCTCACTGCTTTTAGTTCAGATGGAAACATAGGTCCATGTGCTTAACCCTTTCACTACCACACTACAGAAGGTTAACCTTTCACTACCACACAGTCACACTACAGAAGGTTAGCCTTTCACTACATTTACATTTAGTCATTTAGCTGATGCTTTTATCCAAAGCGACTTACAAGTTCTGTACGACAAGTCATCAGGAAGGGCACACCTCGAGTAACAATGTTCATCAGAGTGTTGAGTGCTACAGTGTAGGTTATATATTAGGACAAGTGCATGACAGTAAGGTTAGTTAGGGTTAGATTTTTTTTTTTTTTCATTTCAGATAATGGTTGAAGAAGTGCGTCTTTAGTCGACGGCGAAAGATTGGACGGGTTTCGGCTCCTAACTGTGGTGGGAAGTTCATTCCACCATTGTGGGGTAAGGACTGAGAATAGGCGACTTCTCTTTGATGACCCTCCCGGAGCTCGGATAGGAGTGGGTCTGAGGCGGCCTGAAGATGCAGAGCGTAGGGGTCTTGAGGGTGTGTAGTTAGAGACCATTGACCGGAGGTAGGCGGGAGCGGTTCCCTTTGCTGCACGGTATGCCAGGTAGAGTGTGTGTGTGTGTGTGTGTGTGTGTGTGTGTGTGTGTGTCTGTGTGTGTGTGTGTGTGTCTCTGTGTGTGTGTGTGTGTGTGTGTGTGTGTGTGTGTGTGTGTGTGTGTGTGTGTGTGTGTGTGTGTGTGTGTGTGTGTGTGTGTGTGTGTGTGTGTGTGTGTGTGTGTGTGTGTGTGTGTGTGTGTGTGTGTGCATCCTTGTCTGAGTGTGCTGTTCCAACACGAGGGATGGTTAATGGGAGGTGGGTTGGGGGAGAAATGGGGAGTATTTCATGGTCTGAATGAGAGCTTGTCTGACCAAGCAGCAGCAGGCAGTTGTCAAAACAAACCAGCAGTAGTTGAAGTGCATGTTGTGTCCTGCATGTGTGTGTGTGTGTGTGTGTGTGTGTGTGTGTGTGTGTGTGTGTGTGTGTGTGTGTGTGTGTGTGTGTGTGTGTGTGTGTGTGTGTGTGTGTGTGTGTGTACGTGCGTGCGTGCGTGCGTGCATGCATGCTTGTTTTCGCATATTAATGTGTGTGTGTGTGTGTGAGAGAGAGAAAGAGAGAGAGAGAGAGAGAGAGAGAGAGAGAGAGAGAGAGAGAGAGAGAGAGAGAGAGAGAGAGAGAGAGAGAGAAAGAGAGAGAGAAAGAGATAGAGAGATAGAGTGAGAGAAAGAGAGAGCGTGTGTGCATGTGTCCAGATAGTGCGTTTATAAAACAACAGAGCTCAAACCTCACCTGAGTGAGAGTGACATACCAGTAAATCTGAATTTGTAGTCTTGACCACATACGCTGTGAATAACCACACACACACACACACACACACACACACACACACATATATATATATATATATATAGAGGCAGCATTTTGTTGGCCGACCACATGTTGTTTAAAATAACTTTACAGTCGCCATATAGACATTTTAAATGTATTAACTTCAAAGCACGACTGTGCCGAATGAAAATATTTATTGAATCCAAAGGGACTAAGGGAGGGGGAAAACGTTACATTTATTTTCATATGGCTTTGCTTTTAAGTAGAAATTATAGTCCCATCACATGATCAAAAACCTCATTCATACTTATATCCTCCTAATTACCTCCTTGATCCAGTTGGATCCCGCCTTCGAGACCGTTTGGTCATCATCTCTTTCTTTCTTTTTCAGCATCGCACGTCGATTATAGATTATTTCGATGAGGATTCTGCGCATGCGCACACAGCTCGTCTCGCGCACGCGGCACGCGCAGGCAATGATGATGATGGTCACGGATTTGAACTCATGCGGATAGACTGGCTTTTCTTTGGAACCAAGAACAACGTCATTCACTGGGATTTAACCTGGTGTCTCGTTTAGTGTTCTGTTCACACACAGGTAGGAATGATTTTTATTTAATCAGTGATTGATTGTATTTCCAATTTCCGTATGGCTTAACAATATATTTATATAAGCTAAATAACCATATGGTATTATTGTTTTCTTCATAATGGTTGTGTAAAATAATTCTTCACTTTGATGTGATTCATTTAAACTTATTTTTTGACACATGCAATCAATTTATGCTGTGGGTTTTCACTATTTCTGAATAATTGAGGTATCTTGGGATAAACAGTTCATTGTAAACTCGCAGGTGATTATCATTAAATTACATGAGAATAATAGGAATAGTTTAGATTATGTTTCGTCAGTGTCATTTGCGTAATATCAATGTGCATTGTAAATTGCAAGCTTATTTGGTCGGTTTTAAATATTTTTGAGCCACATCTAACACTTACCATGTAACATCTAACATTGAACCGTACTGTATTCAACCGTACTGTTCAATCAATCAATCAATCAATCAATCAAGCAATCAAGCAATAAATCAATCAATCAATCAAGCAATCAATCAATCAATCAATCAACAAGCACTTGCGCCATCTCCTGCTTGACAACTGCATGGTGTAATCTCCTCACCTGCAGTAGTAGTGTACTGGCGTTGTAATGGAGATTGTGCGCCCCCTTCTGGTCATTCTGTGCATACTAGAAATTAAGAGGTTCAAAGGTTCAAAGTGGGTATCAAACAAGAAGGAAGACTTTCAGGTTTTAAACTGTTAAACAGTAATCCAGAACTATTTTATTGCACTGTGATTTTATAGTATGTCTCATTTCATCATTCATGTCTTTTCTATTCTACTAAAACTGAATCAAACCATAAACAAGGTGGCCTGTTGGGATGTTAGATCCTAATGTGAAAAACTGTGATTTTATATGTCTGCTCATTTTAACCTTGATATTATTTTACTTATTTTCACTTTTATCTCTACGCCCCACTATCCGCTGGGTGCATACTCTGACCTTTATCATGTTTTGTAACAGATTACAGAAATTCAAGAAGCCTATTGGAACGTGAGGTTCTGATTAATATATCTGCATTATTTTATCCCACGTTATGCTTTGCTCTTGCTGCTTGTTTTACACAGATTTTATGTCTTATTTCTTACTGGTGTAAAGCACTTTGAACTGCAATCCCCTGTATGAAAGGTGCTATACAAATAAAGATATTATTATTATTATTATGGTAGACCAAAGTAAAAAAAATATATATATAATAATAATAATTAAAAAAAATGGCGGTGTATTGTTTCGCCTAACCCCCTCCTCTTTCTCTGTCTCTCTCTCTCTCTTTCTCTCTCTCTCTCTCTCTCTCTCCCCCTCCCTCTCCCTCTTTCTCTCTCTCTCCCTCTCTCCCTCTCCCTCCCTCTCCCTCTCTCAGTGTGATGGGCCCTCTGCTGTATCTGCTGCTCTGTGCAGCGCCCCTGGTGGTCCCTGGGGTCCACTACAGCGAGGAGGGCGACAGGGATCATGACGAGTCCTTGTCGTACCGTTGGTCCAAACAGAGGCTCCCATTGGTCTTGGATAGAAACACAGAGCCGTTGAACGCCCCTACGTTCAGGGGCCGGGGGGACAAGGAGAGGGAGGTGGAGGAGACGGGAGGCAGGGAGAGGAGGCTGTGTGGCATCGAGTGCCAAGACGCCCTGCCGCCTTTGGACCTCGGCGAGCGCGAGAGGGCCCTGGGATACGAGACGGTGTACGAGAACGGCACGCGGACGCAGACCGACGTCACGCTGCGGGGCTTCGACGAAACGTCTTCTTCGCGCGTGGCCCCCCCTCCTCATCCTCACACGCCAACCACGACACGCTCCCGCCGGAAAAAACGGCAGGTGTACGGCGCGGACGGGCGCTTTGTGATCTCCGACTCCCGGTTCGCCACCAACTACCCGTTCTCCGCGGCGGTCCGCCTCTCCACGGGGTGCTCGGGGGTCCTGGTGTCCCCTAAGCACGTCCTGACGGCGGCCCACTGCGTCCACGACGGGAGGGAGTACCTGGAGGGGGCGCAGAGGCTCCGAGTGGGGCTCCTGCAACTCAAGTCTAAAAGAGGAAGAGGAGGCGGGAGGAGAGGCGGGCGAAAGAGAGGAGACAGGAGAGGGGAGAGGAGAGGGGAGGGAGGGACGGCTGCGGAGGAGGAAGACGAGGGGGAGAACAGCGTCGACGGAGACGGGATGATGGAGGAGAGAAAGGGAGGGAGAGGAGGCCAGCGGAGAGGAAGGAACGGGGGTGAGGAGGAGGAGGAGGTCACAGCCAACGACGGCGGGAACGTGGGAGAAGGAGGAGGTGAACAAAGAAGGCAGAAGCTCAACCGCATACGGCGTAGCGGCGCCGAGCGCAAGAAGAAGCAGCCCGTCTTCCGTTGGTCGCGGGTCAAACAGACCCACATCCCCAAAGGCTGGATCCGTGCGGACGACGACGCGGCCGCCAACTCCGTCCGTGCCCCCGACTACGACTACGCCCTTCTGGAGCTAAGGCGACCGGTCCAACAGAAGCCCATGGAGCTAGGGGTGGCGCCGTCCGCCACGCCGCTGGCACGGATCCACTTCTCCGGCTACGACGATGCTGACGGGCCGCCGGGCGCTCTCGTCGGAGCGGAGAAAGTGGTGTATCGTTTCTGTTCGGTCATGAAGGAGTCCGACGATCTGATGTACCAGCAGTGTGATGCCCAGCAGGGGGCGGAGGGCGCCGGCGTCTACGTGCGCCTCCTCGTACAGGAAGCAGCAGGTGGTGACTCGGACGGGAGAGGGGGGAAGTGGCAGAGGAGGGTGATCGGGGTGTACTCGGGTGCCCATCGCTCGGTGGAGCTGGAAGGCGGGCAGCGTAGGGACTTTAATGTGGCGGTGAGGATTACTGCGCCCAAATATGCCCAGATCTGCCACTGGATTCACAGGGATCCCAGGCTGTGTCAAAAGGTTTGAGATGAGGGATCACAGAGATCTATACCTGGAATCTTCTGGGTCTGCATTCAGAAAGTATCTTAAAGATAGTGAGTGCTGATCTGTGATCAGTTTACCTCCTCAGCTACTGTAAAGTTGATCTGGCCATGTGAAAGGGAAGACATTTAGACCAGGGAGTGTAACATCACAGATAAGACAGACATCAAATGTACAGACAACAGATTGATAAGGACCACATGAAACACATTAATAAATAAACACAAGAGCTGCGCCACCTGAATTAGTCCACCGGCTGGCGCAGCAACCTGGGGGGCGTTACACTGAGGTGGTACTTTTTTTGAGGTCAATGGGTCTCATTCTCCAACGGACTTAAGAAAAAAAATTGCGCTTAGGGCCATTTAAGACATTTTGGGATTCCCCAACCGTGTTAAATAGCTGTTTTATTGATTAATTATACATTTGAAAGAATGCAGGTTATAGCTATATAAAACGACAAATGTCTGTCCCATTGTTTGTTTGTTTATTTACACATATAAAAACAATTACATATATAATACAATATAATCCACAAGGGATGTGTAGGAGAATTGCCTAAAAACCCTCTAGGGGCTTGCATGTGGCATTCACCAGGAAGCAAAATTACATTATATCAAGATAAAATATAACCCCCCCCCCCACCCCCAAACAAACAAACACACACAAGCAGGCCTACATAGACACCGAAGCAGGCACCCATGCCATACAATTTCTGGTATAGAGAAAACAATTAATGACAGGAAGAATATATAATAAAACGAAAATACAATAACAAAATACCATTAAAATAACAACAAGCCACAGTTTGTAAAGGAAGTCCATATGGGAAATATTGGTGATCTAGGAGATGAGATTTCAGTGCTCTTTTGATTTTCAGAAAAGAAAATTCCAAAATATGTGGAGGCAAAGAGTTCCACAACTTTGACCCTCGGTAGAGCAAACAAAACTGAGATTGGGAAGTGCGGGAAAAGGGTGGTCTAAGCAAACAGGAACTACGTGTGGGGTAATTATGAATTTGGTGATTGTGGGCAAACATGTCATGAAAAAAAGGGGGAAGGGCTCTGTTTAAAGAACTATGCACAAATAAACCAGTCTGAAGATGATTCACTTGATAAACACTGAGTATACCTAACTTATGGAATAGAGGCTGAGAAGAATGACTTCGTTGAACACAGCTGATTATTTTTAGAGCTCGTTTCTGCAGACGGTATATGGGCTCAAGTTTGGTCTGATGAGTACTACCCCAAACTAAATTACAGTAATTTATATATGGGTAAACCATAAAGTAATATAACATTGTGGCAACCTCGGTGCTCAGCAAGTGATGTGTTTTTCCAAGAATACCAATACTCTTGGCCATTTTTGTAGTTATGGCTGTGATATGAGGTTTCCATGATAGGGATTCATCAAGCAGAACACCAAGGAATCGTGTAGAACACACCCTAGCTATGGGGATGTCATTGATCACTACTTTAGATGAGGAGTTAAAAATCACAGATTTGAGACCAAAAAAAAATTTATTCGTTTAATTAATTAATTTATTATGACCCTAATGATGGTATCAGGATCTTTATGTGAATAGAATACTCTCGTGTCATCTACAAATAAAATTTTCGACAGCCTGTCTGAGACGTTAGGGAGGTCATTGATATATAAAAAAAATAACTAGACAATTCCGCGCGGGGGAAATTGTGAAAGTGTGGGTGATGCCTGTGCACCGCCGGCCAACGGGAGAGGGTCTCTCGCGAGTCTCTATGACAAACGGTTCAAAGGATACAAAAAGGGGGCGCGGCCTAAGGATTGGGGGAGTGGTCAACATAGACCATTTGAAACTTTTTGGACTTTTCCGAGTTTTAACATTTTTTCGGACTTTTCAGAGTTTTAGAAATTCTTCTGACTTTTCCGAGTTTTTGAAATTTTTTTGACTTTTCCGAGTTTTAGAAATTGTTTGGACTTTTCCAAGTTTTTGAAATTCTTCTGACTTTTCCGAGTTTTTGAAATTTATCAGACTTTTCCGAGTTTTAAATTTTTTTGGGATTTTTCCGAGTTTTGGAAATGTTTCTGACTTTTCCGAGTTTTTGACATTTTTCGGACTTTTCCGAGTTTTTAAAAAATGTCAGACTTTTCCGAGTTTTTAAAAAAATTCTGACTTTTCCGAGTTTTTGAAATTGTTCGGGACTAAGGGGGTGTGGCCTAAGGGGGCGTGGTCTAATGATCGGGGGAGTGGTCAACATCGACCAATGAAAGAGGATATCCCTACCGAGTACAATGGCACAATCCGCAAGTCTCTACGACAAACGGTTCAAGAGATACACTGAGGGGGTGTGGCCTAAGGGGGCGTGGTCTAAGGATCGGGGGAGTGGTCAACATCGACCAATGAAAGAGGATATCCCTACCGAGTACAATGGAACAATCCGCAAGTCTCTACGACAAACGGTTCAAGAGATACACTGAGGGGGTGTGGCCTAAGGGGGCGTGGTCTTAGGATCGGGGGAGTGGTCAACATCGACCAATGAAAGGTGGTCAACATCGACCAATGAAATAGGATATCCCTAATGAGTACAATGACACAACCCGCAAGACAGAGGGCGCTGTCAAGCAATTCAGTACTGCAACACAGAGGGTAACTTAAGGGTTAAGTCGATGAGGTCATTGGCAGGTCAGCTGAGCCATTGGCAGGTCAGCTGTTAGGCTGAACCAATCATGAGCCATGAGCCACACAGGTGATGCAATCACGAATGACTTTGCATTTTCACTTTGAATGTATTCCAATGGGAGCAGATGCATGACTGCATTGTCACGATGATTAAAAGCAAACCATAAGAGATGAAGCGTTGTGACTCGCACATGAGCACTTCAAGGAGTAGGCGAAGGGTTGTGTGCGATATTGTGGCATTCCGTGGACAATTGTGGCATTTCGTCGACAATTGTGGCCCCGGTGGCGATCGGAACAGAAGGGGAAAAAAGCAAAAATATCATCGTATTCCTAGAGTGGGATTACATTGGGGTCTATGGGGAGGAGAACCTTCAAACAAATGGTCATCAGTTGAGATAGAAATGTCCAATTCCATTTATTTTTCTATTGTGAGCGAACAGACATGTGTCATCGTTTTGATGTGTTTGTTTTTTTCCTACGTCCAAAATTGAGATCACTCTCGCAATTTACCCAAGGTAGTGGAAAAAAAATTATTCCAGCTGCCGCACTCTAACTTGCAATGCATTTCCAATGGGACCGAAATGTTCCCGTTTAAAGTCGATTCGTAGCCAAACGGTGCGGTGAAACTTTCCGAGTTTGAATAGCGCGGTTGCCATAGGCAAGCCGGTCGTTTTGATACCTTTCACGTGTATGGGGCGCGAACGCTCTGGCAAGAGTAGTGTTTGCAAAATCGGTGGAATAAATAAATAAAAATAGTATAGATTTCTATAGTGTGGGTGGCAACCTGGCTTCGCCAGGTCACCCACACTAACAAAGGCCCAATAATTGAACCTTGGGGCAGACCGCAAAGTAAAGCAAGAAAAGGAGAATTTATCCCATTATAGGATACAGACTGATGTCTATCTTTAAGGTAACTGGTGAACCATAGCAGTGCATTGTTTTTTATTCCAAGATGTGAGAGCTTCTGCAGGAGGATATTGTGATTGACTGTATCAAATGCCTTTGATAAGTCTAAAAAAATACCTATAGTGTTTTCCTTTCTGTCTTTAGCTTTGTATATTTCATTAATTAGATGTTAGATGTGTGATTGCCATATATGTTGCATGTTTCTTTCTGAACCCGTACTGGTGAGTGTAAATAATATTGTGCTTATTAAGATGTTCAATTAATCTTTTATAGACAAGCTTTTCAAGTATTTTTGACAAGGTAGGAAGGATGGATATAGGTCTGTAATGGTTGAAGACGGCTGGGTCATCATCTTTATAAATTAAGAAGAAAAAATTGCGCTTAGGGCCATTTTGGGATTCCCCAACCGTGTTAAATAGCTGTTTTATTGATTAATTATACATTTGAAAGAATGCAGGTTATAGCTATATAAAACGACAAATGTCTGTCCCATTGTACCAATCAATGGGATGGATATATTGCATGTTGGCTATAACCTGCATTCTTTCAAATGTATAATTAATCGATAAAACAGATATTTAACACGGTTGGGGAATCCCAAAATCTAAGATGTCTTAAATGGCCCTAAGAGCAAATTTGGAGAATGAGACCCATTGTCTTGGAGAGGAATTGTCGTCGTTAACAGAGCCATAGTTTCCAAATAGCATAGTGTATTGTCTTCTTCTGGTACACTAATGTCCGAATGCTGGCACAGCGCTAACGTGCAGTGTGGAGATTAGTCTGGCAATGAGAGAGCCTATCCAAATACTAGGAGGTATCTGTCATGTGATACTATGTAAGTTTGGGGATGTTATATATTGGCTCCAACTATGTGTCAAAATCAAATGTATTTGTTAAGGGTCAAATCTGTAATGTCATCAAACAGTGACCTCTTGGTTTGCACTTTGTTTACGTTTTGGTCTGATCTGTAGGTTGATTTCAGTGGCTATAGGGGGAGGAGTTGATACTACTGACTACACCGCTCAGGCTCGGCCAAGAAAGGTCTGGAGAAATTCACAGTATAATAAGTTACTAAACTCCAACCCACACGTTATCAGACCAAAATTTTTTATAAATGAAAGGTGCTATAGATAACATTCAGCCACTAGATGCCGCACTAGAGCACTAGCACTGTCATTTATCCAATCGGGTGCATTCCACATGGGGAAATGGGAAGTAGGGAGGGGATACATGCCTGCAACGTGTAATCAACAACATACATTTTGGACATGCAAACGTTTTTGAAATGATAAATTCATTAACCTCTTAATCGTTGGACCAATTTTCTGTGGTATTGTTATCAACTTTAGACCAGTACTAGATAAGACTTCAGGCTATGGACCCATTGTGTTCTTCCTGCTCATACCTCTCAGCTGGAACTCTTTTGCAGGCATCTGTTTGCAAAATAATTCAGACGTAAGTAAAAGAAAATCTTTTATTTCAGGGTGTTTAAACCTCTGTAACTCTATTTACATTAGCACTCAGAGTGATTCTTCCTGTTGTGGAAGAAAATCCATAATGTTTCCTTCCAAAAGAGGCCAGACTAATGCATGGGCTATGGTTCAAGAATAACTTTCAAATTACTTTGGGTATGCTAAATGTGCCCGCCTGTTAATTTAATCAATTGTTTTTGTAGGGCGGGAAAGCAATACTTCTTTTTAATGATTATGTAAAAATGTTATCTATAGCACCTTTATTAACAAAGTGCAATACCAAGCAGAGCGCTTTCCCTTAGAAGTGGCTGTTTGAGGACATTGCAGAATGTACCTTTAAGAGCTTTCACACAAATACAGTTTAATACAATGTGCTTTACAGATATACACAAGGGACTAATAAAATGTGCACATAAAAGTAACTGCCAACTGGTGCTATAGATAGCTTCTAATTAGCTTGAATCCTATTGGTGCTCTTTTCACTCGGTGTTCAATAAGCGTGATAGTGATGTGGACCGTCCGTGTCACACAGTACAACTTTGCTTTGATGTTAATTGTAAAACTGCTTCCGTGTTCCTAAAAAAATTGCTTAATCAGTATCCGGTGCCGATATTTCTTTCTCTGGCGTGCGACTTTTCATTTGGGTAAACTTTGATGTATGTTTTTGGTAGATTGCTCAATGTCAAAACATTGTTTTTTTTTTAGTTATCAATTCTTTGTTTACCTGCAAATAATAATAAAAGGTTTTTAAAAAAAACTGCGGGGGAG
>NC_140179.1:12392274-12399774 GCF_963971535.1 Notolepis coatsorum | reverse complement strand
ACTGCTGCCTGGGCGCAGTGATTTCATCACCTCAAAAGCCCAGTTTTTCTTGGTCTAGTGGTGAGTGTACCTGTCTGTCTCCCACCCCAAGCGTTGTTAGTTTGACTCCTGGTTGTTGCGGTCTTCTTTTGGACTTTTCCACCGATAAGAAACATAAATATCTGACTTTTATACAGTAAATATATATAACATAACGTACATTATGCACCCTTTTTTTTCCTGTGGTGGAGATTAGTACTTTGTTTACGTTCTGATGAGACTGTGTTGTAAAGACACACAAACACACACAAAGACGCAAGACAACTAAATCCCTGACTTAACCTTTGAACTTAGAGTAGCTCAGTTTGCTCATGCAGAAGCAGATGTGTGGAGAGAGTGCGCTTTCCACCGGCTGCCCGGGCGGCGTCTATGCTTTTACCAACGCGTTCGTGTTTCCGGGTTCCCGCTTTGCGCTCTGATTGGCCACTGACCTACGCTAGTACGCCCCCCTCCTAGCTGCTAGGGTGAAGGGACTTGGCTTGGCTGGGAGGCTGGTGGTGGAGGGAGAGGGAGGAGGCGTGGGCTGTCATCTTTCAAATATATTTGTAGCTAAAGAATTATATTTGATTTATTAGCCTATTCGTAATAATTCGTTATTAGCCTAGCTAACTCCGTATTATCTTGAGCTGTGTTGAAGCGCTGAGGACACAGACCGAGCTCTGCGCTCATTATTATTATTATCATGGCGGAGAGAACAAAACGAAAGTCTGGGTACACTTTACGAAAGTCGATGCCAACAACGCACGTTGCCACAAGTGCAATAAAACATTTGCAAGTATGGGTGGCAATACAAGCAATTTGTCAAAACATCTGTTGTCAAAACATAACATTAGTCTCCAGAAATGCACCGTTTTCTACTGCTTTGCTCGCAGTGTTCCATCTCCATGCACGTCCACTGCAGGTAAGCCAAGACAATACAGAGTTTTATGAGGGGGACTTAATATGTCCCCCTCAATATTGAGAAGAGGTGAATTTGCCCCCTCAAGACATATAACCAATGGTTGAACCAAACCTACGGCCTTGGAATGCGGATATCTATATTGTCTAGAATCCCATCAAGATTTGTTGTCACAGAAATATCAGTTGAATCAAAGTAATATGCAAATTAAGTTACATTTGTTTTAGGGGAACTGGAACACCTGTGTTAACCTTTCACTACCGCACTACAGAAGGTTAACCTTTCACTACCACACTACAGAAGGTTAACCTTTCACTACCACACTACAGAAGGTTAACCCTTTCACTACCACACTACAGACGGTTAACCTTTCACTACCACACTACAGAAGGTTAACCCTTTCACTACCACACTACAGAAGGTTAACCTTTCACTACCACACTACAGAAGGTTAACCCTTTCACTACCACACTACAGACGGTTAACCTTTCACTACCACACTACAGAAGGTTAACCCTTTCACTACCACACTACAGAAGGTTAACCTTTCACTACCACACTACAGAAGGTTAACCCTTTCACTACCACACTACAGAAGGTTAACCCTTTCACTACCACACGACAGAAGGTTAACCTTTCACTACCACACTACAGAAGGTTAACCTTTCACTGCCACACTACAGACGGTTAAACCTTTCACTACCACACTACAGAAGGTAGTGAAAGGGTTAACCTGCTGTAGTGTGGTAGTGAAAGGGTTAACCTTATTTATTGTCGCAGCGAAAGGGTTAACCCTTTAGTAGTGTGGTAGTGAAAGGGTTAACCATCTGTCATGTGGCAGTGAAAGGGTTAACCTTCTGTATTGTCTCAGTGAAATGGTTAACCCTTTGGTAGTGTGGTAGTGAAAGGGTTAAATAAAGTGTTTTTTCTTCTTCTTTTTTCTTTTTACATATAGCCTACAGTAGTTCCTCGTGAGTTCCTAGGTATTGTACCCACTAAAGTAAAGTGTTACCGTATTTCTCCTTGTAAACCGTCACTAACTTGAACACTGATGACAAATTCTATTTATGTACCTGCTGGTACACTATTGTTTAGAATGTCGGACATGGCTTACCTACTACTGGCATGTTTTAAAGCTAGAGGTTATATAGGCCAGGTCAAGATTTTCCATATTACTAATGTCAAAAAGCACTGATACTATCGTCAAAGGGGCACTTCACCCAAAAAAAATAATGCTGATTTATTTTATACACTAATCTCACGCACATCCAAATACTCTAAACGGTTTTGCACACAATTTCATTTAGTTTGACAGTTATTGAGAATACATTTGTTTCAATATGGCCACCAGTGATCAGGGAGATTGAATCCTTGTGTTACAGCTCAATGAAATGACAAGGTCCCTATAAAACAGGGTATCTTTTCATCTACATAATTTCATGGAGCTGTAATCAACACAAAACAAAGATACAATGTCTCCGATGACATCACTGGTGGCCATATTTTAACTAATTTACTCTCAATAACTGCCAAACTCAATGAATGCGTGCAAAGCTGATTGGAGTTTTTGGACGTGTGTGGGATTATGTGCAAAATAAATCAGCATTGTTCTTTTCATGGCAAAGTGCCACTTTAACCAGCTGATTTGAAACATGAGCCATCTTGAATTCCTGCTCCTCGACCCGGCCTCTCAACTTCCTAGCTCTGTGACTCCTAGCTCCGCCCACGGAGAGTCAGATGAGGGCAGCGCCTGTGATTGGCTCCATGCCATGCCTGCCACTGCCATGCGGCTCCACTCCATGCTACAACACACAGACAACATTTACCATGGGAGCACCCCAACTGGGGGGAGCTACCTGAGGGGGGGCTGCCATCGAGAGATCTGAGAGAGGGAGAGAGAGGGGGGGAGGAGAGAGAGAGAGAGAGAGAGAGAGAGAGAGAGAGCGAGAGAGAGAGAGAGAGAGAGAGAGAGAGAGATCATGGTCACAATTTTATTATCATTTAGAATAACAGATATAGCTGGATATTGGGATTGATATTGGGGGACACCTTCATACAACCCATATAGCTCTGTATGATAGCTATATACTGGCATATATTCCTTTTTACATATCTGTAGATACTGTATCTGTGAGGATTGGTTCATTCCCCGCCACACGCTTCTTAAGGTACTGTGATGATTGGTCCATTCCCCGCCACACGCTTCAGGAGCGATTATCAATTCCATCACGCACCTGTTGTAGTTTGTAATTAGCGCTCCAGAGGCTTCATATACTCGGACCTCCTTTCAATCGTGGTCAGGTCGTTTTGAATACTACTGCTTCTGCCTGCTTCCCCCCCGTTGTTGTGCCTCGTCTACTTTCCCTCCAGGACATTTTTGGATTGCCGCTGGTGAATATCTTGATCCTCCGTTTGGAGCTGCGCCTCGTTGCCCGCTTTACGCGCTTGCGCTTTGGTGAGTTTTGGAACCAAACCCTTTTTGGATTATCTGTTTTGTGTGTTGGGATAACACTGAAGAGTATCGTTTTTGTTTGCACTGGACTCAGCTAAATTGTGTGTTTTGGATAACACTGAAGAGTATCGTTTTTTGTTTGCACTGGACTCAGCTAAATTGTGTGTTTTGGATAACACTGAAGAGTATCGTTTTTGTTTGCACTGGACTCAGCTAAATTGTGTGTTTTGGATAGACACTGAAGAAGTACCGTTTTGTTTTGTTCTGGACTCAGCTAAGGGAGGACTGAACTGCACTGCCTCTGTGTACTGTTGGACTGTTGTTGATCTCTCTCTCTCTCTCCGTTTCCACTCCGAGTTGGAGCTGAGAGTATCTGCAGAGCCGCAACGGCGTCAACGCCGATTCCCCACCTCTAACACCGGGAGGATCTGCAGAGCCGCAGATAACTCTGCCGAAGGCAGTCTCCTTTTTTGTCGTTCAGAATTGTTACTTGACTCTTTTTGATTCTGTAAATAAATACGCCCCATTTGGCTAACTCTGAACTACCTGTCTGTGCCGTGCTGTTGAGGTCGGTTTGAAACCCTAACAGTATCTGCATCTGTACATATCCCTTGCCAACTCTTACTAGTTACACTGCTGGCCAGTATGACTACTACCATAGTGTCGTTATACCTGTATCACTGTACATATTAATACATACAACTCTGGACATACATCTGATTAGCACTATTACTCAGTAGTACTAATTTATATATTTTATACCTAGTTTAATCACCTGTACATTATGCACTTTACTGTTACATTTGCACTCTGGTTGGATGCCAAACTTCTGTTTGTTGTACTGTACTTGTGCTGTATAATGACAATACGTTTGAATCTAATCTAATGTTAAGATAAATGAATGACATTGATCAAAATATTGGATCAAACCATATCTACAGCTATGTTATGTTGACTTATGAGTGAAAGGGTTAATGAATGCTTACTGCTAGCCATGGTCGCCATGGTGACATCCAGGTCTCCACCCTGTGGGGTCACGGCAGGCTTCATCACATCCCCTAGTCCATCAAACACTACAGGAGGAGGAGGAGAAGAAGAAGAAGAAGAAGAAGAAGAAGAAGAAGAAGAAGAAGAAGAAGAAGAAGAAGAAGAAGAAGAAGAAGAAGAAGAAGAAGAAGAAGAAGAAGAAGAAGAAGAAGAAGAAGAAGAAGAAGAAGAGGAGGAGGAGAGGAGGAGGAGAGGAGGAGGAGAAAGATGGAGGCGGGAGAGAGCAGGAGGAGGACGAGGGAGAGGAGGAGGAGGAGGAGGAGGAGGAGGGAGAAGAAGAAGGAGGAGGAGGAAGAGGAAGAGGAAGAAGGAGGAGGAAGAAGAAGAAGAAGAGGAGGGAGAGGAAGAGGAGAGGAGGAGGAGGAGGAAGAGGGAGGCGGGAGAGCAGGAGGAGGACGAGGGGGGGAGAGAGAGAGGAGGAGGAGGGAGAGGAGGAGGGGAGAGAAGAGGAGGAGGAGGAGGGGGGAGAGAGAGAGAGGAGGAAGAAGAAGAAGAAGAAGAAGAAGAAGAAGAAGAAGAAGAAGAAGAAGAAGAAGAAGAAGAAGGAGGAGGCCAGGGAAGAGGGAGGGGGGGACAGATAACAAGGAGATAGACAGGTAGGCAGAGACAGAGAGAGAGAGAGAGAGAGAGAGAGAGAGAGAGAGAGAGAGAGAGAGACAGGCAGGCAGAGAGAGAGAGAGAGAGAGGTTAGTGTCTAGTAGGCAGGGCTTGACATTAACACCCGTCACCCGTCGTAGAATTGGGCAGTGGCGTGTCACTCTGTCACTCTTACCAGCCACTTTGGCAGGTAGACCGTGCAGCATCAGCGTTTTAGAGTCGTAGTGAAGTCTCGCTCTCTCTCTCTCTCTCTCTCTCTCTCTCTCTCTCTCTCTCTCTCTCTCTCTCTCTATCTCTCTATCTCTCTCACTCTCTCTCTCTCTCTCTCTCTCTCTCTCTCTCTCTCTCTCTCTCTCTCTCTCTCTCACACATACAGCCAATCGATGTTGCTCACTGCTAATCCTGTTCAAGTTAGCATTGGATTATAAAAGTTACTTAGATTTAGATTCTTTAATTAATGACCACCCAGCCAGGCTGGTGGAATTAGTTTTCAGTGCAGTTACAGCATTGTTCCAACATAGAACATATAACATCACTTACAATTAGGGATGCTCGATATTGGCTTTTTTACCCGATACCGATATACCGATATTGTCCAACTCTTAATTTCCGATACCGATATCAACCTATATCAACCGATACCGATATATGCAGGGTTGAAAGCCACTCACGAGATTTCTCGGATTTTTCTTTTTTTTAGCGATCTGAAATCATATTGCATCACGCGAGCCTACCCTAGTATACACGAGCACCGCCGGCGATCATATGTGGAAAAAAGCGGCCCCTATCGTCTCCCAGATGACATAAGGGATTTTGGAATGGACTCAATGAAAATGGATGGGGAAAAAAATCCGGTACTCCACATTTTCCAGTCCACTGATCCAGCCGGGGTTACCACAGTTCATTCTGGAGCCTCTGAGACGCGCGGAATCATGTACTGCACTCTACACACGGTGGATCTATACACTTATCGATTTTTTCGAATGGTGATCAGGAATTGGAATATACCAGTTGGATACCATCTGATGTCAGGTAAGGAATCTATGTTATCAGTGTTAGGATAATCAGACTAATTTTGATGAAGTTATAAGCTGTTTTGTGAAATGGGCTCTTTCGGTTTCACTGTAAAAGTCCAAGAGGAAATCAACGCGGCGATTATCCGTGCGCGGCCCGAATGTGCTTGCGTGCACGTATAATATTGATCATCTAGCGTTTATTTGAAAACAATTCATAAATAGGCAGACGAATATCAACGTTGTGGAATATTCCACTAAAAGACGATTTTCATAGAATGGTCCAGAATGAACTGTTTTTTATCTCAAAACGGGTGCTTTTCTAACTGCTCTAAAACGGAAATGACGCGATAAAAAACCAATCTGCCTTGACAGCACTGACTGGAAAATAGTCTTTGATAAGCAGATTAGACACATAGCCATAATTTAAAACATAGATTAGGCGATATTAACGTTAACATTGAAGTGGATGGTGGCATCAAGGGGGTAAAAAGGAAAACCCGGCGTGGCACTCAAAGTGTTAACATTACATATCTCTTGTTGTGGAATTAACACAACATTATGCATACTTTTGACAATAAATAAAATCAGAATTTGTTCTTACTTGCTTGCCTGGGTAAATAAAGGTTATAGAAATGTTAAAAAATATATAAAAATTTAAAAAGACTATTGAAAACCGATACCGATATTTTCCGATATCACATTTTAATGCCGATATCGGCCGATAATATCGGACATCCCTACTTACAATACATACATACTACATGCAGTTAAATACATAGATACA
This sequence comes from Notolepis coatsorum, assembly GCF_963971535.1. NCBI lineage: Eukaryota > Metazoa > Chordata > Actinopteri > Aulopiformes > Paralepididae > Notolepis > Notolepis coatsorum. Next base: position 12,392,941 of record NC_140179.1, on the reverse strand, counting down.
TAATTACAAAGACCACAATATCAGAGTTTATGTTGATGTCCATAGCAACAGAGGTAGGGGGGGGGGGGGGGGGGGGGCTACAGGGAGTTCAGTGTCCGTATGGCAGTGGGGGAAAAAGCTGTTTTTAAAGCGGGATGTTTTGGTGGTCAGGGATCTGTAGCGCCTCCCGGAGGGCAGCAGCTGGAAGATGTGGTGGTGTGCTGGGTGAGTGGGGGTCAGAGATAATTATGCTTGCTCTTCTTATTGTGCTTTTCACTAATGCAATTGCATTTTATGTAGGTATTTTGTATTTGTATTTATTGGTTTAAAATACAGAGACAGTGCATATTAAGGAACATTTGACTGTAAATATGCCAGTTTAGCCAAGTTGGCTAATTTTCAACTGTAGTCTCTGGGGCAGGTGCCATGAGCACAACAATAATTAAAACATAGTACAATAATTAAAACACAGTAGGAATCAGTATAGGTTACAATACACTAAAATACATACAAATAAATACATTAAAATACAACCCCTCAGTTAAAATGGTCGCACACTTGACCATCTCTCAACCATGATTTTAAGTCAGTTTTAAATGAGATGTAACTTTGATGCTCCCTGAGCCGTGTTGGCAGACTGTTCCAGGTGTGGGCTTCTCTCACGGAAAAGGCTGTCTGACTAAAAGCA
>NC_140179.1:12383190-12392074 GCF_963971535.1 Notolepis coatsorum | reverse complement strand
GTGTGTTTTGCGGCTGTTGTAATGTGACAGATGTGTTTGATAGATTTGCTTTTCACTGAGGTCGCGGAAAAGCACGGCTGTCTATCAAACAGGAAGCGTGTGACAATGCATGTGGTCAGGTGCTGAGAGGAACAGTGGGTGCTCTGTGCATAGCTGTCATCATTCTGCGTGTGTGTATGTGTGTAGATGTAGAGAGAGAGAGAGAGAGCAAGAGAGAGAGGTATGAAGAGGGAGAGAGAGAGAGAGGTATGAAGAGGGAGAGAGAGAGAGAGGTATGAAGAGGGAGAGAGAGAGAGAGGTATGAAGAGGGAGAGAGAGAGAGAGGTATGACGAGGGAGAGAGAGAGAGAGGTATGAAGAGGGAGAGAGAGAGAAAGGTATGAAGAGGGAGAGAGAGAGGTATGACGAGGGAGAGAGAGAGAGAGGTATTCCTGCAAAACACAATTTGACCCTTTCTTTTTTAAACTGAAATTGACAAATAATATTGTCATACATTCATCACAATACAATGCAGTCCAATGGGAAAATGCATCTATTTTTCCCCAATTCCAGAAAAAAGGTAGGTTTTCTTTAATCATTTGTTTTTGTGTTTTATATTTTTGCAGAATACAGAACAATAATGTTACACGAGTGGGTCTGCGTATGAGCATGCAGTGTGGCATGTGCTGTCGTAGTGTGTGACAGTAGGCCGCAGGGCTGAGCTCTCCAGAGGGATTCTTTCATAGAGAATTCTCCGGAAGCTCACTGACCTCCCAGCAGATCCATATTGACGGCGCCGGGAGAGGGGGCGGCCACCGTGCTAGTGGGAGGGGCTAGAGAGACTCCAGGTTCTGCAGCTGCAGGAGTGGGCGTGGCCGCAGCGGAGGAGGAGGGGGCGGCCTCTGCTGTGAGGGTGGGCTCGGAAAGCAAGGAGTCGCCCATCATTTCTGCGAGCGCCAATGGTGGGGGGTGGCGTATCCACAACCCCAAATAAACAATACCAAAATAAAATCCAACAAAGTCCCATGGTAACCAAAAATAATAGTCACCAATCGTAACCAAATCAATAATGGGAAAAAGCAAGACCAAAAATAGACCAAAATCAAAAGCGAAATAAATGAATAAAGTCAAAATATGAACCAAATCAAAGTACCAAAAATAAACCCAAATTACCCCGATATCAACCAATGAAAGACAAAATTGTCAACCAAAGCAGCCCCCATATAATCCAGAACCAAACCAGTGAAAATGCAGGGGGGGGGGTAGAGAAAAACAAAGAGAAAGTCTACTGAGACAAAGACCAGAGTGAACAGTACTATGAGACAAACAAGGAGGTACAGTAGTGGTTATAGAGCTACACAAAAACATAGAGGCCAATTCAAGGTCACCCCGATCACACAGATCACACGTGGCATGCACATAGAAACTAGAAAATTAAGACCTGATGTGGATATCTAGTTAAAATAGTTTTTTGACTATTGCACATAACAATCGGTGGCTGCAATCAAGGTGACCTGGAACATGGCTTGAAGAATAATTCCCGTTATCGTTAAGTTTATTTTCGTTTTTCTATCATCTGTCGTCATATACCGACATTTTGGAATCAGGGACTCTTCTTTGTTGTGTGGTTGGAGTCAAGGAAAGATCTGACACATCCAACTCACTCAATAATGGCCCTATAGTTGACCAGATTTGAGTTGGAATGAATCGCTGTGTGTCTGGGAGTGTTGCATTCATGCATTCATTTATTTATTTGACATTTTATTTTGGACTTCATGGTGTTTTTGTTTTGTTTCTTCTTGACTTGTTTAAAGCAGACGTGTCCGGCCCATGGGGACATTAACATGTGTTGTCGGGCCTTACAAATACATTTGATTTGATTTGATGAAATATAAAAAGGGTCAGGAATATAAAATAACAGGAATTATCCTTTAAGACAAGGCCGGGCTATAGACTAGGAGAGTTGCAGGGTGACACTCACCTGACCCGAGAAGGTCTGCGGAGGCAGAGAAGGATCACAGGGGGAAAGTAAATCACGTGTTTTCATTACGTTTTATTCAAGAACACGCTAAAGAACACGCTAAAGGAACACACCAACTTTTTGGGAAATTCGCTTATTTGCCATCTACCCTGGAGGTAGACAAGCAGATACATACCCTTTTCTTCTCTGTGCATGCATTAGGCTTAGGGAACAGCCGCACCGTTAGCCTAGCTTAGCGCCATTCACTGGAAGTAGGTGTGCCAGTGTAGCCTAGTTCCCAACAGTCACGAAATCTATAACTCCAAATACAACTCCAAAACATTCCTGTAAACATGTTGTGACCTGTGTATTTTCCACCTGGAGAAATAAAAGAAAATTATTAGACATTTTCGTTTTCTAAGCAGATATATACTCTGAACAACTTTTTTGCTGAACCACTCCTGCCTGGGCGCAGTTATTTCATCACCTCAAAAGCCCTAAATGACGCTAAGCTAGGCTAACGGTGCGGCTGTTCCCTAAGCCTAATGCATGCACAGAGAAGAAAAGGGTATGTGTCTGCTTGTCTACCTCCAGGGTAGATGGCAAATAAGCTAATTTCCCAAAAGTTGGCATGTTCCTTTAACCTCAATTAAAGATGGCTGTCTAAAACAAACCATAATGGCATTTAAAAATGTTTTAATTTCAATGGCAAGTATAAGAACAGCATGGATCAATTTGTAGTTAAGAAGAAAAAAATAAAACTGATGACGACAGTGAAACATGATGTACCTCCCCAAGACGTGGGTCCTGCAGATGGAACTGAAGGACCAGAGGAGGAGAGAGGGTCCAGGTCCAGCAGAGAGCTAGAGAGAGAGAGAGAGAGAGAGAGAGAGAGAGAGAGAGAGAGAGAGAGAGAGAGAGAGAGAGAGAGAGAAAGAGAGAGAGAGAGAGATCAAATCTCCACCTTTAAGTGGTCATCTTAAAGTCCCGTCTGGACTATGTAAACCCCGTTCTTGTAGGGCTACCCAGCAATACCCTGAACAGGCTGCAATATGTCCAGAACTCAGCTGCTATAGGGTTCAATCACCCACACCACATCGTCCCCACCCTCATCCACCGCCACTGGCTTCCAGTCAAGTCCTGCATCAATTTCAAGATCCTCCTCATCACCTACAAAGCCCTTCACTCCCTTGCCCCCCGGTACCTATACTGACCTCCTCCATCCCGCCCCGGAGGCTGCGGTCCTCTGACTCTGGTCTCCTCTCCATCCCCACCACCAACCTGCGCACTGTCGGTCCCAGAGCCTTCTCTGTTGCCGTACCCACCCTCTGGAACTCCTTCCCTCCAAACATATGTAGTGCTACATCCCTGCTCTCTGGGTGCTACTCACTCTTCCTCTGGGGGGGGGGGGGTTAACTCACTCTTCCTCTGGGGGGGGGGGGGTTAACTCACTCTTCCTCTGGCTCTGGGATGGCAGCAGCAGCAGCAGAACTCTCCCCGGGCGGAGGCTGCAGCGTGGGGACGGCGTTTGAGGATTTGGCAGGAGTGGAGGTGGGAGACACATTGTTGCTGGGAGACCCCTGGTGGAAGAGAGAGGCGGGGAGATCGAGAGTTAACACACCGGGAGGTAGTACAGTAGTGGAAAGGGAATGATAGAAGAAGAAATTATATATATCGATAACCTTCCTATTGTACTAGAAAATGGCACACACGCGCGTCAAATTACTATTACTATTAATTACTACAAATTATTATTAGTTTATTAAGGTTATGGCCACACGGATTCATCACAAAACAGAGACACATGGACAGATGGTGTTGCTGTCCATTGGTTTGTTTTTGCGACAGACAGTGCAGTGCCCGCCCCTTTTTTCTGTCTGTCAAATGTATACATTGGGACTGGGAGAATTTTTTTTGTCCCATTGCTAGCGTATAAAAGCTGGTAGGATAAATATTACGAAAACAGTAAAGAAGTATTCATAAAACGTGTAACTCACCTTTGTTGGAGACCTGAAATAGAGGAGGAATATTTAGTATCGTCATAAAGAATGTGTAGGCAAGCCTAACACTGGCTACCAAAAATACCAAACAGGTTCACAAAATTGTTATAAAACGAATCACTTTCACAAAGAAATTGCCAACATAGGTCACATGTGATCCTATACTGATTCACATTTACATGTCAGCATGTAATAACATTCCATATGCGGTGACATGTCATTATGTTCACATAATGGTCCTATGTCACATTATGTAAACAAAGCAAAGTCAACAAATGTAATCAATCTCCATGTTTGACCTCATTACCGTGACCCTATCATGGTATTTCCCCAAAAGTATCATGGTATTTCCAAAAAAGTATTTTTGGTCAGTACCATCATGGCAGTGAGCAAAAGTGATGGAAATGCTTCAAATCGGATGATACCATGCTATTATTTAAGTACAAACAACAAACAAATACAACAAATACTTATTGCACAGCTATGGTGGTGCATGATGGTCAAGTTAGCACACGTTTTAAACAGAAATCATCACATCAATGCTATTAGAGTGGGGTTCATAGGGAGGTGTAGTCTGACGTCACTTTAGTTTCCGGCACGGTCCACCCGTATAGGGATTTATCATTGGGAAAATGTATTATCGGCTATTGAAATAATTCTGCCTCATGAACATTGGCAAGCTTTCCATTTTTGTACAAAATGAGTTCCCTTCTATCACTAACATTATTGTTTAAGCATTTTTGGTTGAAATAAAGTTAGTTAAAAGGTTGTTTAATTTGTCGTAAAAAATAACTACACTTACCAGTAGAACGCCTGTCGTTCAGTGCTGTCGCCTAATACACATCACGGCCATTGTGTAGTTTCTCAGTGAACGAAAACATAAACGTTGTTATTTTGCTACTTTTACGATTAATCGCAATTTTTTTTCATGTTGAGCTATAGATTGTGGATGAATACACAGAGAAAGGTACACCATGCACAATGACCTAACCACTACACCTCCCTATTGATGGTAATTTGCGTAGAGGGAGAGGGAGTAGACTACAGTATATAATACACTCTCTACAAATCAAAAACATGTTACTGTACGTTGTTAATCTACTAAGAAGTTAGTCCCAAACAAAATGTGTACCCCAAACAAAATGTGTAGTATGCTCACCCTTCACTGGTGTTTCCAAATGACCACAAAAGAAGGAGGATAAGAAGAGAGGAGGATAAGAAGAGAGGAGGATAAGAAGAAAGGAGGATAAGAAGAAGAGGATAAGAAGAGGAGGATAAGAAGAGGAGGATAAGAAGAGGAGGATAAGAAGAGAGGAGGATAAGAAGAAGAGGATAAGAAGAGGGGGATAAGAAGAGAGGAGGATAAGAAGAGAGGAGGATAAGAAGAGGAGGATAAGAAGAGAGGAGGATAAGAAGAGGAGGAGGATAAGACAAGAGGAGGATAAGAAAAGAGGAGGATAAGAAGAGAGGAGGATGAGAAGAGAGGAGGAGAATACGAGAGGAGGAGAAGAAGAGAGGAGGATAAGAAGAGAGGGGGATAAGAAGAGAGGAGGATAAGAAGAGGAGGATAAGAAGAGAGGAGGATAAGAAGAGAGGAGGATAAGAAGAGGAGGATAAGAAGAGAGGAGGAGAAGAAGAGAGGAGGAGAAGAATGGAGGAGGAGAAGAAGAAGAGAGGAGGATAAGAAGAGGAAGAGAAGAAGAGAGGAGGATAAGAAGAGGAGGATAAGAAGAGAGGAGGATAAGAAGAAAGGAGGATAAGAAGAAAGGAGGATAAGAAGAAAGGAGGATAAGAAGAGGAGGATAAGAAGAGAGAAGGATAAGAAGAGGAGGATAAGAAGAGAGGAGGATAAGAAGAGAGGAGGATAAGAAGAGGAGGATAAGAATAGAGGAAGATAAGAAGAGAAGAGGATAAGAAGACAGGAGGATAAGAAGAGAGGAGAAGAAGAGAGAAGGAGAAGAAGAGAGAAGGAGAATAAGAGAGGAGGATAAGAAGAGAGGAGGATAAGAAGAGAGGAGGATAAGAAGAGAGGAGGATAAGAAGAGAGGAGGATAAGAAGAGAGGAGGATAAGAAGAGGAGGATAAGAAGAGAGGATAAGAAGAGAGGAGGATAAGAAGAAAGGAGGATAAGAAGAAAGGAGGATAAGAAGAGAGGAGGATAAGAAAAGAGGAGGATAAGAAGAAGAGGATAAGAAGAGGAGGATAAGAAGAGAGGAGGATAAGAAGAAAGGAGGATAAGAAGAAAGGAGGATAAGAAGAGAGGAGGATAAGAAGAAAGGAGGATAAGAAGAGAGGAGGATAAGAAGAGAGGAGGATGAGAAGAGAGGAGGAGAATACGAGAGGAGGAGAAGAAGAGGGGAGGATAAGAAGAGAGGGGGATAAGAAGAGAGGAGGATAAGAAGAGGAGGATAAGAAGAGAGGAGGATAAGAAGAGAGGAGGATAAGAAGAGGAGGATAAGAAGAGAGGAGGAGAAGAAGAGAGGAGGAGAAGAAGGGAGGAGGAGAAGAAGAGAGGAGGAGAAGAAGAGGAAGAGAAGAGAGGAGGATAAGAAGAGGAGGATAAGAAGAGAGGAGGATAAGAAGAAAGGAGGATAAGAAGAGGAGGATAAGAAGAGAGAAGGATAATAAGAGGAGGATAAGAAGAGAGGAGGATAAGAAGAGAGGAGGATAAGAAGAGAGGATAAGAAGAGAGGATAAGAAGAGAGGAGGATAAGAAGAGAGGAGGATAAGAAGACAGGAGGATAAGAAGAGAGGAGGAGAAGAAGAGAGAAGGAGAAGAAGAGAGAAGGAGAATAAGAGAGGAGGATAAGAAGAGAGGAGGATAAGAATAGAGGAGGATAAGAAGAGGAGGATAAGAAGAGAGGATAAGAAGAGAGGAGGATAAGAAGAAAGGAGGATAAGAAGAGAGGAGGATAAGAAAAGAGGAGGATAAGAAGAAGAGGATAAGAAGAGGAGGATAAGAAGAGAGGAGGATAAGAAGAAAGGAGGATAAGAAGAGAGGAGGATAAGAAGAGAGGAGGATAAGAAGAAAGGAGGATAAGAAGAGAGGAGGATAAGAAGAGAGGAGGATAAGAAGAAAGGAGGATAAGAAGAAAGGAGGATAAGAAGAGAGGAGGATAAGAAGAGAGGATGATAAGAGGAGGATTAGAAGAGAGGAGGATAAGAAGAAAGGAGGATAAGAAGAGAGGAGGATAAGAAGAAAGGAGGATAAGAAGAAAGGAGGATAAGAAGAGAGGAGGATAAGAAGAGAGGATGATAAGAAGAGAGGAGGATAAGAAGAAAGGAGGATAAGAAGAAAGGAGGATAAGAAGAGAGGAGGATAAGAAGAAAGGAGGATAAGAAGAGAGGAGGATAAGAAGAGAGGAGGATAAGAAGAGAGGAGGTTAAGAAGAGAGGAGGATAAGAGGATGATAAGAAGAAAGGAGGATAAGAAGAAAGGAGGATAAGAAGAAAGGAGGATAAGAAGAGAGGAGGATAAGAAGAAAGGAGGAAGGGTTACAGGAGATGAAGAAAAGACAGTACGGTTGAAGAGTGTTTGTCACTAAGGCTGTGTTCACACTGCAGGCAGAATTGGCCCGAATCAGATTTATTTGCTCATTATGTGACTCAGATCTGTCTGTTTCATGACAGTGTGAACAGCACAAATCACATTGGGCCTCATTCATGAAGCGATATAAGGACAGATTTCCTCTCATTTTGTTCTTAACTAGAATTTTTTCTTACCTGGGATTCAGCAATGTTTTCTTATGTTTGCTTTTCTCTCAGGCAAGACCAAATTATAAGAGTGGTTGAGAGCAGATAAGAAACTGCTTTAAGGCCAGTGATCTGCACAAACTAAAATACTCTTAACTCGCTGACATCTTGACGGATTTACAAACGGTTTGGTTTATTACAAAAACGTTATTAACGTGGCTGTGATTCTTGCTTGGAAGAATTTTTATTAAAAAATCTAGTCTTTATATATATCTATGGTTGTGTCTGGCTTCAAGTGTGAAACATTTCCATTTCTAGTAATCGAATAAGGGTTATTGTATATGTGACCGGGTCAAACGGGAGGGTATTGAGCAGCTGTCCTACCCCTTCTTTCCTCTTTTCTCATCCTCCAGGCTGTTCATGTGCGTCTCCAGAGACTCCAGGATACTGCTGGGAGCCTGAGGAGGGGGAGATGGGGACACACCTTCATCATCATCAAACCTTTATTTATTCTCAAAAAGACCATTTTAGGTCACCCTCATTGTCAATGTCGTCGAGACTTTACAGACATTTCAATGCACACATCTCTACAATATAACAATAATACATATTAATAACTATCTAAATAGTACTTTTTTTCAACACATGGACCACAGTCCAGAGTGCCCCACAGCCATTAGTATAAAATGAACATAGGCATAAAATCAGCACACAATTGACAGAATAAAAAACAAAGCATGAATTGCAGACATAATAGGTATAAAAGACAATAAAAGTAGTGCAATGTAAAATAGGCATAAAATAAATACAATGTCGCTCGAAGGCATGTGAAACCCCCCCGGAACAGTCAGACCCCCAAACACCCCACACATCAATCCCAAGCACATCCCCATCCAAGACACACACCCCGATAAAGCACGTCATGACAGAAGGAAAACACAAACAGCCCGCGCGCCACTCTCACCGCCATGCACGGCGACGGGAATGCCACCCCTGCGGGCCGCTCCATCTCCCCCGGCCCCGGCGCCCCCGCCACCACGAGGAAAACCAGTGAATCACACGCCCCCCGCCCCCAAACTCCACAGAGGAATGACAGGCCACGCGCCCCAGGACCCGCAGCCACGCCAAACACTCAAGCAGACAGACACAACAGCGGCCAAACGAAAAGACACGCAGCACCGGGGCGGTCCGAGATGACACCGGGACCCGCCCGGGACACAGCAGAAGCCACGGCGAGCCCCCCACGCAAGGAA
>NC_140179.1:12025690-12380690 GCF_963971535.1 Notolepis coatsorum | reverse complement strand
TGCATAATGTTGTGTTAATTCCACAACAAGATATATGTAATGTTAATTACCTGAAATTATTCCGTTTTTTGGGGGGGGAAACCCTGCATATATCGGTATCGGTTGATATCGGAAATTAAGAGTTGGACAATATCGGTATATCGGTATCGGTAAAAAAGCCAATATCGAGCATCCCTAGTAAATACCACACTATACAATACAATACTATCTAGTACTGTCTTTCATGTCAGAGCCTGAGGTCTGAGATACATATCAGAAAGAGAAGATTTAACCGATTTAACTGTGCTACCTACCACACCTTTACAAAAAAAACTCAAGACCTGGTATTAATCAATCAAACATGTGATCACTTTTAATCAGTCCATTGTGTATTTTTTATTATTGCTTTTACTATTATGTTGGATTGTGTTGTAAATACTGTGTTTTACTTTGAATGCTTCTGTTCTAGGTGTATTGTCGGTCTTATAACATCTTGCCAAAAGGACTACCTTTACGAATTAGGCAGCTGGCTAAAACTGACACATTTACAGAAATGTTTATTAATGTGTACTGTCCTTTTTAAATAAACTGAAACTGAAACTGAATTTGTGAGACTACAGGCAACAGTGGCCCAAATCAGATTATTTATACTGTATGCGGCTCAGATCTGATTTTCTTCACAACAGTGTGAACAGAACAAATTACATGGAATCTGATCTTTTCAATTCTGATTTAGGCCACTTTCATATATGTGGTCCGAAATCAAATACAGGTCAGATTTGTTTGTAATGCGACCTCAGTCTGAACCGTCATATCAGAATTCATGCAACTTTTACGTCACTCTACACTGTAAGAAAAAAAGCTGCAAGAAAACGGTAAATGTCTGGCATCAATGGTTGCCAAATACTTACTGTCAAATTACAGTAAAAGCAAATACATTTACAGATTACAACCTTCATTTAATGGTTAATATTTTGATAAAAGGTAATTTACTGTATTTGTATGGCATTTACACTTAAAGTAGAAAAACAAACGTAATCTGTAAAATAATACAGTGAATTTCCTTTGAAAAAACTAAAAAAATGTATAGGTGGGAGTCACTCAGTGAATACAAACATGGAAGTCGGCTGTGATGGAGTTGGTCAGTGGAGGGACAGTGAGGTGTTTACCTTATTATTTGGTGATACTTCTGTACAAGCAAAAGCATTTACATCTGATCTTGGCCACATTTAAAAAAGAATGTGAACAGCCAAACAATAAAATCTGATCCGAGTAATAAATCAGAATTGAGCACCAAGGCCTGTAATATTGCAGTTTCAAGAACTGTTCTTTGATAGAGAGGGGGTGTTATAATCTGAGGGGTGAACTCAACTTAAAGGTTCTTTGTGTGCATACTAGTAGGAGAAGACACTGCATTTCCATAATGTGGAGTGAAACTGTGGAACAGTCTGAATGTGGTGCTAAAGCAATGTCCAAACACGAGACAATTCAAACTGAATTATAAAGAAATTATTTGCACGAGGTACAGGGATGAGGAAGGGATTTGACATTCACAGGTGTTTACATTTTTATTTTATTTCTTTCATGTTTTACATATATCATTTTTTTATGTTTTGCATATATATATATTTTTTTTTGTTTTGTAACGTTTTAAATTAGTACATACATTTTGAGTAGTGGAAAAGGGGTAGAATTAAATAAGTGTATACTTCTTCCTACTCCTTTTCGAACATGTAAATTGAGTTGTTCTCTCTTTTTTTTATTGCTAGAGATCAATGCAATGATTTTTTTTGTTTTATATTGTTTGTATTTGAAATTAAGATTTCAAATCAAAATATGAACATAGTCTTATTGACCAAGTATGACCATATTTCCGGTCATTGGGTTTGGATTTTGTGTGTGAGCTTGCTTTGAATGTGTACATTTGTGATTTTCTTTTGTACAGATGCAGCTCTCAGGTCTCTGAGCTCTGCTCTGCTCTGCTCTGCTACTACAGTAATCATGCACCATTAACCTGGCAGTGCTGTTAACGAGGCGTTAACGATACTGCACCCTTGCAGTAGAGGTTCGATTTTTAAGAGCTGGATCTGTAGGTCCACACAAGTGTGTTTTTGATTTGTTGTAAACAAAGACCGAAAATAAACGATTCATTCATCCATATTGCACAGAGCGCCGCAGAGCTTCAGAAGCAGTGTGTTGCGAGTGTCCTCTTACCTCAGCCAGCTTCAGGAACTCTCCGATCTTGGTCACCCTGGTCAGGAACCTCTTGTAGATCTCCAGGGCCTCCTTGCAGTCGCCCTTTTTCATCTTGAAGTATTTCTCTACAGACAGCACACACAGGGCTTTTAATGGAGCTCGATAATAAAGGAAATATTATGTTCTGAGAAGGTAGATGGACTGAAATACACAGAGGGTATTAGAGGGAGATAGAGACTATTCCCAATTTTTTTATTTCTTTTATTTTTTATAAATCGGTTGATGATGATCTCCCCTTCATGGCTGAAGTGCATTCAACAGATACAGTCAGTACGGGATTATAGCATTTTTTTTTTTTTGACATTTTATTGCTTTATTGGACGGACCCGGCAGAGAGGAAGGATAGGAGAAGATATGGGGGGAGGACATTCGGCAAGGGTCGCCAGGTCCGGGAGTCGAACCCGGGACGGCCGCGTTGCACTGCAGTGCGTTAGGTGGTGCGCCACTCTGGCGCCCCAGGGATTATAGCTTTTTATCTGGATTCACCTGCTGGAGCAGGCAAAAGGTGTGATCCCTTGCTAATATCATAACTAATATTTTGTACACTCTCTGTGTGTATGATATCATGGAACATACTGTATAACACGCGGAATGCATGGAGTCAGTCACAAGGTCTAAGGCATCCTACACTGATTGGTGTCTTGTGTTTGATGTCTTGCTGACCTAATAGGTTGATGACGCCGTCGTTGTAGGACGCAAATAGTTTGACCAGGTCCTTGAAGAGCAGCAAGAAGGCAGCGTTGATGATCCCATTGTTCAGCTCTTTGGGATGGATCTGAGGGAGGGAGAGAGGAAGGACGAGAGAGAGGGTGCATCAGTCATCTGAGAGGGATTTGGTTAAAAACGTATCTCATGCACCTCGTGATGCACCCCGCAGGGGTGTAAAAAGTACCCAGAAATTATACTTAAGTGAAAGCATGGGTACTGTCTCAAAATCGTACTCAACTAAAAGTCAGAGTATCTGGCTAAAAACACACTTGAGTAAAAGTCAAACGGCTTCTACTTTTAAATGTACAAAAAATGTAAGTATAAAAAAAATTTCTGACTGTCTATTCTTCTGATAGCAGGTGTTTAATCAAAGATCCCCACTTTCTAGTCTTGCACAAGGACCAATCAGCATGGGTATGGGCGGGTTCATTTTCCATTGATGGGGATTTGATTGGCTGTTTTTTAAATAAAGTGCAGCCGCAGGATTAATAAATTAATAACGTTAACGTTAGTTCGGCCAGAGAAACAAATATACTCATTAAAATGGTTGGACCTGCGAGATTTGTACTTTGTAGGTCTGCATTTTAAATGTAAGGAGTAAAACGTATGTTTTTTTTCTCTGAAATGTAATTGAGTAAAAGTATACAAACCTAATAATACTTGAGTAAAGTACAAATCCCCAAAAACAGTACTTAATATGTCATCATACACGTTTCCAATGCGTGTTAATGTTTATATATATATTAGTGCTGTCAATCGATTCAAATATCTAATCTGATTAATCGCATGATTTGGGGGACCCTGGTGTAAACAAGACGAAAGTCTTTCTCTGGTCTGCATCCCCTTAACAATTGTATGTATTGAGATGTACTGTACTGTACCCATTCTGCAATCTGTTAATAAACTTTTCAATCAATCAATCAATCAAGTCCATAGTTAACTCGCGATGAATCACAAATTAATAATATTTTATTTATTTATTTATTTATTTGTATCTACCTTAAACAGATCTTTTTCAAGTTCCAAGTTTTAATACTCTTATCTACATGAGAGTCAACAAATGCTTGCTTTATGCAGCCATTTAACACAAAAGGATGACCCTCATGCATTGCAAATTTGCATCAAATTCAAAACAGAGTGATGCACAAAATAACTTGAAAGAAAATTATAATTTAAAAGGGTATATATATTAGGGGTGGGGGGGGGGAATCGATACGTAGTAGTATTGCGATACTTTGCGTGGCGATACGGTATCGATACAGGGACGCCAAGTATCGATATTTAATTATTCATAAAGAAAATAAAAAAATAGGAAGGAAGTGCATTCAGTTAAGTTGGAATATGACTGTAATACAAACAGTTCAGTTTGTCAGGTTCATGCAACACAGATTAGTGTTTACATCTGTCTGCTTGAGAAAATACCATGTTCTGCAATAAAAATTATTGAAGTGAGATGAACAGACTGAACTTTATTTTATTAGATAAAACATGTTGACAAAGTTTTACTTTGCAGTTGAAAAAAGGTAATAAATCGCAATATGTCGCAATATTAATATCGCAATACCCAGCACATCGCAATATATTTAGTATCGCAATATTATACAACGGCATGCAAATTTCTCTATTCTGATTGGCTGAAACAGTCCATTTACACGTATGTATCCTTCATAATCCACGCTCCTGGTCCCAGGACCCGCCCACCACCGAATCACATCACTCCGCCGGATCACTCCGTCGGAAAAAACAAGATGGCGGACAATAATCTTTAACAAATGGATATGTTGATAGCGTCATAACGACTAAATATAAAGCGATTCTGTCAAGGGGAACGTGTTAGTATTTTAAACAATGTTGGATGATGTAATTGATGGGTCTTGACTCAATCTAGAACAAAAGAAAAATCGCGGATTGATTGATAGATTAATTGATTGATTTAAATTTCTTCCTTCCTACTTTCCGACTGCAGCGTTCTCTCTCACACTGTCCGACGCTGGCGTACCCACAAACACACACATACACACACACACACACACACACACACATACACACACACACGCACACACACACTGTGACACACACACACACACACACACACACACACACACGCACACACACACACACACACTCCTGTCTGCAACAGCGGGGGAGTCAGACTGAGAGAGAAGCAGCGCTGTTTTAAGTGAGCATGGTCTATTGAATTGATTGATTGGTTGATTGCTAATTTTATTACTGTACCCCTGGTTTCCAACTGGTTAAGTTTAGGCTAAAAGAAATAAATAAAAAAATAGGGCGAAGAAAACGTTTTTTTCCTATAGGGCAAAGAAAACGTTTTAATAAATTTTCAATCAATCATTCCAATAATACACAGTTGGATGTGTTAGTTGGTTGGATGCACTTCAAGCTGCTTCCACATGAGGCAACTTCTCTCAATCATTCCAATAATACACAGTTGGATGTGTTAGTTTGGTTGGATGCACTTCAAGCTGCTTCCACATGGAGTTGTGGGAACTACTTTTTCTGGCGGATGGTTTTTTCAATAAATCTTCGATTAATGTGTGTTTATTGTATAGAAATAAGGTTGGATGAATCTGGCAGTTGTATAAAAGCTTTACACCACGTGCAGTCGTGATTTGTGACCAATAAACCATGCCTAGGGGGGTCTAACGACCCTCGGCTGCGCCTCGGGCCTAACAACCACCCCTAGGCATGGTTTATTGGTCACAAACCACTCCTGCGTGTGATGTAATGCTTAATTATTGTATCGTGACTCAAGTATCATATAAATATATAAATGTATATATACAGCACTATTGTACATGCGCCATACAGAGTTATATAGGTATACTATAGTATGAGGTAGGCAGTTGGGATTATTATAATTACTCTGATTACAGTGTAGGGCAATTTGTAGACAGTGAAAGCAGTAGATAGGTATAAATCAGTGTGAAACCTATATGATTCTGCATTGGTCAGACTCACATCAAACTCCAGCAGTGTGTCGATCTGTGTCTGCAGGACAGGCATGCCTTTCAACAGCTTGTCGGGGCTCATGGTCCGCATCACGCCCTCAGCCCTGGAGGAACAAGGAGGACAAGGGAGACAGCATTAGATGGACATCAGGGTTGAGATGGGTCATGAGAATGAGGTTTGAGATGGCTGGGTGAGTGACATGATGAATTAACACTAACCCCACCCCTAACCCCACCCCTAATCCTAACCCCACCCCTAATCCTAACCCTAACCCTAATCATAACCATAGCCCTAACCATAATCATAATCTTAACCATAACTGTAACCTTAACCTTATCCATATTCATAATATTAACCTTAACCGTAACTGTAACCTTAACCATAACCTTAACCATATTCATAATATTAACCTTAACCGTAACTGTAACCTTAACCATAACCATAATAACCATAACCATAACCATAGCCCTAACCAAAGTTACCCACCGCAAAGTTCTTAACAAATGCTATGAATGTGTTTATGAGAATACGTTGAATCTCTCCTCTTTATTATTTCATTGACCAATGGGCAGGTGACATGTGACCTGTCACACGCTGTGCCTTCCTATACTATCTCTTAACCCTTTCACTACCACACTACAGAAGGTCAACCCTTTCACTACCACACTACAGACGGTTAACCGTCTGCAGTGTGGCAGTGAAAGGGTTAACCTTCTGTAGTGTGGCAGTGAAAGGGTGAACCTTCTGTAGTGTGGCAGTGAAAGGGTGAACCTTCTGTAGTGTGGCAGTGAAAGGGTTAACCTTCTGTAGTGTGGCAGTGAAAGGGTGAACCTTCTGTAGTGTGGCAGTGAATTGATTGATTGATTGAATTGATTGAAAACTTTATTAACAGATTGCAGAATGGGTACAATACAGTACGGCTCAATACACACAATTGTTAAGGGGATGCAGACCAGAGAAAGACTTTCGTCTTGTTTACATCAGGGTCCCCCATTTTCAATTCATCAGGATTGAAAAGGGTGAACCTTCTGTGGTGTGGCGGTGAAAGGGTTAACCATTTGTCGCGTGGCAGTGAAAGGGTTAACCCGCTGCATTGTCGCAGTGAAAGGGTTAACCATTTGGTAGTGAAAAGGGTTAACGACCGACGTACGTACCCCTTCTTGACTTTGGTGAAGTCGAACGCCATCTGGCGGTAGGCGAAGGCCTTCTCGTTCAGGTAGCGTCCGTACCGCCTGATGAACGTAGACATGTCGTAGCCTGGAGGTGGAGAAGCAACAGCACGTCATACAGTGTCTAGATCTGACCCCTTATTAACCCTTTCACTGCCACACGACAGAAGGTTAACCCTTTACTATCACACTACCGACGGGGTCGTGTGGCAGTGAAGAGGGTTAACCGTTTTGGTAGTGTGGCAGTGAAAGGGTTAAAGGAACACGCACACACATTTGACCGAGTAACCATCGGTAGGTAGTGTGATAGTAAAGGGTTAACCTGCTGTCGTGTGGCAGTGAAAGGGCTAACCGGCTGTCGTGCGGCAGTGAATAGGGTTAACCTTCCGTGCGTTGTCTCACGGTGAAAGGGTTAAACCGTTTTGGTGGTGCGGCAGTGAAAGGGTTAAAGGAACACGCCCACATTAGGTACCAATTTCCTCTCTGTGCGTTCAGTAGAAACCTATCCGGCTACAAGCTATAGTCTAACTTTGCACCGATGGATGGAAGTGGATATATGGAACGGCTAGCTGTTGGCCAAGAACACCTCTCCCAGAGTTACATGCTTTAAAGGAAAGCTTATTTGCCATCTACCCTGGAGTTAGACAAGAAGATACATACCTTTTTCTTCTCTGTGCATGCATTAGGAGTAGGAAGACGTTTGGAACTATAGGCTAATGGAGGAACCTACTTCCAGTGACTGACGCTAAGCTAGGCTAACGGTGCATGTCTTCCTACTCCTACTGCACGCACAGAGAATAAAAAAGGTATGTATCTTCTTGTCTAACTCCAGGGTAGATGCCAAATAAGCTAATTTCCCAAAATGTTGGAGTTTTCCTTTAAGGCATTTCTGCTTTATTATGGACAGGACGGTCAGAGAGAGGACCTTGGGTGAAGGGATGGGGGAGGACATGGTGGGGGAGGACGTGATGGGGAGGACATGGTGGGGGAGGACGTGATGGGGAGGACATGGTGGGGGAGGACATGGTGGGGGAGGACATGGTGGGGGAGGACATGATGGGGGAGGACATGATGGGGGAGGACGTGGTGGGGGAGGACATGATGGGGGAGGACATGATGGGGGAGGACGTGGTGGGGGAGGACATGATGGGGGAGGACATGATGGGGGAGGACATGGTGGGGGAGGACATGGTGGGGGAGGACATGGTGGGGGAGGACATGGTGGGGGAGGACATGATGGGGGAGGACATGATGGGGGAGGACATGATGGGGGAGGACATGATGGGGGAGGACATGATGGGGGAGGACATGTCCTGGGCTATAGGTTCAAACCCAGGACATTGCAATCGCACAGTATCAGAGTCAGAACCAGAAAGGTCTTTATTGCCAAGCAGTTTTCACATACAAGAAATTTGCTTCGGTAGTTTTTCGGTGCGACGTTAACAACGGACAGACAATCAAATAAAAAGATAGAAGCACAATAGAATCGAATATAATTCTGAAAGAAATAAAGGCCAGGGCTGTACAACTGTAGAATAAAAAGGTGGAATAAAATAAAATGGGATATAAACTAAATTAAATAGAAGCACAATAGAATATAGTATAATTATAAGTAAAAATGTATTATAAAGAATAGGGCTGTACACTGTGGTCAAATATATACACTAATTATAATAAAATAACAATACAGTGGGATGGGATATTTAGCAGGGCTGTGCAATTGGGCAGTATGCAAAAAGTATGAACAGTGAAGTATGAACAACTATGTTTTGATTGAAAGTATATAGTCCAGTAGGGGTGTGTTAATGTAACACAGTGGGGGGTGTCAAGTGGGGGTCCCGAGCCTTGTTGATGAGGCTCACTGCCGAGGGGAAGAAACTGTTCCTGTGGTGTGAGGCAACCTCCTGCCAGAGGGGAGTGTCTCAAACAGATTGTGACCGGGGGGAGGTAGGGGTCGGCCACAATCTTATACCTGCTGCACACGCTTCAGGGTTCTGGAGGCGTACAGGTCCTGGAGAGATGGCAGATGGCCCTGTCTCATCCCCTCTCTGTCTGCCTTGTGTCTGCTGATGTTTTGGTCCGCAATGTTGATGTTTTGGTCCGCAATGTTGATCTTTGTCATTTTAGTACACCCCTATAGATGCAGGCGCTTAGTTGAACGGGAGATAGAGGTTGCTGCTCTGGCTAACAGTTCCTCAGAATAAACAAGCCACGGACTAACGTTAGCGTTAAAATCCTTGTTCGTTATTCTCATTAATTATTCAGGTGAGTTAAACAAACTGTATAAACGCCATAATACTATTGATTCAAATGTAACATACAAACAACAACTCACCAAAATGTACTATTGCACAACTGATTTGAATTTTTTTTTTTAAATGTTTCTTTTTTTAATAGGGTAGAACTCCCCCCCCCCCCCCTTTGATTTGATTTGAACACAGACCTAATGTGTCTGAGGTGAAGAACACACGCCTAAATGTGTCAGTGCATGTTTGTGTAGCCATGTGGATGTGTGTGTATGGACATGTGTGTATATAGATGCACTGCCCTCCATCCACAGAGAGAGAGAGAGAGAGAGAGAGAGAGAGAGAGAGAGAGAGAGAGAGAGAGAGAGAGTGTAATACTTAATCTAAAAACACAAATGCCACCTTTTGGAACACAAGGCACATCACTTGTAGCGTGATCATATTAATATGGGACACTGGAAAGCACATTGTGAAATTAACAGAAGGGCTAACTGCCTTCCAATGCTGACTTTGAACACATGATTACAGTATGAATATTTTACGTTTCAACAGGTTCAAACGAAAGTTCTCAGACTTTATTCCTTACCGTGAGAGCCGGTTTTGTCGATAAAGTTGCTGAGGTTGAAGAGGGCGGTCCTGGAGGCCAGGTACTGGATGAACCTCTGAGTAAACAAAAACCACAGAAGAAGAATTGAAATCAGTCAACACCTCTCCAATACAAAGCAATCTAAGACAGAACAATCCCTCAGGATACTGTAGGGGGGGGGGGGGGGGGGGGGGCAGAGAAAATATAGGGATACTGAATAGGGATGCACCGATCCGATATTGATATCGGATATCGGCCCCGATATGACTAAAATAGCTAGATCGGGTATTAGAGACAATTAAAAAAATATATATTATATATATTTTTTTATAAAAAATAATTATTATTATAATTTTTTTTAGAATAAATAACAATTCAGTAAGATTTAAGATTAGTTTATCAAGGACAATGCAAATTAATGAACATCATTTACATGTGTATGCATAACATCACAGCATGATAAGGACGTAAATATGCTGGGAATAGCACAGGGCTAATTTCCACCCGTACGTAGTCCTAACATAAAACAAACCCAAAACGGACCATACAACGTTCATTCATAAAAACTGACATCACTGACATGACCACACTAACATGACATTCAGTCAGTACAACATCACTAACATCCCTAATGAGTGCATATTTGGCTGTCTAACAGCCATTTCCTGAGTTGGCCCCTAAAGGTGGACAGGGTGGTACATTTCCTTAAGGGGACCGGAAGGCTGTTCCATGTTCAACTTCCCTTTATCGATAGAACATTTTTGCTGAAGGCGGTCTTTCTAAAATGGACCTCACAGTCCCCTCTGGTGTTTGACCTAGTGGCTAATCCAGTGTTCCTTTTCTCGTGGATAAACTCCTTGAGAGGGGGAGGGGCTAATCTGTGCAGGCATTTATATACAAAGCAGGAACTTTTATAACGTCTGAGGTTTTCAAAATTTAAAATGTTATGCTTATCCAGGATTTTACAGTGGTGGTATGAGTACTGTTTCCTGTCATATACCTTCAATGCTCTGTTGTAGAGTTGTTCTATGGGTTTCATGGCTGTGGCCCCAGTAAATGACCAGTTTAGAAGGCAATATTCAATGTGAGAGAAGACCATACAGTGTAGGTATGTCTTTGCGGCTTCAAGTGTTAGGGAGGGCCGTATTTGTTTGAAGTTGGAAATGTTGAAGTTGATGGTGTTCCTCACTTTCTTTATGTGTTTCTTAAAGGTCAGGTTTGAGTCCAAGATGACCCCAAGGAATTTGAAGTGGGAAACAAGTTCTAGTTCTTCCTTCCTTCCCTCCTTCCTCAGGAACACATTGGACCGCTTGATGATTTCTGGACGCTTGCTAAAGAACATGCATACAGTCTTTTTCGCATTAAGTAGGAGACAGGTGCTGTTTAGCCAGCATTGTACCTTGTCTAGTGCGCATGTGAGCCTAGATGTAATCAACTCTATGTCCTTGCCCTGTGTGTAGATGATTGCGTCATCGGCATACATCTGTACATTTATATCTATGTGTTAATTTGTTACATTTTGTTTCACTAAGTTAGGAAAGTAATGTTTTAAGTCAAGCCTGATGTTGCCTTGCACAAAAGAATGATCCCAGTCTCTTCCACACAGTGAGGCATACAGTTTATTAATTGTACAATGGGTATCGGATCGGTACTCGGTATCGGCCGATACCCAAAGCCCAGAAATCGGTATCGGGACTGAAAAAGTCAGATCGGTGCATCCTAATACTGAAGCTTCGCAAAACCAATCCATCATGACAAATGACTAAGTAGGAAACAATGCAATTACACTGAACGCAAAAACACTACTTGAGCAAAGGAATAGTAAAGTTGCAACTACTACACTCATAGATCTATAGACTCATGGGTTGTAATGTTACGGATAACCACCCCCATTTACGCT
The DNA here is from genome assembly GCF_963971535.1 of Notolepis coatsorum. NCBI lineage: Eukaryota > Metazoa > Chordata > Actinopteri > Aulopiformes > Paralepididae > Notolepis > Notolepis coatsorum. The sequence continues at coordinate 12,368,876 of NC_140179.1, read as the reverse complement.
ACTGTAATGTGTTTTTTGTCTTCAGGTAACAATTTATTCAATCTGGACATTATATTCAAAGTGGCTGGATTCAGCACCACAGACATCAGTTTGGATTTAGCACGACAGCAGTTTGCACACTTAAAATCCTTTCGTATTTCTTTCACAATATCTTTTTTGTCTTTATTTCCCTAAAAAACGTAATTTATTTCTACAATCAAAGATGATTCTATTTAGTCAATTACCAAAAGATACATGTATGTTATAGATACGTTTCTGCCATTGCCATTGACCCAGGTACTGGTGTTACAACTGGAGTTGGTCCCATGGTGCTTGCGGCTGTCCACTGCTTCTACTGCACATGATTAGGACGGGTCAAATGCAGAGGAATAGTATAGTGTGTATAGTCTGTGTAAAGTGTGTATAGTCTGTGTATATTTTTTATAAGTCTGTGTAAAATGTGTATACTTCATATACATACAAACAGTATAGTTTCTAATCAGTGTTTAGTGTTTGCACTTTAGCCCCCTTAAGCACTGTCAGAATCCCAATGCATTTGTTTGGGTAAATGGCAATAAAGGTTTTTTGTATCCAGTATCCAGCATGGGGACCCGAACCCAGTAATATTATGTTCTCATCCTGGAACCGAGTCACATTAAAACATACTGGTACCCTTATCATTTGTGGTCCCAACCTGTAGTTTAAGGAACCTTTTTCAGTTGGAATTACAGTATGTTGCTAGGGAACAGCCTGGGCCCAAGGAGGATGGGTCAGTGTTGTCATGGAAACGGTTTCCCAGCTACCAGTGGCGCTGTCCCCAAGTACTGAAGAACCTCTGGAGAAATATTTGGGCTGCAACTCGTGATCCTCTTCGTCTTCTAGTCAGCTACTGATGTTAGCAAACACTGCCAGGAAATACACTTTGGCCCATTTAGAATGTCTACGTTGTCAAATTTGAAATGGTCTATCTACCCTATTCCTCTACATTCTGTTCTATAGATATAACTGGCATGAATGAATGAATGAATGAATGAATGAATGAATGAATGAATGAATGAATGAATGAATGAATGAATGAATGAATGAATGATGTTTATTTTTCGGTCTTGTTTACAGACAAATCAAACACACCCGTGTGGACTTACAAAAAAAAAATACAAAAAAAATGACAAATGTACATATTCAAGCAAAGCTCACACACAGAATCCAAAATCAACGACCGAAAAAAAGGAATAGGCTGAAGCACATGCTTATTTTTGCCTATCCCTTACAAATTCTTAAAAACGAAATATATTTTAATATAAGAAAGAAAAACTTAAAATATGCTGCAAGATATAATTTTGTGAAAGAAAAAACAAATGTTTGATGCTTTTACTCAAAACTGTACTCCTGAATTATTTTATCCTTTATCCTTATCCTTTATCCCCCCCCCCCCCCCTCACACACACAGACTGACCTCGTTGCCCTGGACAGTCATGTGATGGGTGGTGACGAGCGCCTTGAAGACCACCACCCAGCTGGCATTGGTGGCCCTCTCGAACAGCGTGTCAGCCATCTGAGGAATGTTGACGTTGGTGGCATTGGTGGCCGACACCAAATCTGCAACACAAAGACAAAGTTATTATATTTAACACGTCTATTATATTTTATTATTATTCGATTTAGGTCACATTGGATTTTCTAGTGAGCCTGGATGGACAACAGCGTCTATTAACATGGACATTTAGTTTAGTTTAGTTTAGTTTAACTCATTAGGATCCCCAATTAGCTACAGCATTGCAGTAGCTATTCTTCCTGGAGTCCACACAAACTTTACATTGTGACCGTGCAAAATTATACTTACATCATAACATATAACATATAACATTACAAGTAGACAGGACAAAGGACTAGTACACACACACACACACACACACACACACACACACACACACACACACACACACATACACACACACACGCACGCACGCACACACACAGACACAGACACACACACACACACAGACACACACACACACACACACACACACACACACACACAGACACAGACACACACACACACACACACAGACACACACACACACACACACACACACACACACACACACACACACACACACACACACACACAGGCACACACACACACACACACACACACACACACACACACACACACACACACACACACACACACACACACACAATACTTACATCATAACATATAATATTACAAGTAAACAATGACAAAGGACCAGAGACTTGGACTAGTGCACACACAAGACAAGGTCCAATATACAATAATCAAACTATGTGAAATAGCTAATACTTAACTGTACACAACTATATGCCCACACATTTGTTCATACACGCCTAATTGAACAGCTAACTAAATGGATGTTGATACATAATAATGTTGTTGCAATGCACAAGTCCCAGTACAGAGTATGACAGCGCCTATTAATCAAGTCAAGAGTCACTTTATTGTCCCATCAGCTGGGAAATTTGTCTTGGGCTTACAGCCACACTACAGCCACAGACACATACATACAGACATGACACACAACACAACTGACTCCAAACAGAGGAGATAAACAATATAAAAGATACAGTAAAGTACCTGCACAGCAGGATATCTGGCAACACCACATTAGAATAGTATACACAAATAATATAATATTAATATTATAATATTATAGTATACACGATAATATAGCAACCAAATATCCGTTCGATAGTTGCCCTTTATCTGGCACTTTTAAAAGTTTAACTGAGATCGGAATAAAGGAGTTTTTAAACCTGTTTAGTCTAGAGAGTGTGGAACTCTAAACCCCCTCCCAGAGGGCAGTAGCTCATACTCTGCATGTAAGACATGGGAGGGGTCCGAGACTATTCTATTGGCTGGCCTTAGAGTAGCCTGTTCAAAAATAGACTGCAGGGATGGGTGACCTTTCACCCCTATGATCTTCCATGCAGTCTGCATCAGACGGACCAGTTTGGACTTTAATTGTACAGACAGGTTACCAAACCAAGCTGTAATACCGTATCTGATGAGACTCTCTACTACAGATTGGTAGAAAAGTAACATACATTTTTGATCTACACCATGCACTCGAATATGGACGGTTGCCATTCAATTCATTATTCAATGTGCATTCTGCATCCATTCAGCTTCCAGTCTGCTTCAGAGGTGTTTATGTGATGGATCACACTTTATGTGGGTTTTATTTTAGTTTATTCTAGTGTGCTTTATTTCTGGTTTTCTCTGGTGAGCTGTCAATCACCAGACACCAGTTAATTGCCATGCGGCATGGCAGGTGTGTGGGCTTGATTGGTGTCAGGTGTGCAGTGCCTTTAAGTAGGCTTGGTTGACTGAGTTTGCATGCTTGTCCATTTCATATGATCTGCAGACACGATTAGGGTGAATCCATAATATCCCTCATTCTGGGATATAATAATATTTTACACATCCAAATGAAGTATTTGTGGCAAATAAAGTACAGTATGTGGCATAAAGTGAAGATAAAGTTGTGTGAGAGAGAGAGAGAATGTGTGTCATCATTTGATAATTTGTTGGTTTAGAGCAGGAAATGGGAGAAGAGGTTCATGTGAAGGGTTAAGGTCCACGTCACCAAAAGAGGGAGGAGCCTTCTAGGTTTCATTGTTTAGTAAGTGAAAGTAAACTGACTCGCTAGTCTACATTGTTATTGAACAGAAACAAGTTACCTCTAGCCTTGTGAACTGAAGACACTAAAGGAACCGCAGGTGAGTTAATATGTATATGAATCTTCAGCAATGAATAATATTTACTATTCAGCAGTGGCTATTTCTGCTGACTATCGTGGTCTGGAGGTACAGTTCTCGTTTGGTTACATGTTGGTCCCTGTTTGATCCGAGGCCCTTTCGTGACTGTGATGCACCAAGTGAATACTTGTAGAGAAGCGTTTTGATAGAGAAAAGTGAGACAGACTTAATTGTAGGAATTTTACATGGTGGGACAAGGGACTGTGTAATAATGTATAATATATAACATATATATATATATACGAATCTAATCTAATAAATCTGAGAGCAGAATGAAGGACTGTGCCTAGAGGTTTCATTCAGAGTGGAAGGAGCAGCATTTCTATAAACCACATCTCCATAATCCAAGATAGATAGACGACCCTCGTTCTGCTAATCATAGAGAAGCTGGTTCTATTCCTTTACAAGAATTATCATCAAGCCAGATGCCATGATATTTGTATTCTGTAACTTGTTCGATGACAAACATATTCATATACGATATATGCAAATCATTGTAAACAATATCTCTAGCCCTAGAGAACATTATTAATTTAGTTTTGTTTGCATTAAGTACAAGCTTATTATCCAAAGCGACTTACAAGTTCTGTATGACAAGTCAGCAGGAAGGGTACAACTCTATCAGCTGAGTAACAATGTTCATCAAAGTGTTGAGTGCTACAGTGTAGGTTAGTTTATTAGGACAAGTGCATGACAGTAAGGTTAGTTAGGGTTAGATTATTATTTTTTGTATCCCTGCAGGACTTTTGTAATGGGTAAGAATTCTGATTGGGCTTTCCCAGTTTTCACATACTAGTCTCTCAGACAAATACTGTACTGTAGCTATGAAATCAACTGCAAATCCAGCGCTATATCTAGTCTATTTAAAAGACGATAATGGTTAACTGTATCAAATGTATGACATTTTAAATGAAGATTTAATTATGTTGAATTTACAGTTACTTTAAATTGAAAATGAATGAAGAAATGTATTTATTATTTAACAGACATGGCCTCATCCAGCTATCTCTTTTCTGAAGAACAGTTCCTGTGCTCCATCTGTCTGGATGTCTTCACCGAGCCTGTCTCCATCCCTTGTGGACACACCTTCTGCAAGACCTGCATCACCAAGTACTGGGATAACAATGAACTGTACCAGTGTCCAATGTGTAAAAATACCTTTGATAAGAGACCAGATATCTTTGTCAATATTGTCCTATCAGAGATGGCACCTCAGTTCAGGAAGTCAGTTCAAGAGAGAAGCACCAGCAGCCCAGACCAGCAACCTGCCAGACCAGGAGAGGTGACCTGTGACATCTGCACTGGGAAGAAGATCAAGGCCATGAAGTCCTGCCTGGTGTGTCAGACTTCTTACTGTGAGATCCACCTGGAGCCTCATCACAGAGTTGCAGCATTGAAGAAACACAAGCTGATCAACCCTGTGGAGAACCTGGAGGACATGATGTGTAAGAAGCACGAGAGACCGCTGGAGTTGTTCTGTAGGACTGACCAGGCCTGTGTGTGTCAGTTCTGCACTGAGACAGACCACAAAACCCACGACACTGTCCCTCTAGAGAAAGAATGCAGAGAGAGGAAGGATGAGATGATGACACAAGAGGCAGATGTTCATCAGATGATCCAGGAGCGTGTGCAGAAGATCCAACAGATCAAACACTCGGTAGACCTCAGCAAGAACGAGGCAAAGAAAGAGATAGCAGACAGTGTTGAGGTCTTCACTGCTCTGGTGGCCTCCGTTGAGAGAAGTCAGGCTGAGCTCATTGAGGTGATTGAGGGGAGGCAGAAAGCAGCAGAGAAACAGGCTGAAGGCTTCATCAAGGAGCTGGAGCAGGAAATCACTGAGCTAAAGAAGAGAAGCACTGAGCTGGAGCAGCTCTTGCACACTGAAGACCACCTCCACCTCCTCCACCGCTTCCCATCTCTCTCCACCCCTCCACCCACCAAGGACTGGTCTGAGGTCAGTGTCCACAGTGATGTGAGTGTGGAGATAATGAGGAGAAGTGTGGCTCGGCTGGAGGAGACTCTCAGTGAAGAGATGGAGAAGCTGCCTGACGTCAAGCTGAAGAGGATCCAGCAGTATGCAGTGGATGTGACTCTGGACCCTGACACAGCATATCCAACCCTCATCATCTCTGGTGATGGGAAAGAAGTAAAATATGGTGTTACACGGAAAGACCTTCCTGACAACCCAGAGAGATTTGACCAGTCAGCCATTGTCCTGGGAAAGCAAAGCTTCTCCTCTGGGAGATTCTACTATGAGGTTCAGGTTAAAGAGAACCCTCAGTGGGATTTAGGAGTGGTCAGAGAGTCCATCAACAGGAAAGGAGGCATCACGCTGAGCCCCGACGATGGATACTGGACTATAGTGCTGAGGAATGGTGATGAATATATAGCTCCTGGAGAGGCAGCCCTCTCCCTGAGAGAGAAACCACAGGTGATCGGGGTGTTTGTAGATTATGAGGAGGGTCAGGTCTCCTTTTATGATGTGGAAGCCAGGGCTCATATCTATTCTTACACTGACTGCACCTTCACCGATAAACTCTACCCATATTTTAGCACTTGCGTGAATTCTGACAATAGTACTCCTCTAATAATCTGCCTCTTAACCTCTTTAGCCTGAGCGGTCCGTCAGTGGCCCGCTAATGAATAATGTGCTCAGTGGCCGAATTCAGTACTGTATCTACAAAACCTTCTGTTTAATCATCTTCGCTTTATTAATTTGCTTAGTTTTTTTGTACGTGATCTCAAGAAGGTGTTTCATGTCTGGTAATTTTTAGCATGGTATTATTCACTGTCAAAAATGCAAAGAGAAATCATAATTTATATTCTGTTTCATCACAATTTACTCAAGCCTAGTAACAGACACAGTATTTCTGACACTGTGATTACATTCCCTGAGATCTATAGAGGTCTCTAGATACCAATGTGGAAAATAAAACAACAATGACAATGACAGCAGACATTATACATATACATACATCTGTAATGGGGAAGTGCAGAGAACGTAGGGATACAATAAATCAACAAGGACAGAGTCTAACGAGTGCAAGATTCATTTAATGCCTTAATGGCATTAGGAATGAAGGAGTTTTTAAAACTGTAATTGGAGATGATTGTGGGGGTGGAGACTAATAAAGCTCAGTGGGTTTTTGCCAATAGAACCAAACGTGTCTGTCCGTCTCCTACTACACCAAGTACTTGTCAGTAAAATGTCCTCCCAAAGGTACAAGAATGTGTTCCTAATGCGATTGAATCTTTACTTGTTTCCATGTTAACTACAGTACCCGTAATGCCTCTGCACTTACGTATTACATTGAGCTCATGGAGGAGAGAGCGGGGGGAGAAAATTAATGAATGTGGATGAGAGCCTTGACATTAAGTGGTTGTAGCTACGGCTGTGGGGGTGCTGGAGACATGACCCAATAGACTTTTATACAATAGCATGCAAATTTCTCGATTCTGATTGGCTGAAACAGTCAAGTTACACGTGGTTATTTCTTATAACCCCCGCTCGTGATCCCAGAACCCGCCCGCAACCGAATTACAATCACTCCGCCGTTCGTGGTTTTAGAAATGAAAGCAAGATGGCGGACAATAATCTTTACGAATGGATATGTTGAAAGCGTCATAACGACTAAATCAAAAACGATTCTGTCACGGCGAATGTGTTAGTTTCTTACACAAATTGGTGGGTCATGAGTACAAAATAAATATTGCGCGGTCTGTTGTTGGATGCCTTTTGTCAAAAGGACATTAATTTCACTGTTAATAAAAGGTTCAAGCAATCAATCAATCAAACCAATAACACAAGCTCACGCGGAGGTGCGCTGTTGTACGTGAGCGTGGGTTATTGGATTGATTGATTGCAAATTTGATTAATGTCCGCCTTGTTTCGAACTGGTTAAGAACTGTTAAGAACTTCAGTTCGCCCTTTGCTTTTATTAGTGTATTCGTGTATTATTAGTGTTTTTGTGCTTTGTCGCGAATCGCGATCACCACCAACAGCAGAGGCCAGTTGCCCTCATACTTCTGCTGGATACATTTAACGATGTCCCTGCTGCTGTCACCGTGCCAGACGGTCGTAGAGCAAGGAGGAGCATGTGGATACACGACACCATTCGCCGGAGACAGCAGTACGGGGACTACCATCGCCTCATCCAGGAGCTCCGGTTCGATGCAGCCCGGGTCCAGGCGTGTCCAGGTGTATTTCAGGCTAACAAAATGCCAATTTGAGCTGCTCCTCCAGAAGGTAAATGTCCCCCCCCCCCCCCCCCCCCCCCACCAATGTACAGTTTCTTCCCCTTCGGATGTATATATTTTTTATGATCTCTTTTTTACTACACAGTTCTGTATATCCGTATGTCTTGTATGTCATAAATGTCCTGATTAATTGAAAATGGGGGACCCCGATATATAACGTTAAACAAGACGAAAGTATTTTTCTGGTCTGTAACCTCTTAGCAGTTGTTTTGAATTGAGCGGTACTGTATTGTACCCATTCTGCAATCTGTTAATAACGTTTTCATTCATTCATTCAAGGTTGGCGATACCATCGCCTGATCCCAGACGAGGTTCAGGGAGACTATCAGCCCTGCAGAGCGTCTGTGCATCTGTCTGCGGTGAGTTGCAGTGTCCGCACCCTATTCAACTATGGGGTTAGCCAGATTCAACTTTGACCAATGCGACCCCTGCAGGATAAATTTGGTTCGACCTCTGAGTTAGAATTGACTAAATACACGTTGTTACAAGATGTCCAATATCTCAATCTATACCTTGTTGGAAAAAATAAATGGAGAATTTTCAAAGATATAGAATAGAATAGAATAGAAATGTATTATCCTGAGGGAAATTTGACACTGCAAATCATTCAACATTAAACATTTAGACAGAACAAGTCACGAATAAGAATAACAAAACAAATGGCCTAGAATAAAATGAAATGGAATAAAAATAGAATAAAAGATACAGTAAATAAATACAGTAAAAATATACTGAAGTCTACAGTAGGTGTAATATTGCACAGTGCTGTTTAAAAACTAAGAGTCCAGGAAGATGGTAACTGTCACTGTGCTCAGTGATGCAGTGAGGCACAGTGATGCATTGTATAAAGTCTGATGGCTGTCGGAATGAAGGACTTCCTGTGCCGTTCAGTGCTGCATTTAGGTAGTGTGAGCCTATAACATGCTCCTCCTGTCAGCCAAGTCTGTGTAGTGGGTGGGAGGGGTTTTCCCTGATGGCCTGGAGCTTAGCAAAATTCCTCTTCTCCGCCACCCTCGCTAGAGTCCAGCTCCACCCCAACCACGCTATCTTATCCAGCCTGTTTGTGTCCCCTGCTCTCAGTCCGCTGCCCCAGCAGGTCTGTTATATATATCCGTTCAGTCTGTTTTTGTATAAGTGAATGTTCTTAACTCTTTCAGTGCCACTCACGAGATTTCTCGTGTTTTTTTATAGGTGGTTGCTAGCCACTCACGAGATTTCTCGGATTTTTTTATTTTTTTTTGCGATCTGAAAAATTATTGCATCACCCGAGCCTACCCGAGTATAGCCGAGGGGCGCCGACGATCACTGTGGAAAAAAGCGCCCCCTGTCGTCTCCCAGATGACATAAGTGATTTTGGAATGGACTCAATGAAAATGAATGGGGAAAAAAATCCGGTACTCCACATTTTCCAGTTCACTGATCCAGCCGGGGTTACCACAGTTCATTCTGGAGCCTCAGATCCCCGCGGATCATAGAGATCTACTGTGTCGTGTTGGATCCATACACTTATCGATTTTTTCGAATGGTGATCAGGAATTGGAATATACCAGTTGGATACCATCTGATGTCAGGTAAGGACTCTGTGTTATCAGTGGTAGGATAATCGGAGTAAGTTTGATGAAGTTATAAGCTGTTTTGTGAAATGTCTTCTTTCGGTTTCACTGTAAAAGTCCGAGAGGAAATCAACGGGGCGATTATCAGTGCGCGGCCGTAATGTGCGTGCGTGCACGTATAATATTGATCATCTAGCATTTATTTGAAAACGATTCATAAAAAGGCCGACGAATATCAACGTTGTGGAATATTCCACTAAAAGACGATTTTCATAGAATGCTCCAAAATGAGCTGTTTTTTATATCAAAACGGGGGCTTTTCTAACTGCTCTGAAATGGAAACGAAGCGATAAAAAAACAATCTGTCTTCACAGCACTGACTGGAAAATAGTCTTTGATAATGTGATGGGCAGATTAGACACATAGCCATAATTTAAAACATAGATTAGGCGATATTAACGTTAACATTGGCGCCGATGGTGGCATTCAAGCGGTAAAACGGAAAACCAGGCGTGGCACTGAAAGAGTTAAGATAGAGAGAAATTAGATTTTTCAATGGCCTCTCTGCTGTTTAGTTCAGCACCGTGGGCAGCGCCAAGCAAGCCACAGCGCCGTTGTCCCAGCTGAAACGTATAAAAGGGAACCTGTGTTGAAAAACCTTGTGCCCCACCGAGAACATTTTATGCCCCCCCACTAATTTGTTTCTGCAGCCTGGTCTGTGGGCCAGTGACTTTGGTGGTATGTGCTATTGCACAGATGTGTGTCCCGTTTGCACATGCACGCACAGTACAAATATACATTTATTTAAAAAAAATAAAAAAAATCTGTTACTTGAAATATTTTCACTGTGCTCCTAAATATTTTTGTGTGCTCCTAAATATTTTTGTGTGCTCCTAAATTTCTTTGTGCTCCTAAATTTGTTCATTTAGGAGCACATGTGCTCCTTGGGAAAAAGGTTAGAGCGCTTTCTGCTAATCATAGAGAAGCTGGTTCTATTCCTGTACAAGAATTATCATCAAGCCAGATGCCATGATATTTGTATTCTGTAACTTGTTCGATGACAAACCCATTCATATCCGATATATGCAAATCATTGTAAACAATATCTCTAGCCCTAGAGAACATTATTCATTTTGTTTTGCCAACAAGCATATCTTGTTAGAGAACATTATTAATTTTGTTTTGCCAACAAGCATAATCTTGCAGAACATTAAATGAGAGTTGCAGGTTATCATTGGCTAGTTGTACAGAGGCAGCAATACAATACACAATAGTGTCATCTAGGGGTGGACGGTATGGTCTAAAATTTATATCACGGTATAATTTGAAGCATAGACGGTAACGGTATATATCACGGTATCATCGTTTTTGATAAAAAAAAATTTTTATTTTATATATATATATTTTTTTTATAAAATATATATATTATATAATTAGACTTGTACTGGTATTATCTGCGAGACATCGCCACCACGCAACAAGCTCCACTGTCTGTGTGTACTCTAGTAGCCTCCAGCTACGGCCAGAATTCTCCGGAGCTGCACCTGGACCTATACTCGAGTAGCCTCGAGCAGAGCTACGGCCAGGATTCTCCGGCGCTGCACCTGGACCCTATTGTATTGGTATTATAACGTTAGCAAGCCCTCAGCTCGAATACGCATCGAATCAGTGTTATAAGACATTGATATCATGAGCTATCTGTAGCTACTGCATATATAACGTTAATACAACGCCTCAGTGAATTATTTAGTTCAATGGGACATTTCGTTTTGAACGGTGAACTAACTTGTGTTAACGTGAGCTAACAGGTAGCATACACGTCTCTAGTACTAGACTTTGTGGAGCGTTTGTTGATGTCAGGAGCTATCGGTAGCTGGCCGACTAGATACCGTTCGGTTAGACAATGCCCCATCATGTATTAAACTAAAAGTGAATAGTTGACTGGGTCATTTTGTAACGGTAGCTAAGCTAACGTTAGCTCAGGGAGACGCCGACAGCTCCCGTGTCCCGTCCCACTAGACTACTAGACCCGTGTTTACATGCGTGCGGTAGGGGCTGGCACGCCCACTGCGCGAAGCCTCCTAAATAACTTTTTCCAGTTCGCACATATCTATTATCTATGACTAATTATATCTATTTTTAGGGGCAAATGCCAGTGAAATAGTCGCGCTGTGGTTACATGACGTCATTGCTATTTTAGAGCTGCACTACCGGTTACACGGTATACTCAAAATCCATACCGTAGAGCAAATTCATACCGTTTATACCGTATACCGTTTATACCGTCCACCCCTAGTGTCATCTGCATAAAGATGAACTTGACATCCATTCAAAGATGAGGATTTATTTACATTTAGTCATTTAGCTGACACTTTTATCCAAAGTGACTTACAAGTTCTGTACGACAACAAGTCATCAGGAAGGGCACACCTCTATCAGCTGAGTAACAATGTTCATCAAAGTGTTGAGTGCTACAGTGTAGGTTAGTTTATTAGGACAAGTGCATGACAGTAAGGTTAGTTAGGGTTAGATTTATTGGGTAAGAATTCTGATTGGGCTTTCCCAGTTTTCACATACTAGTGTCTCAGACAAATACTGTACTGTAGCTATGAAACCAACTGCAAATCCAACGCTATATCTAGTCTATTTAAAAGACGATAATGGTTAACTGTATCAAATGTATGACATTTTAAATGAAGATTTAATTATGTTGAATTTACAGTTACTTAGAAAATCTATTATTTAACAGACATGGCCTCATCCAGCTATCTCTTTTCTGAAGAACAGTTCCTGTGCTCCATCTGTCTGGATGTCTTCACCGAGCCTGTCTCCATCCCTTGTGGACACACCTTCTGCAAGACCTGCATCACCAAGTACTGGGATAACAATGAACTGTACCAGTGTCCAATGTGTAAACATACTTTTGATAAGAGACCAGACATCTTTGTCAATATTGTCCTATCAGAGATGGCACCTCAGTTCAGGAAGTCAGTTCAAGAGAGCAGCCCAGACCAGCAACCTGCCAGACCAGGAGAGGTGACCTGTGACATCTGCACTTGGAAGAAGATCAAGGCCACAATGTCCTGCCTGGTGTGTCAGACTTCTTACTGTGAGATCCACCTGGAGCCTCATCACAGAGTTGCAGCATTGAAGAAACACAAGCTGATCAACCCTGTGGAGAACCTGGAGGACAGGATGTGTAAGAAGCACGAGAGACCGCTGGAGCTGTTCTGTAGGACTGACCAGGCCTGTGTGTGTCAGTTCTGCACTGAGACAGACCACAAAACCCACGACACTGTCCCTCTATAGAGAAAGAATACAGAGAGAAGAAGGATGAGATGATGACACAAGAGGCAGATGTTCATCAGATGATCCAGGAGCGTGTGCAGAAGATCCAACAGATCAAACACTCGGTAGACCTCAGCAAGAACGAGGCAAAGAAAGAGATAGCAGACAGTGTTGAGGTCTTCACTGCTCTGGTGGCCTCCGTTGAGAGGTCAGGCTGAGCTCATTGAGGTGATTGAGGGGAGGCAGAAAGCAGCAGAGAAACAGGCTGAAGGCTTCATCAAGGAGCTGGAGCAGGAAATCACTGAGCTAAAGAAGAGAAGCACTGAGCTGGAGCAGCTCTCGCACACTGAAGACCACCTCCACCTCCTCCACAGCTTCCCATCTCTCTCCACCCCTCCACCCACCAAGGACTGGTCTGAGGTCAGTGTCCACAGTGATGTGAGTGTGGAGATAATGAGGAGAACTGTGGCTCGGCTGGAGGAGACTCTCAGTGAAGAGATGGAGAAGCTGCCTGAAGTCAAGTTTGTTTACCAATAGGTTAACCTCTTTAGCCCGAGCCACATGACATCACGTCATAAATCAATGTCTACAGAGTGTATGAATGAAGTAGCGTTTTATAAAAAAAAAAATTAAACGTCTCCAAGAGTAAACACCCTAATCATGTCACAACAGAAGTCATAGTGTATATTTTCAGCAGTACGTTTGTTTACCAATAGGTTAAAGTGTTATTAGTGAGATTTTAGTTCATGGAATGTGTTAAAGATTCTGCAATTATCCGCCATTTTGAATTTAGGGCATCCAGACCTCTCAATGAGCGTTGACATTTTTAACAACTACATTTCCTAGCGATTTCCAGCGTCCTGCAAGCAAATTACTTCCTTTCTCTGGATTATATACCACAAAACTGAACGTTATTGGCATAGATTGGAGCGCAGTTAGTTTGTCTACCTTCTGTGAACATTTAGCAACCATCCGTGTTGAAATCCGATTCAAAATGGCAGACCTGTCGCAAGAATAAAAAGCTGACTGTATTTACAGTAGATTTAATTCACAGTTCTTGCTACATGCCTGGTGATACTAAATCCAAATTTAACTCTGCCATTGGGAAGAGTAGATTTGGCCCGATCCACAGATGTGCAACTTGGCTATAATAAGGTCATTTATAGGCCTGATATTCAATATTCTATAATAATATTTAATGTGTCCGGATGGCAGAATTCAGTACTGTATCTACCTTCTGTTTAAATCATCTGCCATTTATTAATTTGCTTAGATTTTTTTGTACACGTGATCTCAAGAAGGTCCTGAACGAGCTCAGTATCAGTGTTTCATGTCTGGTAATTTTTAGCATGGTATTATTCACCGTCAAAAATGCAAAGAGAAGGGGAGCTCCAGTAGCTCACCACGTACCGCGAGTGCTATTTCAGCGCCGTGGACAACCGCGCTCGCGCAGATCTGGGGCTGAGCGCGTTCGAATCCCGGACGGCAGCCGTGCCTTTCCCAGAGTGTCTTTCCCCCCATCTGAACCCTTTCAGCCTGCTTCTGTCGGTCGAACTTGACCAAGTATGAATGCGACGAAAAAGCGATAAACGCTAAAAAGAACCAGCTGACTGGTCAAAGTTTTTAAAAAAAAAATGCAAAGAGAAATCATAATTTATATTCTCCTTTGTTTCATCACAATTTACTCAAGCCTAGTAACAGACACTGTATTTCTGACACTGTGATTACATTCCCTGAGATCCATAGATGTCCCTAGATACCAATGTGGAAAATAAAACAACAATGACAGCAGACATTATACATATACATACATCTGTAATGGGGAAGTGCAGAGAATGTGGGAATACAATAAATCAACAAGGACCGAGTCTAACGAGTGCAAGATTCATTTAATGCCTTAATGGCATTAGGAATGAAGGAGTTTTTAAAACTAACTACTACCAGAGGGCAACTGCTCAAACTCCCCATAGAGTTGGTGAGAGGGGTCACCCACTATCTTCCTAAGCACTTTGTTGTGGATGTAGCTCAGCTGTTAGCTATATGCATCATGTTATGTTACGTTACGCACAACGTTGGAGATGATTGTGGGGGTCTGGAGACTAATAAAGCTCAGTGGGTTTTTGCAATAGAACCAAACGTGTCTGTCCGTCTCTTACTACGCAACAAGTACTTTTCAGTCAAATGTCCTCTGTTATATAGATGTTGTGCTTCAGGATGGGAACTTCTTTTGTAGCAGATTTTATTTGTCAAGCTTGGGAGAAGAGGCAGAACACTGTGTTTAACCCTTTCACTACCACATTACCAAAGGGTTAACCCTTTCACTGCGACAATACAGGTTAACCCTTTCACTACCACGGGACAAAGGGTTAACCGTTTCACTACAGAAGGTTAACCGTCTGTAGTGTGGTAGTGAAAGGGTTAAGGCTGAGCTGTAATCTGTATTTATGTAATTCCTATTTACATAATGTAATGTAATAAAACACTGCAACAGTATTTTTAGTGTCTTATAAACCCATGAGGGTTGGGCACTTTGTAATCAATCAATCAATCTACATAATATAGATCTGGTTTTGTCTCTCAGCAAATAATAGTGGTTTTGAATAGTTGTCCTGGAATAATTGTCCTGGAATAATCAAACTATGTGAAATAGCTAAGAATACTTAACTGTACACAACTATATGCCCACACATTTGTTCATACACGCCTAATTGAACAGCTAACTAAATGGATGTTGATGCATAATAATGTTCTTGCAATGCACAAGTCCCAGTCAGGGTTTCCGTTAGAAAAAATTGTTGCCGGTCTCCGTGACCTGCAAGATTTCAACTACCGGACAAATGAGATTAATTCCGGTCATAGTTTATTGAGCTTTAAAACAATTGAGATAGGCAGGCTATATAAAGAATGTCATCCTCAAGGCATGTAGATTTATAATATTATTACTTAAAACTAGGCTACTTTTGCGTATACAGTCATTAATATATTCCAAATAAAATAAGTCCCTCGATACTCCGTCTCCGTGCTGCTGCTGACTTGAAATAAAATAGACCGCGTATGTGGCAGTCGGTCCGACAATAAACAGCAGTCTGTTATAATCACATTTTTATGAGCTAACGAATTCCGTTATATTGGACATTTGTATTAATTATATCAAGCGAAGAACTGAGAAAGCAGAGACACGGCAACATTATCGTGGTTTGCGTGACGACTCTCTCCACCTCAATGTCACGCGGTCGAAAAGGGCGCTTGTCTATTGGACAGTGGAAATGTGTGTGTGGCTGCGATCCTGTGTGTGCGCGCGCGCGTGTGTGTGTGTCTGTGTGTGTACTGCGGAGCCCAGATCAGCGGAGCCGAGTTTTGACATGGCATTGATCCATTGTTCTATTGAAGCACATTATTACCACCATCCTCTCGCTAAACAACTTGTAGACCACGGTGTTTTTATGAGTGCCCACAAGTAGCTGTTTTATTAATAATATAATAAGCCGCGCGCCTCGGTAATAATAATAAGCCGCGTTTTTTCTTCCTTCTTCCCAAGATGCACAGACATAGATAGATAGATAGAGAGATAGATAGATAGATAGATAGATAGATAGATAGATAGATAGATAGATAGATAGATAGATAGATAGATAGAGAGATTAGATGCAGTGTGCTTGTTTTGCAGTGAGTGCTGCGAGCAGTGGTAATAATAATCACTTCCTATATTTGGTTCGCGTTTGGTCCGCTGAAGCGAACCGAGACCTACGTTTTTAAAGCTCTCGCTGACAACGTCGTTGTCATTATTAGAAGCAACGAGGAAACAAATGTAATGATCGTTTCGTTCATCGCATAGGCTATTTAATTTTAGCCTATTTTAATACAATTCAAATAATCAAATTGTGCTTAGACTCAGGGAATTATTTTCACCGGACATTAAGACCGGAGAAATTAAATATGTCGGACTTCAAGAGATTTTGCCGGACAAATACCGGTAATTACCGGCTAACGGAAACGCTGGTCCCAGTACAGAGTATGACAGTGCCTATTAATATGGACGGTTGCCATTCAATTCATTATTCAATGTGCATTCTGCATCCATTCAGCTTCCAGTCTGCTTCAGAGGTGTTTATGTGATGGATCACGATTTATGTGGGTTTTTTTTTTTTTTTTTTTTTTTATTATTGCAAAACAAAACTTATTAAAAGTCAGTACTCAACACACAATGTATAATGAAACTTTCAGTAAAGGTGGTTAAAATATATGCAAGTACAGAAACAGGATAAAACAAAAATAGTCAATAATAACATTTTAACCGTATACAGTGTATATCCAGCGAAGTTACAATTATATAAATGTTAGTATATAATATACCCCTAATACCTATTTTCTAAAACCCTACACACATATGCTCCAGCTCAAACCCCCCCCTCCCGGACCCCCTCTTGGATAGTACCTCCATTATCCCTCACTCCTAACCAGACATCACCATTATAGGCTAGCTTTTATTCTCTCCACCACTTCTAACCACATTGACATTTTGGATTCATTGAGCCCCAGAATTCTTGCTGTAGATATTTCTTGATATATCACATCGAGATATGTAAGAAACCACACTTTCCGGCACATTTTTTCCGGTTGAAACCAACGTGATGCGATCAGTTTTTTAGCTACTGTGATACCCGATAAAACCAATCTTTTTAGTTGTGGATTCACTGCAAACTCAAAAACATCATTCAATAGCAATACCGCGGGGTGTACAGGTATATTCCAAAATACGAGTATTGATAATTGTTGGGACACATCTTTCCAGAATGCCTTAACTGGTGGGCAGTCCCAATACATGTGCATAAATGTTCCTTCGTCCCCATTTGTACATTGGGAGCATTTGGAGTCTTGTATAAGCCCCATTTTGCACAGCCTTATAGGAGTCAAGTATGTCCTGTGAATATAGTTCAGATTGATTTGTTGATGATCCGGGTTCCTTGATGTAAGTCGGACATTTGCCCAGGCTCCTTGCCAATCAAAGTCATTTTCTAGGTCTGGTATATCCCTCCTCCAGACATTGTCTAGTTGAAGGGTTTCATACGAGGACGTTAGTAATTGGTGATAAAAACCTGATACAAAACCTCCCAATGTATCTCTTTCATAGAAAAATTTGTGGTATCTGTGGTGTTCAATTGGTATGTGTAATGGAACACCGTGAGATCTCATACAAAGTCGTAACTGTATGTAAAAAAGCCATGTGGACTCGGTGAGGTTAAACTTTATGCATATTTCGACATAACTACAGAGGCCCTTGTTATTAAAAATATCCCCTAATGAGTGTATGCCTCTTTCTTCCCATATAGGGAATCTTATAGGTCGTTTTCCCATTAAGAGAGCATTGTTATTGAATATGGGAGTGTGATTATGCCATACTTGAGGGTTAGGAAATTTCCTTTGTGTTTCCCGCCATGTCCTGATTGCATGGGTTATTATTGGGCCAAATTCTCGCTCACAATGCTTGATTGAAAGTTTAGTGTATGCTATGTCTTTCAATCTCTGTGGGGCTACTATGTTTTCTTCTAATTTTCTCCAAGATACCAAAGCCTCGGGGTCGAACCATATCTTCTTCAATGGTCTTAATGTGAAGGCATTAAAATATTGTAAAAAATCTGGGACTGCCATGCCACCGTCTGCTTTATTTCTCTGTGCGGTGGATCTTTTTATGCGAGGTGGTTTGTTATTCCAAATAAATTTGTATGTGGAGGTTTGTAATCTTTTCCAGTAGCCCTCTGGAGGAGGTAACGGAAGCATTGAGCTGAAGAAATTGATTCTTGGTAATACATCCATCTTAACTATTGATACCCTTGCCTGTACTGAGTTTTTAAGTTTTGCCCACCTGTCCAGGTCGTCCTTGATTTTGTTCTGTATTTTTGTGTAATTGTGCTTCACCGTTTGTCTTATGGTGGGAAATATTTCCACACCCAGGCATCTGAAATGTTTGACCATGGGTATCGCACCTGGGAGGGTTGTCTCTTTTTTTGCACTGGTGTTAAGAGGAAGAAAAGCCGACTTAGGCCAATTTATTTTAAATCCCGATAAATCACCAAAGTTCTCTATCAACTTGAGTATAAGCGGCAATGTGTTGTTGGGGTTTTGCATGAACAATATTACGTCGTCCGCATATAAACTAATTTTATGATGTGTGCCCTTGATTACTATTGGTTCTATGTGTTGGGATTGTCTTATAAATTGTGCTAAAGGTTCTAATGATAGATCGAATAGTCCGGGACTAAGAGGGCAACCTTGTCTGGCTGAGCGTGATACCGGAAAGATATCGGAGATGAATGTGCCTGTTGTAATCCTGGCCGATGGGTCCTTGTATAGTACTTTAATCATATCAATGAAACCTTTTCCTAACCCCATCCTTTCCAATACTGCCCATAGAAACGACCATTCCAACCTGTCAAATGCTTTCATAGCATCCAGGGATAGTATCGCCTTAGGTGTGATGTCCTCTTTGTCTGTATCTAGTACGTGCAGTATTCGCCTTATGTTATCATTGATCAGGCGACCTTTTATGAAGCCTGTTTGGTCCGGATGAACTAAAGACGTCATATGCTTTTGCAATCTGATGGCTAATATCTTAGAGTACAGTTTGACATCGGTTCCGAGGAGGCTTAAAGGACGGTAACTACCGCATTCAGTGGGGTCTTTGTCTTTTTTGTGAAGAACTGAAATGAGTGCGGTATTTTGGTGTTCAATGAAGCTTCCCTCTTTGACTGAGTATAAGATCATATTTAGTAATAAGGGTCCAAATATGTCCCAGCAAGAAATGTACATTTCTGATGGGATACCGTCAATTCCCGGAGCTTTGCCGTTTTTCATTCCGGATATGGCCTTCTTGAGTTCTTCTAATGTGATCGGTACTTCTAACTGTTTAGCGTCTTCATCCGTAAGTTTAGGGAGAGTAATTTGATTAAGATATGTGTCTAATTTGTCTTGATCAAAGGTCGTTTCTGAGTTATATAAATCAGATTAGAATTCTTTGAATGTATCGTTTATTATTTTGGGTTCTGTTACTAGAGCTTGTTGTTTCCTAATGGCAGTTATATCTGCAAATTTTGCATTAATTCTTAGTCGCATGGCTAATAGGTGACTAGGTTTAGAACCTTGGAAGTACTGCTGTTGTCTAGTGCTGCGTATTTGCAATTCCGATTTTTGTCTGTACATTGCTTTGATCTCTGTCTTTAGAATGTTAACTTGGTTATCTAGTCTAGTAGAGTTGTTGTATTTTAAAGAATTAAAAAGCGTTGAGTAAAGCGTTTCCATTTCAGACAGTTTTGTGTTTTGATTTTTGCGCAATATGGAGGTAAATCTATCCGAGAAATCCTTGATCATATTCTTTACCGACATCCATAATATTCTGGGATCTTGCACCGAGTTAGCATTATCTTGTAGGAATACTGTGAGAGCTTCTTTAATTTGTGTACTGAATTCCTTGTTGTTAAGCAGCATCGAATTAAAACGCCATCTTGGGGCCCGGGTAGATAGTGTACCAAATGTTGCTTTCAGGATTAAGTAGCAGTGATCTGATAGCGCATTGGGTGTCATTTCCACTTCATATTTATCAAATATTCTCGGGGATGCAAAGACGTAATCAATTCTGGATAGTGTGTTGTGTCTCGCCGAACGACAGGAGTACTTGCGGGTCATGGGGTTAAGTGAACGCCATAAATCAGTTACTCCTGTTGATTTCGACCAATCTTTTAATGCTTTAGATGAATTCTTTTGTTCGCTGGAGAAGGAAAGGTAAGTTTTGTCCATCCTTGGGTTCCAAATGGCATTAAAATCCGCACCTATTATATATGAGTACTCGGGATGGTTTAACATTTCTCCTGTTAGTGAAGTGAAGAAACCCACTTCGTACAAATTCGGGGCATATACCGCTGCCAATGCAATTTTCCTGTTATTGTGTATGATCCTAGCTATAGTTATGCGCCCCTCAGCATCCGACCATACCCCTTTCAATTCGATATTTAATTTGCGTCTGACGACTATGGCTACCCCTCTAGTTCTCGTAGCAAAAGAAGAGTGACTAATATTATGGTATATGTTATCCGCTAACGTATTTATGTCTCCCTCTAAAATGTGCGTTTCGCTTAATAGAGCCACGTCCACATGTTCTTTTTTCATCAGTGTAAGCACACTTTTGCGCTTGTGTTGTTTGTTTATCCCACCGGTGTTCCATACCATTATATTCAAACTAGCCATAGTCTATGCATGTTTTCGTGTAGTTTTTGGTAATGTTTCTGGAGTATGAAGCTACAATAGATGCACATCCAATTAATGAGGTCCCGTTGAGAGCTGAGCTTAAAAACATATATATATACAAATAAAAATCCCATATTTTCCCCTCACCCAGAAAGTCGAACATGCCTGTGTTCCAAGAACACATCCTCCGCAATTGACTTTCTCCCATGGTCCACCGGATTGCCCAAACTGAGCATTGTAATCCTAATTTTCCTATGCTCATTGCCATAGGATCTAACATTTCCATTCTATTACAATAGAATGTCGCTTTTGGTCTTGCACCTTCCCTTACTGTAATGAAGTATTGTGATAAATAACCTAAAGATAAAAATAAAAAATAAAATAAAAAAAAGAGAATAAACCTTTATCGACATATTCCTTTGAACCCTCCACCAACGTGTGGGGAAAAAAAAAAGGAAAAGATTGTAGAGCAATATTGACACCTTAATGTGAAGAACATTGGAAAAGAATAATGTAAGTTAAAATATATTTAAAAAATATAGAGTAATATTGACACCTTAATGTGAAGAACATTGGAAAAGAACAATGTAAGTTAAAATATATTTAAAAAATATAGAGTAATGAGAAGAAAAAATTAATAAAAATAAAAATCAATGGAAAGATATAGATAAGGAATAAGAGATAAATAATTATCAACGTGGAGAAGCCACTAGAACCGATTTAACTGATTAGATAAGATAGAAAAGCAGCGCCTTTTAGCGCTTCAATGTGCCTTTAATGGAGTGATTACTTAAATTGTTAGAATAACCTTGCTGTGCTCATACGTTTATGTGTGGTTAATTTTAAAGTATTATTAAGGACTGATTGCACTTCATTTAATTTATTATCTGCTATGTGTATGCACACCGAATGTTATTGTTAAGGGGTCCCCACACGGCGAGCGATTTTAGCCAGGCGACCGATTTTTTTAGCGAGCCGACCGGCAGAATTGTATCGCCTCCATTGTTATGAATGAGAGAACCCACACGGCAGGAGATTTTGAAGCGACGGTCGCGCAGATATTTCTGTCGCCTCGCTAAATATCGCCTCGATCCTATTTTTGGAGGCGACGGCACAAGGACAATGAGGAAATAACATGACTTCTACAGTAGAAGTACTGCAGAAGTTCTACTGGTGTATCATTTGTACACCTTTAATGTATCAATACATTCATTGATCAATCTACGTATTATTACCATGCTACATAAGGTTATGTTCATTATTATTAACGGGAACAATTTAAATAAATAACGTTAGTTTGAGAAGCTATAGAGTGGCCGCTTGTCATTAACTAATAAATGAACAATGCGCCACGATGCACCTACTAGTGTTTTAATACTCGGGTAACAAAATAAGTTGTGGATGTTGACAGTTTAATGTCCATGCTGCAGCTGATGTAGTTTGTAAGGTTTATTGTCCAAAGAAAATTATGGTTGATAACAAAACAGTTTGCGTCTTCCGTGAAAAAAAACATTCTCTTTCAGCTGCTGCATAACATTACTTCAACAGTCCAATCGGTGGTAATGAACGTATCATAGCGACCAGGCATGCAGTAATGTCAGGAAGAATGAGGAGAGGTAGTATTCGTATATGGTGGTTTAATTCCAGCTCAATATGGGTTTTACAGGTTAATACTCTCTCGTAACGCACAACACAGCTACCTGCGAACCCGCTTCACAACAACCTAACGTCCGGTCCCTTCGGTCCGCCCTCCTATATCTCCCGGGGGGAAACACCCCCAGCTAAACAGAGCGACACATAGTTATTATACCTGAGAACGGTCGCCTCTGGTGTGGGGGGCTAAGCGATTGTCATTGAGCGACAGGCGATCACATCGCCAGGCGACGTCTGTCGCCCGCCGTGTGCAGACCACTTTAGAGTTGTATGCTTCGTTGTCATGGTGCCTTATATTCTAGAAGGTTGTAGAATATACTAGTGCCTAGACTATTTTACATTCCAGAATGATCTAAGAGACCCAGGGCATTTGAGCGATAAACCTAGAATATTCCAGATAGATCTTTTTGCATTGATATTTATTTGTCCCCTCAGAGACCAGAGACTGAAATTATAATGTATTATGAATCGTATTATACACAGTACACTTTGTTATAGACGACTTGCATATCGTTTGCTACTTTGATGAACACAACAATGTCATTCCAACACTGGTGGAATGACCTCATTGATGAACACAATAAAGTCATTCCAACACTGGTATATATTTAGAGAGAGGCTTAACTGATTCCTGCATTTTCGTCATGCTTTGGGTTATTTGCTGCATTTTGATTCAGGAAATCCTCAGCTTCAAAGGGTGTATATGGACCTGACCTGCGGCCGTTAGTGCCCAAGAATGATAACAGCGCCGGATATGCTAGCATTGGCTTGTAGCCGGCTTTGTACAGCTTTTGCATCACTTCTTTGTATGGTTGACGTCGGATGATGGCCTCTCTGCTCAAATCTTCGTAGATAAATATTGGTTTATCACCATACTTCAGCTTCCCACGTTGGTTGCGAGCATATTTGATGATGTCATCCCTTGTTGTAGTTTTCCGAAGAGTGACAATGATGACTCTCGGCCCGTTGATACTTTGCCCCTGGGAACCAATTCTGTAAACTTGTTCCACTTCTGGCACTTTGTTTGGATCGGAGTTTTCCAAAATCGTTGATAACTCTTTTGGAAAGTTGATGTCTTCGCAGTTCACTGCTTCATCAAGCCCCACAATGCGGATGTTATTCCGCCTGTGGTAACGATGGGTTTCTAGTTGCCTCTCCATCACTTCGTTTTTAAGCAATTTTATTTCCCTCCGATATTCATCTTTAGCTCTTTCCATCTCTTCTCCCATCTCTGTCAAGCTACCTTCGTTCGCTTTGACTGCTTTTGTGTTTTCTGTCACCGAAATCTCCACTGTCGTGATTCGCACGGACAGCAAAGTGACTGCTCTCATAACCTCTTCGAATTTAGTATCGATGTGTTCAGCGTGTGCGACCAACTGTTCTTCTACGTGTGCTTTGAAAGCGATCATCTGTTCTTTTATCAGGGTAGTCAGAGAGTTGAAGTCGGGCTGTGCAACTGAACTGCTTGTGTCAGTTGATGTTGTTGGAGCAGTGAGGGATCCGATGGATGATCTTGCTATTATCTTCTCAAAATCGCCTGCTTTTTCCTTCACGGTACTTTTTTCTGATGTTCCTGCTATGTTGTCATCTGTTGTCTCCATCTCGGGGCCAGTTGTCCTTGGTCCCTGTGTATTCTCCTCTATATTCCCCGCGCCGGGGCTCACCAACGGATCTGCCACAGCGTCGCCTGTCATTGTCTTTGACCGAGTTTCAATCTGCGCCGTTAGCTTTGCCGTTTCTTGTTTCTTTCCCGTCTTTTCCCTATCCCTAACCATGTTGTCTTTTGATATAGTTAGTAGAAGGTCTTATCAATACATACGATGTGGTCTAGTCTCTTTTGGTACTGTCCAAATAAGGTTTTTAAACGAAATTAACGATAACGGGAGCGGAGCTATAACCAATTGCGTGCGCTACATATTGCAGCTAAACCGGAAGTCGTGGGTTTTATTTTAGTTTATTCTAGTGTGCTTTATTTCTGGTTTTCTCTGGTGAGCTGTCAATCACCAGACACCAGTTAATTGTCATGCGGCATGGCAGGTGTGTGGGCTTGATTGGTGTCAGGTGTGCAGTGCCTTTAAGTAGGCTTGGTTGACTGAGTTCGCATGCTTGTCCATTTCATATGATCTGCAGGCACGATTAGGGTGAATCCATAATATCCCTCATTCTGGGATATAATAATATTTTACACATCCAAATGAAGTATTTGTGGCAAATAAAGTACAGTATGTGGCATAAAGTGAAGATAAGTTTGTGTGTGAGAGAGAGAGAATGTGTGTCATCCTTTGATCATTTGTTGGTTTAGAGCAGGAAATGGGAGAAGAGGTTCATGTGAAGGGTTAAGGTCCACGTCACCAAAAGAGGGAGGAGCCTTCTAGGTTTCATTGTTTAGTAAGTGAAAGTAAACTGACTCGCTAGTCTATATTGTTATTGAACAGAAACAAGTTACCTCTAGCCTTGTGAACTGAAGACACTAAAGGAACCGCAGGTGAGTTAATATGTATATGAATCTTCAGCAATGAATAATATTTACTATTCAGCAGTGGCTATTTCTGCTGACTATCGTGGTCTGGAGGTACAGTTCTCGTTTGGTTACATGTTAGGTCGCTTTCACACAGGGGCTGTTTGGTCCGGACTATCGGACCAGAATTCGATAGTCCGGTTTTTCGGGTTTGTGTGAATGCGCGTCGAACTCGGTCCGCGGACCAAACACGCGAACTCTGGTCCGCCTGAAAACGTAGGTCTCGGTTCGGCTTCATCGAACCAAACGCGAACCAAAACGTAGGAAGTCACCTGATAAACTGCATCTTGGGTAGAAGGAACACCGCAGCTTATTATTATTATTAATACCGCAGTGCGCAGCACACTGCATCTATCTATCTATTAGTGCGGTGGCTTAGCACCAGATTTGAGAAGGATGTGGACACGCCGGACAAAAGCACCAAATTTTCCCCACGTGTTCCTTATCATCATAGCTTTCATTTTGGGGTAGGGGCCACGTCATCATGATGGATTTCAAGATGGCCGCCATGTAAAATCAAGGTTCTGCCCATTAATAAATATCTTGGTCCATAGCGGGCTCAATATTTGAGCGAACACAAAGGTATTGGTATCCCTGTAAACTAGAGAAGCTAAGCTTTCTATTGGTATCATTTTCATTAAGCCCAACTGTTGGGAAGGGGGTTTTAATAGGCAATGATTCAAAATTATGTAAAATTTTCGCCTAGAAAAAACTGCCATGCTCATCTTCCAAAAGGTCCCTTGGATATTCACATGAATATATCAGAGTGCACATTGGTTTTATAGGTACCCACAAGCCTCTTCTTTCCAGACATACCCACTTTGTCCAACTTGCATGCTATTTGGGGCAATAATCAAGCAGGTTTATGCATGTGGTACAAATGTGTCGAACATTCTAACAACTGCCAAAAATGCGAATGTTGGGTTAGGGTTTGTTGTTAGAATGTTGAACATAGAAGATCAATTTTGGTGTCAAACTATACATTTTCTGGGTCAATAAATGTGTTAATGCTATGAAGAATGTCACCAGATGAATATTTGTACCATTCTAACAACATATTTACATAATTTTGTACTTGTTTAACAGTCAGACATGCATGAATCGAATAGACATTTTATTAGGATCACTCGTTACATTTATTATTATTATCATAACTCTAGCCTGTATAGGCGTATTTAACTGTTATGGAGATATTTTCGCGGGTCTTGTGCAGTGGTCTCGTGCCCGCGAAAATATCAGAATGTTTCATAAAAGGTCCCGCGGTATACTGGCCAGCTCTCAGTGCGCGTCTCGTGACAGCTGTCGTGGACAGCGTGATAAGGGACATGTTTAAAAAGGCAAAACATAATATAACAGGTAAGTCAAGTGTCATTACTTTAGTTATCAAAGCTGGAATCTCTGGACATAAGCAATAGGGATGGGTACCGTTGACATGGTACCGGTACCTGTGAATCGATACCGGTACCCAACGGTACCCTTTTTCTGTACTTTAGTCTCTAAAAATGTAATCTACCTACCTCAGTCGGAAAAAAAATATCCAAACTTCAAATAACTACACTTTCGACCGTTTTCGGCTTGCCATTGCCCCGACTGCTTTGTTGTTGAATCAAGTCAAATCCTAGGTAAGTGTATTGTAGAGGAGCCAAAGCTATATATTTAGGTTATTGTATTATATGAATGTTTATATGTTTATTTTTATAACCTTACATTGAAATGGCATTAGGAATATTGATTGGATTTAGATAAAGTCATTGAACCGTATTATTTGTCATAATAGAACCTTCTAGAACATTTGTAACTGAGGGGTACAATTCCCTGACTGTATTGTTAGATATGATATTTAATACCACTACCTCATGTACTTTAACTTCTGGCCACCCAGTACAAGATATAAGTATGATGAACACTTTCCCACCTGATGAAACGAATCCACACAAATGTACCAAATCGAAGGTTTAATACAGCAAAGGGTGTATACAACGATCACTTAATTACATTTATGATTTGAAATATGAAATATGCACTTTTATGGCAAATGAGTATTCGTAGGTAAATCAACATTGAATGTCCAATCTCTGGTTGCGCAGGGAGTAAGTATACAACCTGGAATATTTAGGAAACGATAGCGATGGTACTTAAATGATTATAGCTGGATACACTAAGGGGGGGGGGGGGTCCCGCTGGTTGTAAGACAGTAGGAGGGGGGGTTAGAGAAGCCGCTGGCGGTATCCCATCTGGCCGACGGTGTCTTGGGAGAATCCAAAGTCTTGGACACGGTGCCCACAGAACCTCGGACCGCAGACGAATACAGCTGGACCCTCTGTGGACGGTATCTGCCGGTCCACAACGGAGAGACGTGAGGCGACCTCACTGTGTAGAGCGCCGTCTCACCTGGAGTCCTCTCCGGGGGGTAATTCCAACACTCCGCAGTGTTGGCCTTTATCCATGGAATAATCAAAGCACACAAAGCATAATCCAAGCCGTGGAAGGCTCGCCGTCGTCCGGGTAGAGTAATCCAATATACAGGTCCAGTCGTTCTTGGCCCGGAGCTCCTCGGATGCAATCACCACTAGGGGTCTGACCAGCCTGGTTAAGCGTCCAGATAACGTCAGGAACGATGGGGGTACTGATAACTTTAGAACTCTAACCGAACGATGCACCATACATAAATAGACTATTATTAGCTTAATAGAATACGTCCAACTCGACGGTATAGTGCCAAACTATGACTATTCAACTATTAATCTACACGATATCTCAATGCCTATTCTGGGGCCAAGTAGGCCTTACTACACCGCACGTGCGTCGTGGGGAGGCTTTGCGTCTGTCACTCTGTTGGAGGGTAAAGAACTGGACTAAAAGAAAGTTCTACTTTACTTGCGCCATATATATATGCGCTATGAACAAATAGTACCATTCGTATCTCGCCCGACATATTCCTGCGCGGAACCGGGGCTTGCCTCGACATGTTAGGCGGCACGATTGAACTTGGACCTAGGGGTATGGCAACCTGGCGCCAGGTTCTCGTCCAATGGTAGAATGAAACTATTATGGGCTGTTTAGTAGAAACGGGGATATTCAATGCATATTGTACAAGGAATATACAGGGGATATCAAACGATATACAAATACAATTAAATATATATATATAAATAAATATACATATTCGGTTTAATCTGATCCTTCACAACAGCCGCCCCCTAATTAGTCCCACCTAATTAGCTAAGCAGAGACAGATTAACCGCACTGTCTACCACTCAAGGTCCGCTGTAAGGGTCAGTCAACTCACAAAGTCATAGGGTCATGGTCATCATCGATAGTATCTGGGAGTCGGGGCAGTTCTATGAGCCTCGCCACGGGACGTGTGTAGGTGCGCCCTTGGACGAGTACTTCAGCTGCTCGGACCTTGCCATCGGCACCGGTGATCACTTTGCTTACGCGGCCAGCCGGCCACATAGCTCTGGGTAGTGACTGGTCAATAATCATGACGACTGTTCCTTCTGTCAAATTGTCTCTCTCTTTTACCCACTTCTGGCGGGTCTGTAGAGACGGTAGGTAGTGAAGTAGGAAGCTGCTCCAAAACTTGTCAGCTAGTACTTGGCTGTACCTCCACATTCTTCGGCCGTTCGCTTCTTCAGGCCTGTACATTGTCTGGGGTAGCGCGGGGTCCAGCCGCCCCATTAGGAGTGTGTTGGGGGTGACTGGGTCGACATCTGCTACATCACTGGAGACGTAACCGAGGGGCTTTGAGTTCAATACTCCCTCGATCTCCGTGAGGACTGTCATTAGGACTTCCTCCGCCACAGTCTGGGCTCCGAGTACGGCATACAGGGCTGTCTTTATAGAACGTACTTCTCGTTCCCAGGTTCCACCGAAGTGGGGTGCGTTCGGGGGATTAAACTGGAAGTCAATCTGGGCTGGAGCGAGGTGGGTCTTAAGTTCTGGGCCCATAGCTTGGAAGCTCTCTCTCAGCTCTCTTTCTCCGCCTTTGAAGTTGGTCCCGTGATCAGACAACAATGTAGACGGTTTTCCTTTCCGTGATGTGAATCTCCGGAAGGCCATAAGGAATGAGTCTGTGCTCATGGTCGGAAGGAGCTCGATATGTATCGCTCTGGTGGTCATGCATTTGAATACAATACCCCACCGCTTCTCGGTGCCTCTTCCTCTCTTTATATACAACGGGCCAAAGCAGTCCATGCCTGTGGAGTGGAATGGCTTGTCGCCGATTCGGAGGCGACAGGGGGGTAAGTCAGCCATCCGTGGTATGCTGGGCTGCGCGCGCCACTTACGGCAGTCTAGACAGGTTCGCTGGAAGCGCCGTACTGCTTCTCTCCCTTGCAATATCCAATAACGACGTCTGATCTCCGCGAAGACTCTCTCTGCTCCTGCGTGGTGTACATCCTCGTCGTATTTCTTTATGATCAGCTCTGTGACCTTGTGTCGGCTGTTCAAGACGATCGGGTGCTTAATGTCATCTGGTAGATCGGGGGCTCTCCGCAGGCGACCACCCACTCTGATGAGATTATGGGCGTCACTCTCTGGTGCCAGGTGAATCAGTCTGCTGTCTGATGGGACGGGGTTTCCTCCCTGTAGACAGTCTAGCTCATCGGGGAACGAGTCTCTCTGGGCTCGTTGTAGTAGAAGAAGTTCTGCTTCTTCGTAGTCAGCTGCTGACATGTCAGTGGTGGACTGAATCTCTGGGTGGTGCCGCAGGAATGTTCTTTGCTGCGCACTCTCTAGGGTAATGCAGTCATCTATGTTGGGGTCTGTGGAGGCGACAGTGCTCAGTCCACAGAACATAGGTTTCTTGTTCTCAGCCTCCTCGTTACTTGCTTCCCTCGGGGTGGGCGTAGGCCAATCTCCTTCCGGGAGCTTGAGGAATGCTGGTCCGTCACTGTAGATGTTGCGACGGGTTAGGTCATCCAGAGACATTCCCCGGGTGATGACGTCAGCTGGGTTGTGTTTGGTGTCCACATACCGCCAGCTTGCTTCTTCTGTTAAATCTTGAATCTCTGTGACTCTGACTCCCACGAAGACTTTGTATCTGCATGAATCAGACTTGATCCATGTGAGTACTGTCGTGGAATCTGACCACAAGATTGTTCTATGCACCGGAATGGTGAGTTCACGTTGGATTAACGTGGCTAGGTGCGCTCCTGCGAGGGCTGCGCAGAGCTCTAGACGTGGGATAGATTGTTGCTTACGTGGGGCTATTCTTGAGCGGGCCAGGATGAAAGCAGTGTGTATCTTTCCTCCCATCTCTTGGGCACGCAAATAGGCCACCGATCCGTAGGCTACTTCGGAGGCGTCGCTGAAGACGTGTAGCTCAATCTCGCATGTCTCTGGCCTCACTGTGGATGGGAAGTAGCTGCGGCATATATTGACACCTGGGAGTGAGCGGAGTTCCGTCTCCCACTCTCTCCATGTTGAGGCAAGGTGTGCGGGTATTGGGTCGTCCCAGCCCTGGTCCTTGTCCCATAGTATTCGTACAATCATCTTTGCCCTGGTGGTGTAAGGTAGAATACATCCCAACGGGTCATATTGTCTGGCGAGTGTTCTGTACACACTCCGTCTGGTGGTCGGTATCGCCGCCGACCTTCCTTGCTCTGGAGCCAAGGGTTTGTGTCTATAGTGGAGCGAGTCTGTTTTGAAGTGCCAGACTAGTCCTAGTGTCATTTCTTGGGCTTCTCCTGGGATTGTCGCCATCCAGGTCTCGCTGCTGGCAGCCTTGTCCGCGGAGGAGAGGCTGCGCAATACGTGCGGGTCGCTGCTGGCCCACTGCCTGAGATCAAAGCCGCCTTTGATTAGGGAGGCGCGTAACTTGATTAGGAGAGCCTCGGCTTCTTCTTGAGTCGAGACGCTTTGTAAACAGTTGTCCACGTAGAAACTGTTCTTCACACTGTGTTGGACCTCTTCATCTGCTGCTGGGTCCTCTGTGACGTGTTTCTGTAGTGCAAAGGTAGCACAGCACGGGCTGCATGTGGTTCCGAAGGGGAGTACTTCCCACTGGTAGATGGATGGGTTCTCATCTCCGATCTTCTCTCTCCATAGGAACCGTAGCAGAGGCTTGTCCTCCTCTACTAGTCTCACCTGCAAGAACATCCCTTTGATATCCCCGCTTATAGCCACCTTGTCCTGGCGGAAGCGCAGTAGCACGCCTAGTAGGGAGGGGCCGAGTGTGGGGCCGGGCAAGAGCTCTTTATTCAGATTTTGGGATCCGATCTGCTAGCTGCAGTTAAACACAATGCGATCCTTGCCGTTGTGATGGACCTTGTGATGCGGCACGTACCATGATTCGGTCGTCTGATCGGCCTCTTTAATGTCAATCTTCGTTACGTGTCCCGTTGTGATTAGCTTCTCAATCTCAGCTCGGTACACACTCTCTTGAGCGGGGTCTTTGGCTAGGCGCCGCTCTGTGTTCAGTAGATAGCGCTCCGTGGCGTCTTTCTTTGCGTGAAAGGTGGGCATTCCCTCTCGCCTCAGGAGTGGAGTTGCGTATCTCATCACTCCGCCGACTGTGACTCTCTTTGTCCCCTGCTCGAGTAGGTTGATGGCGTAAATGTCTTCTTTAGAGCGGATATCTTTCTTTTCGTTCTTAAAGGGCATTGTCTCTAGGGTCCATAGCCTCTCGACATGCTGCAGGAGAGTGGTGTCTTCTTCTGTCGTTCTGGAGTGGAAGCAGCTAGTGGCTGCTGTTCGGTTGAGAGATTTAGCGAGGGGGCCTTGGAGGGTCCACCCTAGGCGGGTCTCGACTGCTGCAGGACAGCCTCGGGGGCCTGTATGGACCCGGTCAATCGGGACTATGAGTTCTGCATGGTCGGAGCCTATCAACAGGGTCGGGGTAGCGCCGTCTATGAGCGGGATAGGTAATTGGCGCAGGTGCACATATTTATCCATCAACTTGGTGACAGGGTAGGTGTACTGCGATAGTCCTATTTCTTGGCTGGTGAAAGCATTTGTGATCTTGTACCGTCGCTCTGGCTGCCCGTTGGCTGCGATGGTGAAGGAGACATTCTTGCCCTTTATCGTCTTTAAATCTCTTCTTATTGTCCGAATCGTCATTTCGTTCTTGCTCCCCCGCAGTCCCAACTGGGTCGCAGCGGAGGCGAGCAGAAGGGTCTTCTCTGACCCGTCATCAAGGACGGCGTAAGTGTCCATGACTTTATCTTGGTAGCTCAATGTCACACGGACTACCTTTAAGAGCACTTGGGCTCCGCTGCTGCTGGCGGGGTCAATGTACATGACACTTGCCTTGGTGCCGCTCCGTGGTGCAGGTATAGGCCGTCTTCCGTTACTTTCGTGTAGTATATCTAGATGGGCTCCATCGCACCGGCTGCACCTTTTCTTTAGGCGGCATTCGGCTGCCATGTGGGGCCGCGCACATCGATAACAGCGCCGGTTGGACTTTATCCATTGACTCACTTCTTCTGCATTCATCTTTGTGAATAGGTCACATTGTGACAGCCAGTGTTCTTTCTCACAGTAGGGACACGCTATCTTCCACTTCTCTTTTCTCGAGGGGGTGCTGTGACTCTTACTGCTCGGTACTGACTCTGATTGGTGCATGACAGTCACCGATCTTCTTCCATCATTTATTCTCCTGGGTCCCTCTCTGGAGCTTGGCGTGCTCCGCCCAAAGGTGTCCAGTCGTAAGCTGCTGACCTCTCTCGCCAGGAAGTCGGCCAGATCAAGGAGGGATGGCTCGGGGCCGTCGGGATCCCGGTAATCCCTCTGCCGCCTAAAGCGCTCCTGTCTTGCGGGTGGCAGCTTCTCCAAAATCCTCTCGACGTTAGAGTTGGCGTATAGCTCATGCATGCCCTTCTCCCGTTGCGCTCCCAGCATCCCTACCAGGGACTGCACTTTGATTGACAGGTCGTCTAGTGAGCGATTGTCTGTGGCTGGGGGTAGGCGGTCAATATGCCTTATCTCCTGGATTACGTAATCCCATATACGTCCATATCTCTGATCCAGCGCTGCAAGGGCCGCTGTGTATGGAGTCGAAGAGGTAGCATAGGCTAGCGCTATATTGTGCGCTCGCGGTACTTTCAGGTGCTTCAGTAATATTGCATACTTGTGGCGTTCATCAGCGACATCCACCATCATTGTCTCTAAGCACATCCGGAGCTCCGTGTACTGTGCTCGACTCTCATAGGCGAAGTCTGGGAATGACGGTGTGGCATTGTATGACGCCGTGGATGGCTGATACATCGGCGAGCGTTGGGGGAGAGACCTCCTGGGCGAGTCCCCTCTTGCGCCTCGCTGGTCCAGGTACTGTTCCTCGGGGCTGGTCGTGCGTCGTGCTCACCCGCGAATAGAGTCGGGGGTCTGTAGCGCAGCGCCGCGGGGGTATAGCCTGGACTGTATGGGACCTCCTGGTCCGGTGGAGTATTGTGCTGTCGTCGGGCTTGGTTCTCCTCTTCTCCCTCTTCTTCCTCTATCAGATCTTCCAGATCCTGTAATCGTTTATTTAGCTTCTCCGCAGTGTATGCCGCTCCTTCCTTGTAGCTGGGTCTCGCTTGGACCGGTATGGGAAGGGGGTCTGCGGGGGGTCTAGACTCGGTCTGTTGGTCAAGTTCAGGGTCGCTTGCTCGTTGTGGTGACGCTGCCCTTGACTGTTGTCTCGACGAGTTCCTTGAACCCCTAGCGGAGGGAGAGGGTGTTGTCCTTTTGATCAGCTGCTCTATTAGTTGCGCTTGTAGTCTGTCGCGCTCTGCGTCTCTTTGGGCACCGGCAGCGGCGCGCTGGGCGTCGGCCCGGTCTCTTGCCATATTCTCTTCCATCTGGAAGCGTCTCATCTCCAGATGTGTGCGCTGTTCTTCGCTCCGTTGCTGCGCTTGGAGTCGGTCGCGTTCGGTAGAGGCTGTCAGGCTGACGAGGAACGCCTGTTGTAGTATCCTCTCCGCTTCGCTGGGGGGAGGCAGTTGTGGAGGTGAGCCGCTCCTGCGTGAGCCGCTCCTGGGGGTACTCGTTGGGGAGTCCTGGAGCTCTAGTTCCTCGGCGCTCTCCTCCTCTTCTTCCGTGCAGAGTTCTCTCTCTGTAGGGTTGTCTTCCTCCCGGGGCTGGTCGGGGACTACTTCTTGAGTAGTGGCGGGGGGTAAAGGCATGTCAATTCCCTCCTGGTCCCCACCGTGAGCTTGGTCAGTTACATTAGGACCTACTAGGGCCTCTGTGGTCGGGGAAACCTGGTCGTTAAGGTCAGACATAATTTTACTTTCTACTTTTACCGCGTTTACCGTTTGTCGAAGGCTAGGTAGTTGACTGACAGTGTAAGCCTCTAAGTACTGAGGTGTCTGTCGTCTGCGCCGCGGGCGTTCTAGGTTAGGAGGATCGTTTCGTGGAGTGTTCATCATAGGCCATTTCGATATTAATAACACTATATTAATATTACACTAGTTACCCTCCGGCTCGAAGGACCAATTGTAACTGAGGGGTACAATTCCCTGACTGTATTGTTAGATATGATATTTAATACCACTACCTCATGTACTTTAACTTCTGGCCACCCAGTACAAGATATAAGTATGATGAACACTTTCCAACCTGATGAAACGAATCCACACAAATGTACCAAATCGAAGGTTTAATACAGCAAAGGGTGTATACAACGATCACTTAATTACATTTATGATTTGAAATATGAAATATGCACTTTTATGGCAAATGAGTATTCGTAGGTAAATCAACATTGAATGTCCAATCTCTGGTTGCGCAGGGAGTAAGTATACAACCTGGAATATTTAGGAAACGATAGCGATGGTACTTAAATGATTATAGCTGGATACACTAAGGGGGGGGGGGGGTCCCGCTGGTTGTAAGACAGTAGGAGGGGGGGTTAGAGAAGCCGCTGGCGGTATCCCATCTGGCCGACGGTGTCTTGGGAGAATCCAAAGTCTTGGACACGGTGCCCACAGAACCTCGGACCGCAGACGAATACAGCTGGACCCTCTGTGGACGGTATCTGCCGGTCCACAACGGAGAGACGTGAGGCGACCTCACTGTGTAGAGCGCCGTCTCACCTGGAGTCCTCTCCGGGGGGTAATTCCAACACTCCGCAGTGTTGGCCTTTATCCATGGAATAATCAAAGCACACAAAGCATAATCCAAGCCGTGGAAGGCTCGCCGTCGTCCGGGTAGAGTAATCCAATATACAGGTCCAGTCGTTCTTGGCCCGGAGCTCCTCGGATGCAATCACCACTAGGGGTCTGACCAGCCTGGTTAAGCGTCCAGATAACGTCAGGAACGATGGGGGTACTGATAACTTTAGAACTCTAACCGAACGATGCACCATACATAAATAGACTATTATTAGCTTAATAGAATACGTCCAACTCGACGGTATAGTGCCAAACTATGACTATTCAACTATTAATCTACACGATATCTCAATGCCTATTCTGGGGCCAAGTAGGCCTTACTACACCGCACGTGCGTCGTGGGGAGGCTTTGCGTCTGTCACTCTGTTGGAGGGTAAAGAACTGGACTAAAAGAAAGTTCTACTTTACTTGCGCCATATATATATGCGCTATGAACAAATAGTACCATTCGTATCTCGCCCGACATATTCCTGCGCGGAACCGGGGCTTGCCTCGACATGTTAGGCGGCACGATTGAACTTGGACCTAGGGGTATGGCAACCTGGCGCCAGGTTCTCGTCCAATGGTAGAATGAAACTATTATGGGCTGTTTAGTAGAAACGGGGATATTCAATGCATATTGTACAAGGAATATACAGGGGATATCAAACGATATACAAATACAATTAAATATATATATATAAATAAATATACATATTCGGTTTAATCTGATCCTTCACAACAACATTCGTGATGTCACAGTATGATGTCATAGTCAACCATTCTAGAACATTTGTGATGTCACAGTATGCTGTCATAATGGAACATTCTAGAGCATTTGTGATGTCACAGTATGCTGTCATAATCAAACATTCTAGAACATTTGTGTATATATATATATTATATATTCAACAATTCTCTCTGAAGAGCTCATTGTGCATTTTGAAACAGTGCTGAGCAGTACTGAACAGATAGACTAAACAGCATAGATTGAAGCCTGCATCTCTCAACCAAGGTGCCTTGCCGACCGTTTTGCTGTGGAAAGAGCCGGCAAGTTGATTTACGGCTTTCAGGTGAGGAGGAATTTTCATGTGTCGAGTCGGCGGTGATTTTGGAGACGGGGAAAATACAGTTTTCTTACCTTGTAGTGACGTGAATATTTAGGAAAATAGCTTTAGGATCACTTCTGTAAAGAAAGACTTCGCTGTGGAAGAGAAATAAACCATTTGGATATCGTTGTTTTACACTGGAGCGGCTGTGGACCTTATTTTTCTTTATCAACGAACGTACTACTCACGAGTAAGCAACTTTAACCAATAGAGTGGAACGTCGGCCCTGATACGTATATTGTGCGTGTGAACGTTGACATGAAAAGAAAAAAGGTTAAAAAAAATATAAAAAAAGTGCAAAAAAAAGATTTTTTCTTTCTTTTACGGTATCACGTGAATCGATACTCGGTAGTACCGATGTGTTTCGGTAAGTACCTTTTAAAAGTACCGAATTCGGTACCCATCCCTAATAACTACCCTACCCATCCCAGTTAGGACAGCCGAATCCCGTCCAATCTTTCGCCGTCGACTAAAGACTCACTTCTTCAACCATTATCTGAAATGATAAAAAAAAAAAAAAAAAAAAAAAATCTAACCCCGACTAACCTTAATGTCATGCACTTGTCCTAATAAACTAACCTACACTGTAACACGCAACACTTTGATGAACATTGTTACTCAGCTGATAGAGTTATACCCTTCTTGCTGTCTTGTCGCACAGAACTTGTAAGTCGCTTTGGATAAAAGCGTCAGCTAAATGACTAAATGTAAATGTAATAAGCAATGATAACTATACGTTTTTCTCTCTTGTTAGAAGAGGGATAACTTCTTCAGTTAGATTTGATTTGATCTTTATTTATCGTTCACATTTGAACCGATACGGTACCTGTGAATCGATACCGGTACCCAACGGTACCCTTTTTCGGTACTTAGTTAGGGTAAGTGAGGGAAAGGGGAGGAACGACAGCGATGGGGGCGAGAATAGCCAGGGCAAGGGTAAGGGGTCGGGTGGTGACGATATGGAGAAGGAGGAGAAGAAGAGGGAGGTAAGTGAGGGGAAGGAGAGCAAGAGGAAGAAAGTGAGGGACGATAGCTCAAGTGGGTCAGAAGGCGAGGGTGGAGGAAATGATGTTGCAGAAGTGATTCATATAGTGGTTAGGCTTGAGGGGGAGAGGGGAGTGAGGAAAGTAGGTAGGCTCGAGTTGCCCAAACTCATTGTCGAGCAATTAGGTGAGGTAAAGTATGCGAGAGTTTTGTGGGATGGTAATCTGGCCGTAGGGTGTGGTAGTGAGGAGCGAGCAGGTGGAGAGGGCTAGGAAGATGAGGAGCATTGGTGGGGTGGGTATAAGTAAGGTAGCGAGAGTAGGGGAGAAGAGGGAGGGGGGATGTAAGGGGGTGATAGCTGTGTAGTTTGACATAGGGGTGGACGGTATAAACGGTATACGGTATAAACGGTATGAATTTGCGCTATGGTATGGATTTTGACTATACCTTGTAACCGGTAGAGCAGCTCTAAAATAGCAATGACGTCATGTAACCACAGTCAGGGCGCGACTATTTCACTCGTATTTGCCCCTAAAAATAGATAGAATTAGTCATAATAGATGTGCAAAC
This sequence comes from Notolepis coatsorum, assembly GCF_963971535.1. Classification (NCBI taxonomy): domain Eukaryota; kingdom Metazoa; phylum Chordata; class Actinopteri; order Aulopiformes; family Paralepididae; genus Notolepis; species Notolepis coatsorum. The sequence continues at coordinate 12,330,853 of NC_140179.1, read as the reverse complement.
TGGAAAAAGTTATTTAGGAGCACAGAGGCTTCACGCAGTTGGCGTGTCAATGCGCAATTGTCATTTCATAATACACAGACGCAAACTAGCTCTTCCACCCTGCGTTTGAAGGCTGTGTGACAACTTCTCTCGCAAGTCGCGCAGTTTCTATGTGTAATGTAAACTCTGCGACGACTGCAATGGTCTAACATGCTTTGCATCCTCGCCATTCTGGAATGCCCACGTCGCGCTAAAACCTTATGTAATGTTAACTGTCGATGTACTAGCCTCGGCAAGCTAACGTTAGCTGGCTCCACTATAGCAGCTTGTCGATGTACTAGCCTCAGCAAGCTAATGTTAGCTGGCTCCACTAGCAGCCTGTCGTTGTACTAGCCTCAGCAAGCTAACGTTAGCTGGCTCCACTAGCAGCCTGTCGATGTACTAGCCTCAGCAAGCTAACGTTAGCTGGCTCCACTAGCAGCCTGTCGATGTACTAGCCTCAGCAAGCTAACGTTAGCTGGCTCCACTAGCAGCCTGTCGATGTACTAGCCTCAGCAAGCTAACGTTAGCTCCACTCTAGCAGCCTCCTCCCTCCTTCGCTCTCTCTCTGCTAACAATCCTGATTCGATTCTTGAACCTATTTAATTAAAAAGGAAGATATTTATGGACATTAGCTATAGTATAGAGCTCAGCAGCTGTAACAGAATAACAGTGTTTACCCCTTCAGAAGCATTTATATAGACATTTTAAGATAAGTTAATATACCGTGATATATACCGTTACCGTCTATGCTTCAAATTATACCGTGATATACATTTTAGACCATACCGTCCAGCCCTAGTTTGACACCAAAATTGATCTATGTTAAACATTCTAACAACAAACCCTAACCCAATGTTCGACACATTTGTACCACATGCACAGCACAAACCTGCTTGATTATTGCCCCAAATAGCATGCAAGTTGGACAAAGTGGGTATGTCTGGAAAGAAGAGGCTTGTGGGTACCTATAAAACCAATGTTCACTCTGATATTCATGTGAACAGCCAAGGGACCTTTTGGAAGATGAGCATGGCAGTTTTTTCTAGGCGAAGATTTTACATCATTTTGAATCATTGCCTATTAAAACCCCCTTCCCAACAGCTGGGCTTAATGGTACCAATGGAAGGATTAGCTTCTCTAGTTTACAGGGATACCAATACCTTTGTGTTCGCTCAAATATTGAGCGTGCTATGGACCAAGATATTTATTAATGGGCAGAACCTTGATTTTAAATTTTTTTGCTAAGCCACCGCACTACAAGTGAATACTTGTAGAGAAGCGTTTTGATAGAGAAAAGTGAGACAGACTTAATTGTAGGAATTTTACATGGTGGTACAAGGGACTGTGTAATAATGTATAATATATAACATATATATATATATATACGAATCTAATCTAATAAATCTGAGAGCAGAATGAAGGACTGTGCCTAGAGGTTTCATTCAGAGTGGAAGGAGCAGCATTTCTATAAACCACATCTCCATAATCCAAGATAGATAGACGACCCTCGTTCTGCTAATCATAGAGAAGCTGGTTCTATTCCTGTACAAGAATTATCATCAAGCCAGATGCCATAATATTTGTATTCTGTAACTTGTTCGATGACAAACATATTCCTATACGATATATGCAAATCATTGTAAACAATATCTCTAGCCCTAGAGAACATTATTAATTTAGTTTTGTTTGCATTAAGTACAAGCTTATTATCCAAAGCGACTTACAAGTTCTGTATGACAAGTCAGCAGGAAGGGCACAACTCTATCAGCTGAGTATCAATGTTTCAAAGTGTTGAGTGCTACAGTGTAGGTTAGTTTATTAGGACAAGTGCATGACAGTAAGGTTAGTTAGGGTTAGATTATTATTATAATTTTTTTTTATCCCTGCAGGACTTTTGTAATGGGTAAGAATTCTGATTGGGCTTTCCCAGTTTTCACATACTAGTCTCTCAGACAAATACTGTACTGTAGCTATGAAATCAACTGCAAATCCAGCGCTATATCTAGTCTATTTAAAAGACGATAATGGTTAACTGTATCAAATGTATGACATTTTAAATGAAGATTTAATTATGTTGAATTTACAGTTACTTTAAATTGAAAATTAATGAAGAAATGTATTTATTATTTAACAGACATGGCCTCATCCAGCTATCACTTTTCTGAAGAACAGTTCCTGTGCTCCATCTGTCGGGTTGTCTTCACCGAGCCTGTCTCCATCCCTTGTGGACACACCTTCTGCAAGACCTGCATCACCAAGTACTGGGATAACAATGAACTGTACCAGTGTCCAATGTGTAAACATACTTTTGATAAGAGACCAGACATCTTTGTCAATATTGTCCTATCAGAGATGGCACCTCAGTTCAGGAAGTCTGTTCAAGAGAGAAGCACCAGCAGCCCAGACCAGCAACCTGCCAGACCAGGAGAGGTGACCTGTGACATCTGCACTGGGAAGAAGATCAATGCCATGAAGTCCTGCCTGGTGTGTCTGGCCTCCTACTGTGAGATCCACCTGGAGCCTCATCACAGAGTTGCAGCATTGAAGAAACACAAGCTGATCAACCCTGTGGAGAACCTGGAGGACAGGATGTGTAAGAAGCACGAGAGACCGCTGGAGCTGTTCTGTAGGACTGACCAGGCCTGTGTGTGTCAGTTCTGCACTGAGACAGACCACAAAACCCACGACACTGTCCCTCTAGAGAAAGAATGCAGAGAGAGGAAGGATGAGATGATGACACAAGAGGCAGATGTTCATCAGATGATCCAGGAGCGTGTGCAGAAGATCCAACAGATCAAACACTCGGTAGACCTCAGCAAGAACGAGGCAATGAAAGAGATAGCAGACAGTGTCGAGGTCTTCACTGCTCTGGTGGCCTCCGTTGAGAGAAGTCAGGCTGAGCTCATTGAGGTGATTGAGGGGAGGCAGAAATCAGCAGAGAAACAGGCTGAAGGCTTCATCAAGGAGCTGGAGCAGGAAATCACTGAGCTAAAGAAGAGAAGCACTGAGCTGGAGCAGCTCTCTCACACTGAAGACCACCTCCACATCCTCCACAGCTTCCCATCTCTCTCCACCCCTCCACCCACCAAGGACTGGTCTGAGGTCAGTGTCCACAGTGATGTGAGTGTGGAGATAATGAGGAGAACTGTGGCTCTGCTGGAGGAGACTCTCAGTGAAGAGATGGAGAAGCTGCCTGAAGTCAAGCTGAAGAGGTTCCAGCAGTATGCAGTGGATGTGACTCTGGACCCTGACACAGCACATCCAAAGCTCATCCTCTCTGGTGATGGGAAAGAAGTAAAATATGGTGTTACACGGAAAGACCTTCCTGACAACCCAGAGAGATTTGACCAGACACCCATTGTCCTGGGAAAGCAAAGCTTCTCCTCTGGGAGATTCTACTATGAGGTTCAGGTTAAAGATAATCCTGTGTGGGATTTAGGAGTGGTCAGAGAGTCCATCAACAGGAAAGGAGGCATCACGCTGAGCCCTGACGATGGATACTGGACTATAATACTGAGGAATGGTGATGAATATATAGCTCCTGGAGAGGGAGCCCTCTCCCTGAGAGAGAAACCACAGGTGATCGGGGTGTTTGTAGATTATGAGGAGGGTCAGGTCTCCTTTTATGATGTGGAAGCCAGGGCTCATATCTATTCTTACACCGACTGCACCTTCACCGATAAACTCTACCCATATTTTAGCCCTTGCTATTCTGACAATAGTACTCCTCTAATAATCTGCCGCTTAACCTCTTTAGCCCGAGCGGTCCGTCAGTGGCCCGCTAATGAATAATGTGCTCAGTGGCAGAATTCAGTACTGTATCTACAAAACCTTCTGTTTAATCATATTCGCTTTATTAATTTGCTTAGTTTTTTTGTACACGTGATCTCAAGAAGGTCCTGAACGAGCTCAGTATCAGTGTTTCATGTCTGGTAATTTTTAGGATGCTATTATTCACTGTCAAAAATGCAAAGAAAAATCATCATTTATATTCTGTTTCATCACAATTTACTCAAGCCTAGTAACAGACACAGTATTTCTGACACTGTGATTACATTCCCTGAGATCTATAGAGGTCTCTAGATACCAATGTGGAAAATAAAACAACAATGACAATGACGGCAGACATTATACATACATCTGTAATGTGGAAGTGCAGAGAACGTGGGGATACAATAAATCAACAAGGACCGAGTCTAACGAGTGCAAGATTCATTTAATGCCTTAATGGCATTAGGAATGAAGGAGTTTTTAAAACTGTAATTGGAGATGATTGTGGGGGTGGAGACTAATAAAGCTCAGTGGGTTTTTGCCAATAGAACCAAACGTGTCTGTCTGTCTCCTACTACACCAAGTACTTGTCAGTAAAATGTCCTCCCAAAGGTACAAGAATGTGTTCCTAATGCGATTGAATCTTTACTTGTTTCCATGTTAACTACAGTACCCATAATGCCTCTGCACTTACGTATTACATTGAGCTCATGGAGGAGAGAGCGGGGGGATAAAATTAATGAATGTGGATGAGAGCCTTGACATTAAGTGGTTGTAGCTACGGCTGTGGGGGTGCTGGAGACATGACCCAATAGACTTTTATACAATGGCATGCAAATTTCTCGATTCTGATTGGCTGAAACAGTCAAGTTACACGTGGTTATTTCTTATAACCCCCGCTCGTGATCCCAGAACCCGCCCGCAACCGAATTACAATCACTCCGCCGTTCGTGGTTTTAGAAATGAAAGCAAGATGGCGGACAATAATCTTTACGAATGGATATGTTGAAAGCGTCATAACGACTAAATCAAAAACGATTCTGTCACGGCGAATGTGTTAGTTTCTTACACAAATTGGTGGGTCATGAGTACAAAATAAATATCGCGCGGTCTGTTGTTGGATGCCTTTCGTCAAAAGGACATGCATTTCACTGTTAATAAAAGGTTCAAGCAATCAATCAATCAAACCAATAACACAAGCTCACGCGGAGGTGCGCTGTTGTACGTGAGCGTGGGTTATTGGATTGATTGATTGCAAATTTGATTAATGTCCGCCTTGTTTCGAACTGGTTTCGAACTGTTAAGAACTTCATTCTTAGGGCATGCGTCCACCTAACGCTGGCGGAGCGCTGGTAGTGCTGGGATGAAGCGCTTGCGGCGAGAGAAAAAAACGCAGCGCGTGCCTTTTTGTAGCTATGGCAACGAGGTGTCACTCACCAACCTACCTGATGACAGAGAGAAAGAAATCTAGCGACAACTACACGACAGCCATCTTGTATCACTGTTAAAAAACGTATCGTATTTTACTGCTGCGGTTTTGCACATATGGTATATTTTAATATACTTTATTGTATATTAATTATATATATATATATATTGTTATTACCTGATACCACAGTTCGCCCTTTGCTTTTATTCGTGTATTATTAGTGTATTTGTGCTTTGTCGCGAATCGCGATGACCACCAACGGCAGAGGCCAGTTGCCCTCATACTTCTGCTGGATACATTTAACGATGTCCCTGCTGCTGTCACCGTGCCAGACGGTCGTAGAGCAAGGAGGAGCATGTGGATGCACGACACCATTCGCCGGAGACAGCAGTACGGGGACTACCATCGCCTCATCCAGGAGCTCCGGTTCGATGCAGCCCGGGTCCAGGCGTGTCCAGGTGTATTTCAGGCTAACAAAATGCCAATTTGAGCTGCTCCTCCAGAAGGTAAATGCCCCCCCCCCCCCCCCCCCCCCCCACCAATGTACAGTTTCTTCCCCTTCGGATGTATATATTTTTTATGATCTCTTTTTTACTACACAGTTCTGTATATCCGTATGTCTTGTATGTCATAAATGTCCTGATTAATTGAAGATGGGGGACCCCGATATATAACGTTAAACAAGACGAAAGTATTTTTCTGGTCTGTAACCTCTTAGCAGTTGTTTTGAATTGAGCGGTACTGTATTGTACCCATTCTGCAATCTGTTAATAACGTTTTCATTCATTCAAGGTTGGCGATACCATCGCTAGATCCCAGACGAGGTTCAGGGAGACGATCAGCCCTGCAGAGCGTCTGTGCATCTGTCTGCGGTGAGTTGCAGTGTCCGCACCCTATTCAACTATGGGGTTAGCCAGATTCAACTTTGACCAATGCGACCCCTGCAGGATAAATTTGGTTCGACCTCTATGAGTTAGAATTGACTAAATACACGTTGTGACAAGATGTCCAATATCTCAATCTATACCTTGTTGGAAAAAAGCTAATTTTATTATTTAATAATAATAATAAGTTGCTTTAGTAATCTGGGCCCCGTACCCCATGTCTTTGTGGCAGATGAGGCCTTCCCTCTGCGAAGGCACATGATGAGGCCCTACGCAGGGCGAACAGAGGGAGAGAAGAGGGTCTTTAACTACAGGTACTATATACCTGTATGTCAAGTGCAAAGTTTAGTTTTATGTCATCTTGACTATTGCTCTGCGATGTGGTCATCTGCTGCCAGTGGTGACCTCAGGAAGCTCCAGGTGGTCCAGAACTGGGCAGCACGGTTGGTACTGGGCTGCTCACTAAGGTCTAATGTGAGCCGTATGCATGCCCGCCTCTCTTGGCTTAACGTTGAAAATAGATTGTCTTTTAATATACTTGTGCTGTTCAAGTTGGTCATGAGCAGTTTTTAGTAATACTGTGCACGAGCATTACACTAGAGGTTCCAGTAGTGGGCAGCTTGAATTGCCAGGTCCTAGAACCAGCGCTCTGGGGAGATCTTTTATTTTTAGAGCATTAACTCTTTGGAATGGCCTGCCTCGGAACCTCTGCTGCATTTACAGTAGATTCACTTTTAAAAAGAATCTTAAATTGTGTTTAAATTGTTTTTAACACTGTTTTGTTTTTGTTTTACACTAATGTAATTTTAGCTATATTAATTGTTACAGTAGGTTCATTATGCATTGTGTGTACTGACTTTTAATAATTTTGTTTTTTGCAATAGTGATTGTTTTTGTGGGTTTTTTTGTGCGTGGACCCCAGGAAGACTAGCTGGTTGCTATCGCACCAGCTAATGGGGATCCCTAATAAAATCAAATCAAATGTATGTCCCTATGCCATAAATGTCATGATGCCATGTATGTTGTGTATGTCATAAATGTCACTATGAATTGAAAATGGGGGACCCTGATGTAAACAAGACCAACGTCTTTCTCTGGTCTGCATCCCCTTAACCCTTTCACTGCCACACTACAGAAGGTTAACCCTTTACTATCACTATCAACCGAGGGTTAACCTTCTGTAGTGTGGCAGTGAAAAGGGTTAACCTGCTGTCGTGTGGCAGTGAAAAGGGTTAACAATTGTGTGTATTGAGCCGTACTATATTGTATCCATTCTGCAATCTGTTAAATAAAGTTTTCATTCATTCATTCATTCAGGCTTTCCCACGCCAGAAGAATGGTGGAGTGCTCCTTCGGCATCATGGCGGCTCAGTGGAGGCTGTGTAGGAGGGTGCTGGGTGTGTCAGTGGAGGCTGTGTAGGAGGGTGCTGGGTGTGTCAGTGGAGGCTGTGTAGGAGGGTGCTGGGTGTGTCAGTGGAGGCTGTGTAGGAGGGTGCTGGGTGTGTCAGTGGAGGCTGTGTAGGAGGGTGCTGGGTGTGTCTCCAGAGGTTACGGAGAAAGTTGTGAAAGCAACATGTATGCTCCACAACTTCATGAGGTAACGGAACGTAGACCAAATGCGGCCACATTTTTATAGGATTCTATCACATTTTCATAACAATAGCACCCTGCGCCGTTTTCATTGAAGTTTCTTACAAATTAACGATGCTTTGTGTTGTCCTTTATATGCCGATTATCATTCAAATCTTAAATTGTACCATATGTCCCCCTTTAGACAACATATGTAACGCTACCAGCGCACTTAATTAGTTTACCATTCGCGGTCGCTATACCGAGGTCGCAGTAATAGTTTACCGCTGTTCAGATCACGTCGAAGAATATAGACACATCCCAGTGACCTGCGACCTGTGCTAACGCTCTTGGGAAATGCATTATTGTAGTTTTCAACATTTTCACCTTTTAATTTTAAACCAATGCTGCCATCTACTGACAACAGAAAGTGTTGTCTAATCGTCACCTTGAGAGCCACTTCCGTATTCAGCGTCGCCCCAAACCCATTCTAGAGATTCCCACTTTTTACTGGGAGTGGGGCGTGGCCGTATTTGGTCCCAGACAATAAGAGTGGCTGCGATTGGTCACCATGACGTTATATATAAATATCTGTATGTCATAAATTTCCTGATTAATTGAAAATGGGGGACCCCACACTCTTAGAGAGGGCATCCCCCCTCGCTCCTGAAGGGAGGCGACTATAACGGTACTTCCCAAGGAGGGTAAAGATAAGGAATTATGTAGTTCGTTTAGACCAATATCGATCCTTAATTTGGATTATAAGCTGTACGCTGTAGTGCCGAGAGATGGGAGTCGGAGACGGTAGCTCGGTAGAGCGAACAGCTTTTATTCAATACACAAAATACAACCAGCTACTGCTCCGTTGCGTGCAGAACGACTCCTGTGGTGGCAGGAAGTGCCACCTCCTATAATGTCCGGGCGGAACTCTTGTTCCTAACAATAGTTCCGTGGGTGAATTATGTACCATTAACAATCACTACACAAGCCCCCCCAGAATTCAACCATGGTCAAAATTTCCACGGCGGGGAGAGACAACGACCCGGCCGCGGCGTGAGCGGACAACCCGGGGCGCGGTGCAAGCGATTGCGCCCTCCACGGCGCCCGGGGGCATGAACCGGCCACGGTGAGTGCGGAAAGCCAGGGGCGGGGAGGTAGGGCCGGCGCAAGCGCCCGTGTCCTCCCCGACCCCCGGGGGCACAGACGTCGACGAGGCCAACGGCGGCTCCGTCGTTGGCGGGTCCCGGATTAGCGGCGGACGGCCTCGGCGGGGGGAGAGGGCCAGCTCTAAGGGCTGGGAAATGTCTACGTGGGCGGGTTCAACCTTGTGGTGGTTGTACCCCACCTCAAAGGCGAGCCTTCGCCAGTCCTCAGGGGCCTGTGGGCTAGGGTGTCCGGTGGACAGGTCACACAGCAGCGTCGGCCCCGCGTGACCAATCGCGACGTCCTCCAGGCGTAGCCTGGAATCTGCAGTCCCGAGGGCCTGGATGTCGTGGTCGGAGGCCTGTTCCGAGCCCCTGTTGACGTAGTCGAGGTCCGGCTGTACAGCTCCGATGACGACGTTGGGCTTCTCGGCGACGTGTCTTGACTCAGAAAACGTGAGGGGTTCGTGGTCGGTGAAGGCTGTAAGAAGGCCGCCGTATGTCGCCTCATCGCGGACACATGCCAACGAAGCCCGTGTCTGTGCGTTTATTAGGCGGCCATGTCTAATGTCCACGAGGAGACCGTGTGCACCCAGGAAATCTGCCCCCAGTAGTGGGAACGAAATGTCGGCCGTGATGCAGTCCCACGTGAACCGCTGGCCCCCAAAACACAGTTCCACGGTCCTTGTACCGTAGGTGCGGATAGGGGTATCGTTGGCGGTCGTCAGGCGTGGACCTCTATCATCGCCGGCGATGTCCTCTTTCGTAGCTGGCAGGACGCCCCTCTGAGCTCCGGTGTCGCAGAGGAATTTGCAACCGGAGAGTGTGTCTCTAATGAAAAGCAGCCGGTTCGACATACCTGCGCTCACCGCTGCTACTGGGCGCAGGTGTCTGCGTTTATGCGTTATGCCGAAAGTGCAAGGGGAACGGCATCTTGTCGCCCTCGCGCCGAAACGTGCGTGGTAATAACACCGGCCTGCGGCAGCGCTGCTCCTGATCTTCCTCGCCCCTCCCCCCTGCGGCGTGTAACCGCATGTCGAGGCTATTAGCCCTGGGGCCAAGTGTCGAGTGGCCAGGTAGAAGCGATCTGCCTCCTCTGCCAGAGCACGGGGATCCACAATGTTCGTATTGGCCAGTGCCGTCTGTACCCGTGGCGGCATGTGCCTGAGGAACAGCTCTTTAAATAAAAAGTTTGGCTGCTCGGCGCCCAGCAGGTTCAGCATCATCTCCATATGCGCCGACGGCTTGCTGTCTCCCAAGCCACGTATATCCAGCAAGCGTCGGGCCCGCTCAGACGGTGACAACTCAAAAATCCTGAGTAGGTGCGTCTTAAACGCCTCATATTTATACCGGGCAGGCGGAGCTGTTATGAAGCCTACCGTCCTCGCCGCTGTCGTGCTCCCGAGGCTCGAGACGACGTGGTAATACCTCGCGGCGTCGTCGTCAACCCCTCGTAGGGCGAACTGCGCCTCTGCTTGCGCGAACCACGCCGCCGCAGAATGCTCCCAAAACTCCGGCAATCGAATAATAACGGCATCGTTTGCCATGTTCGGTCCGGTCCCTGATACTTCAGCAAGACCAATGTCAGGGTCACCAGTGTAGTGCCGAGAGATGGGAGTCGGAGACGGTAGCTCGGTAGAGCGAACAGCTTTTATTCAATACACAAAATACAACCAGCTACTGCTCCGTTGCGTGCAGAACGACTCCTGTGGTGGCAGGAAGTGCCACCTCCTATAATGTCCGGGCGGAACTCTTGTTCCTAACAATAGTTCCGTGGGTGAATTATGTACCATTAACAATCACTACAACGCCTCCATTATCACGAAAAGAATAGAACAGTTTTTTGCCAGACCTAATAAACACGGACCAAACTGGATTTATATCTGGTGGCCAAACCCAGGATAACTTAAGACGAACACTATACATATTATGAATCAGATTAAACAAACCAGCGTTTATTCGGCCTTATTAAGTCTGGAATGCGGAAAAAGCGTTTGATTGTGTGAGCTGAGACTATTTATTCTTGGTACTAGAAGGGTTAGGATTCAAGGAAGATTCAATTAGGTGTTTTAAAACACTATATACAAGACCCACAGCGAGAATAAAAGTAAACGGTCGGTTAACAAATCCGATCGCCCTAGAACGCGGTACACGCCAATGTTGTCCATGTAGCCCGCCCTGTTCGCGATTTTCATTGAACCGCTAGCCCAAGCAATTAGGGAAGACCCCAATATAACAGGTATTAATATAAAAGAAACAGAGCATAAGATAGCATTATACGCGGATGATGTCTTAATTTACTTAAAAAACCCTAGTCTGAGCCTCCCTAGACTAATGGACCTTATTGAAACCTATGGTCAACATTCGGGATACAAACTAAATATAGGAAAAACACAGATACTTACATATAACTATACCCCCCCAAGAGAAATAAAAGAAAATTACAATTTAAATTGGAACATGAAGTCCATACAATATCTGGGAGTAAGCCTGACTAAGGACTTAACAAAATTATATGAAGCAAATTACCAGCCCCTAAACACACAAATTAAAAAAGATATAGAAAGATGGTCATTAGCCCCCCTGGATTTCACTTCCAGAATAGACTCAGTAAAAATGAACGTAGTCCCTAGACTACTATATCTTTTCCAGTCCTTGCCGGTGGAAATCCCTGCTAAACAGTTTAACGAGTGGGACAGGATGATTTCTAGATTCATATGGAGCGGGAAAAAACCGAGAATTAGGTTCCGGACACTCCAACTCCCTAAAGAGAAGGGAGGCATGTCCCTCCCAAATCTGAAGGAGTATTATTATGCAGCGCAAATAAGACCTTTGGTCTGTTGGTGTGAAAGGGACTACGAAGCGAAGTGGAAGGACATTGAAGTGAAATCAATTGATATACCACTCCAGACAGTAATTGGTGATAGACAGCAGGCCAAGACCCTATATAGAAACTTAAACTCATTTATTGTACACACCCTACAGACATGGTTCAAAATTGTGAAACAATTCAAGTTAGAAAAAAGGATTAAGATCTTGAGGTGGTTTGCCTTCGATTTAGGATTTAAACCAAGAATGTATGATCAAACATTTAAGGAATGGGCTCTCCGAGGTATTACCTCATTCAGCACAATGGTAGATAATGGAGAACTTGTGAGCTTTCAAACCTTGAAAGATACATACGGTTTGGATAAACACGACTTCTTCAGATACCTACAACTACGCCAGTACTTTCTAAAAGAGGTAAAGGTGTCTGAGCCCAATACCCCAATAGACAGTGTTATTCAGATATTCATTCAGGCATACAGAGACAAGATGAGTAAAACTGTGTCAAAATTATATAATAGCTTTGTTCAGGTCAGAACTGACTCCACAAGTTACATTAAGACAAATTGGGAAAAGGAATCAAACATTGAAATAACCGAAGACGAATGGGAGAACATGTGCAGAACTCAATGTAGCTCGACTAATTCAAAAACATGGAGAGAATTCTGCTGGAAAAAATTGACTAGATTTCTTCAAAATCAAATCCGGACAAGTAGGCATAGAGCAACCATGTTGGAGACGGTGCGGCCAGAGGGAGGCAAACCACTCTCATATCTTTTGGAATTGTCCAGGTATTCAACGTTATTGGCAAGATGTTCACTCCACCATGCAGGTTATATTGAATTTTAAGATACCGGAGACCTTCTCCTATTTGTACCTGGGTAACTTACCTGAGGAATTGGTAGGAGGAGACAGATATTTGATGAAAATATTTTTAGCAGCAAGTAAGAAAGCGATCACGCGTCTCTGGTATCAACAAGAACCTCCAACAAAAGAAAAATGGTTGGCCATTATAGGCGAAATATACACAATGGAAAGACTTACTTTTATTCTCAGATTGCAGGAAGAGAAAGGTTTGAAGTACTGGGAGAAGTGGGACTTGTATATGTTAATGACGACAACCAGTGGATGATGTATAGTTGTAAAGAATATTACCGTATATATATATATATATATATATATATATATATATATATAATAATATAGGGAAAGTAAGAGAATTGAGAACTCAGCATGTGAAAAGTGTATTTTTGTAAAGTGACACTAATAATGCAGCCCGGGATTGTGTTTTTGTCTTGTTGTTTGTGATTGTTTGCTTATTGTGAAAAACAATAAAAAGAAAGTTATAAAAAAAAGAAAATGGGGGACCCTGATGTAAACAAGACGAAAGTCTTTCATCCCCTTAACAGTTGTTTGTATTGAGCCATACTGTATTGTACCCATTCTGCAATTAATAATGTTTTCAATCAATCAATCAATCGGGTGGGACGATGGATCTGCGCCGGTCGGTGCCTGCAGAGCCACTCCTTGGTGCCCAGGCCCTCAGAAGGATGGGAAGCAACAACGCCACCAGAGAGGCCATTACTGTCAGGGAAACCTTTACTGGGTACTTCTCAGCAGCAGGACAGGTGCCATGGCAGAATTGGATCATCTGAGGAGCTCCTACTCCTAGCTCCCGTATTCACCTGGGATCATCTGAGGAGCTCCTACTCCTAGCTCCTAGTTAGTAAAGTAATGTTTTAAGTCAAGCCTGATGTTGCCTTGCACAAAATAATGATCCCAGTCTCTTCCACACAGTGAGGCATACAGGTTATTAATTGAACAATGGGTATCGGATCGGTACTCTGTATCGGCCAATAACCAAAGCCCAGGTATCGGTATCGGGACTGAAAAAGTCGGATCGGTACATCCCTACCACTATGCTATCCTAACTATACTATACAAAAACATCCAGTTATGTTACCGGCGGGCAGCCTGGCCTCAGTGAGGAGGGAGGTTGTCATACCGCCTGACCGTGGCCTCCCTGTCGGTACAGGTTAAAGCCACCATGCTGGCTGACTAAAGATACAGCAAGGTGCCATACATGTCATATTGTGTTGAGGTCTGGGGGAATGTTTATAAAACAAATAGATCCTATTATTAAACTACAGAAAAGAGCTATTAGAATAATAAACAAAGCCAGTTACCTTGAATCGACAAATCCATTATTCATCAGTCCTGCACATTAAGATTTGTAGATATGGTTTACATAAAAACCTTGGAGATACTTTTTCGTGCTAAGAGTAAGAACCTACCAGCTTGTATTCAATGTCTCTTTCAACCAAGAAAAAGAAAGTATCATTTAAGAGGGTTGTGTATTCTTAAAACATGTAAAAATGTAAGAACTAATCGCTGCTGGCGGGACAAAACCTCATAACTCCATTTTCTTTTTATTTATTTTTTATATAAATCAACTCCGTAGATCATCCTCCATATGTGTGTGTGGGTTTTACAAAGTTTAAACAATGGGAAAGCATTAAACCGATCATCTGTCTAAACCTCCTAACTCTATTCACCGTCAAATCTGTGTTCGTTTTTTTCATCTGCTGAAAAGTTGGGTTTTTGGAGTTATGAGGTTTTGTCCCGCCAGCAGTGTAATGTAAAAGCTAGATGTGTTTCAATTAATTTAGGAGTTAAATTGTGGAATAGTCTTAGTGACGGGTTGAAGTTGTGTACTTCTCAGGGGAGATTTAAAAAGGCCCTAAAGGATAAAATAATTCAGGAGTACAGTTTTGAGTAAAACATCAAACATGTTTTTATTTAATTTTTCTTTACATTTTTTTTTAAAAGTATTATATCTTGCAGCATATTTTAAGTTTTTCTTATTGTAAAGGATAGGCAAAAAATAAGCATGTGCTTCAGCCTATTTCTTTTTTCGGTCATTGAGTTTGGATTTTGTGTGTGAGCTTACTTTGAATATGTACATTTGTGATTTTTTTTTTTTTTTTTTTGAAAGTCCACACATGTGTGTTTTTGATTGATCTGTAAACAAAGACCGAAAATAAACTATTCTTCATCATCTTCATCTTCATCAAGTAACAGGCGGGCAGAGGAGGGGAGGGGAGGGGGAACAGGCATGTCATGCAAATGAGAACAAGGTTGAAGAGAATTCTTTGATTGGATATGGCCATTTTATTTTTTGTATTTTTTTTTAATAATTTTTTAAACATAACATAAAATTAGACATACAAGCATTAACAGTAAACATCCAATAAAATCACCATTTAAATAAATGTAGTATACGAGATATACACCTAATACTTGCTATCTAATACCCTACATACATTATGCTCTCGCTCGCTCACCCCCCCCGGACCCCCACTTGGATAATCCATCCATTATCATTCGTTCCTAACCAGGCACTACAATTCATATGCTAGCTTTTATTCTCTCCACCACTTCTAACCAGATTGCAATTTTGGCTTCACTGACACCTAAAATTCTTGCTGTAGATATTTCTAGATAAATCACATCGAGATATGTAAGAACCCATACCTTCCGACCCAATTTTTCCGGTTGAAACCATCGTGATGCTATCAGCTTTTTAGCCGCTGTGAGACCAGATAAAACTAATCTCTTTAGCTGTATAGGGGCTGCAAACTGAAAAACATCATTCAACAGCAATACAGAGGGGTGTACAGGTATGTTCAGAAATAAGAAATTTGATAATTGCTGGGCCACTTCTTTCCAGAATATCTTAACTGGTGGGCAATCCCAATACATGTGCATAAATGTACCCTCATCCCCATTTGTACATAAGGAACATCTGGAGTCTTGTTTAAGTCCCATTCTGTTCAATCTTATAGGAAGGAGTCAGGTATGTCCTATGAATATAATTAAGATTAATTTGTTGATGGTCCGGGTTACGTGACGCAATTCGAACGTTTGCCCAGACTTCTTGCCAATCAAAATCTATTTCCAAGTCTGGTATATCCCTCCTCCAGACTGAGTCTAGGGGGAGGATTCCATACGAGGACGTTAGTAAGTGATGATAAAAATCAGATACGAAACCTCTCGATGTCTCTCTTTCATAGAAGAATTTGTGATATCTGTGGTGCTCAATTGGTATCCTTAATGGGACTCCATGAGCCTTCAAACAAACCAATAACTGTGCGTAAAAATAATATGTGGAACTGGTGAGATTACATTTTTTATGTATGTCTTTATAGCTACAAAAACCCTGTTTGTTGAAAACATCTCCTAATGTGTGTATGCCCTGCTTTTCCCATTTAGGGTATTTTATAGGTTGTTTTCCAATCAGGAGTGCATTGTTATTGAATAGGGGAGTATGACTATGCCATTTATGTTGGTTAGAATATTTTTTTTGTGTTTCACGCCACATGAGTAATATGTGGCCATTTTTATACATTATTTTTACATGAATGTAACGGTACACAAAATCCACGGTTCGGTACGTACTGTACCTCGGTTTTGAAGTCAAGGTTCGGTTCGGGTTTTCGCTACAGTGGGGGTAAGTTTGGCTTTCCATGTTCCACTCAGGGGTGATGTAGTGTGCAGTAACTAATTGTACTTGTAGGGCTGTCAACGAATATTGAAATTAATAATCGACTTGTTAATTTCAATGAACACCCGGCCCTTTGTGCAAATTATATTTTGGGAAGGGGTGAACTTGGAGTTTTTAATTAAATTCTGCACGTGCGTTCCTTAGTCGTTAGCCTACCGTTGTATTCGTTCGGTACACAGCCGTACTGAACTGAAGGTCCAGTACTGAAACGGTTCGGTACAGATACGTGTACCTTTACACCCCTAATAGTTATATATATTGTAGATGTTTGGGGGCGGCTGGGTAGCGCAGCGGACCAAGCGCTCGCCTACCATCGCAGAGACACTGGGTTCGAATCCAGCTGTCAGCGGTACCTCCAGCTTGGTCAGTCGTCCCTACTAACACAATTGGCAGTGTTAGCAGGTGGGAAGCCGGTGGGGTGTGTATCCTGGTCGGGTGAATACTTTCGGCAACCCACTTGTCCTTCCGCATTGCTCTGATTGGCCGATGTCCTTCCGCATTGCTCTGATTGGCCGAGCGCGCGCATGCGCATGAGCCGCGACGGGCTCCTCAGCCAGGCAGGAATACTAAACTCCGCTTAAGCTCCAGGAGAGAGGCTGAAAACCCGCAGTTCTTGCCCGACTGATGGGAGCCGAATCCCGGATCCGATTTTTCTGATGAATACCCCCAAAACATGGAGGTCCTGAACGCAATTTATACAAATGGAAGTATTGATTACGCCGTAACGAATCATTAAAAAAATATACCGTTAACTGGAATATGTTGTTTCTTTACACATATGTTGGATTATGTAATATAATATATTATGTAATAAGGCGTAACACAACAGTGAACACATAGTTAAGTACGACTGACAGATGCATTGCACTATGTGTTCACTGTTGTGTTACGCCTTCTCGGCATAAGCCCCATAATAAGACCGTCTCTGGCTTCGTCCAGCAGACACCAGAGCTCAGCGATGCCGCTTCACGGCAGCATATTCTCCCCGCTGGCGATCGGAGCACGGAGGGTCGTGGACCCGCGCCGCAGCCGCGAAGCCGGCGAATACGGCGATGCGATTTTTTATTGGTTTGTCATGACAAACCAATTACATAATCCAACATATGTGTAAAGGCACAACATATTCCAGTTAAGGGTATATTTTTTTAATGATTCGTTTACGGCGTAATCAATACTTCCATTTGTATAAATTGCCTTAAGCGGAGCCTGGCTGAGGAGATGGCTGAGGAGCCCGTCGCGGCTCATGCGCATGCGCGCACTCGGCCAATCAGAGCAATGCGGAAGGACAAGTGGGTTGCCGAAAGTATTCACGCATCCTGGTCGTTGTAAACAGCGACTCCTACTGGTCGGTCGGGGCGCCTGCTCAGCAGGGAAGGGATCTAGGGGAGGTAGTGTGATCCACCCACAAGTTACACTCCCCCAGTGAGAGTCCTCGCTGTCAGGTGAAAAGAAGCGACTGGCTGACTCCACATATATCGGAGGAGACATGTGATAGTCTTCAACCCTCCCTAGACCGGCAAGTGGGGGGAAAATGCGCACAACGACCAGGAAGGGAATTGGCATAACGACTAAATTGGGATGGGAGAAAAAATATATATACTGAAAAAAGGGGGAGAAAAAATAGATTAAAAAAAAGGTATTGTAGATGTTTTATTATGACATAGTGTTTAAATTCCATAACGCCTCGTGGCGCACATTTCAGTAATGCTCCCCTTGACATACAGTATATACGACACAGGCTTAAAGGAAAACTCCAACATTTTGGGAAATTAGCTTATTTGCCATATACCCTGGAGTTAGACAAGAAGATACATACCTTTTTTCTTCTCTGTGCATGCAGTAGGAGTAGGAAGACACAGACTGGAAGTAGGTTCCTCCATTAGCCTAGTTCCCAACGTCTTCCTACTTCTACTGCATGCACAGAGAAGAAAAAGGTAAGCATCTTCTTGTCTAACTCCAGGGTTCCCAAAATGTTGGAGTGTTAAGATACATACCTTTTTCTTCTCTGTGCATGCAGTAGGAGTAGGAAGACACGCACCGTTAGCCTAGCTTAGCGTCAGTCACTGGAAGTAGGTTCCTCCATTAGCCTAGTTCGCAACGTCTTCCTACTCCTACTGCATGCACAGAGAAGAAAAAGCTATGTATCTTCTTGTCTAACTCCAGGCTAGATGGCAAATAAGCTAATTTCCCAAAATGTTGGAGTTTTCCTTTAAAGCCCAACATCCAGGTTAAACCCTACTGATCAATTATGGGTAGTTTACATCATTGGTATATAATTTCATTATTTATTTTTTTCCATTTGACACCGGAAATGCCACTCCGAAAGAGTTAAAAAGGTCCACGCACGAATAACATGCACGCGCGAATCAAAAAAGCTTATCAAACGCCGACGTCACTACAGGTGCATATTAATGAGCCGAATCTAAAAGCTTATCAGACGCTAGCACGGCCGTGACGTCACTTCAGGAAACGTATGCCTTATGCTCGTCCGGGTCATAGTACTACTCGATATATGGCGCTGGCTAACGTTAGCATTATGTCTACTGTCGTGAACCATTTGAGATCGGGGCATGTAGAGGGAACGAGTAAAATCATGTGCAGGTCCTCTTCTCAGACCTGTGTGGCAAAGCACTACACACGCATCATGCAAGCTACACGTCGCTGCATGTTGATCAATGGTGGCCCACTCGGTGCATCACAGTGGGCTACTGTTGTGCTAACAACAACCGCGGTGTCCGGCTTGTCGGCCGGCATGAGTGCTCGATTTGGGGTGGTTCTCTCCTCTTTGTGTGCCCCCGTCCTCCCGGGTGTCCTGCCGGGGAGCTTGTGGACGCGACAACAGCGGCGGCCGTAGCGTTAGTTAGCTCATAGCTATCGCGTACCACTAGCGTTACGGCGTGCTCGAGCACCCTACGGCTGCCGCCGTTGTCGCGTCCATGGGCTCCCCGGCAGGGTACCCGTGGGGACGGGGGTGTACAGAGAGGAGAGAACCAACCGTCGGGATATGTTGTTAGCACAATAGCTACCAAGCTAAGCTATGTTAGCTTATAACGGTGTACACAATATGTACAACGACACAATGATTTACATTATTACAAATATGGTAACGTGGTTGTGGCTTTTACAAATAGCAGACCAGGCTGCAGAAACAAATTAGTGGGGGGGCATAAAATGTTCTCGGGGGGGCACAATGGTTTTTCAACACAGGTTCCCTTTTATACGTTTCAGCTGGGACAACAGCGCTGTGGCTTGCTTGGTGCTTCCCACGGTGCTGAACTAAACAGAAGAGAGGCAATTGAAAAATCTAATTTCTCTCTATCTTAAGAACATTCACTTATACAAAAACAGACTGAACGGATATATATAACAGACCTGCTGGGGCAGCGGACTGAGAGCAGGGGACACAAACAGGCTGGATAAGATGGTCAGGAAGGCCAGCAGCGTGGTTGGGGTGGAGCTGGACTCTAGCGAGGGTGGCGGAGAGGAGGAACCTTGCTAAGCTCCAGGCCATCAGGGAAAACCACTCCCACCCACTATACACAGACTTGGCTGACAGGAGGAGCATGTTATAGGCTCACACTACCTAAATGCAGCACTGAACGGCACAGGAAGTCCTTCATTCCGACAGCCATCAGACTATACAATGCATCACTGTGCCTCACTGCATCACTGAGCACAGAGTGACAGTTACCATCTTCCTGGACTCTTACTTTTTAAACACCACTGTGCAATATTACACCTACTGTAGACTTCAGTATATTTTTACTGTATTTATTTACTGTATCTTTTATTCTATTTGTATTCTATTTCATTTTATTCTATTCTATTCTTATGCCATTTGTTTTGTTATTCGTGACTTGTTCTGTCTAAATGTTTAATGTTGAGTGATTTGCAGTGTCAAATTTCCTTCAGGATAATACATTTCTATTCTATTCTATTCTATATCTTTGAAAAGTCTCCATTTATTCAACACTTCTGAATTCACTGACAAACTGAACTGAACTGACAAAAATAAGGTGCATAAAAAAGCTAACAAAATTCCTCCACAGGCTACTCACCATCATTAGTAGAGTGGCAAGCAGCGTTTGGGGACAGAGTGAAATCTTCTTAAAACACTGCCCCTCCACTCATTCCTGAACTTTTTTGTTAAGTCCTTCTCAAATGCCAACTGAATTAAATTGGCCTTGCGTCGATGAAGCATACTAGGCGATGTTCTGTAAAGACGTTCTTGAGAGTAGAAAACAAATTCTCACAGAGTGCCGTGCTAGCTTCAGTAGTGTTGTTGTTGACATCAGTGCCCACTAGGGCTGTCCTCGACTAAGGATTTGGATAGTCGACTTTGATTGACAAAAAAAAAAAAAAAAAAAAACTTTTTTTTTTACCAGGGTGGGCACAGGTGACTCAGTGGGCGGGCCCGGCCCCCTAATGCCCGCCCATGGCGCCGGGTCTGACAAATAGTGGTTAGCTTTAGAGATGGATGGCTATGATCACGGAGCAATAGTGTTGTTAGGTGAAACAGATACATTTTCATTCGGCTAGTAGTAGCAAGGCTCTCAGTGCCTGCCACTAGCTGTGTGTGACTCTCAGCGCCCCCTGGTGAGCCCCCTGGTGCCCTGCACCTCTTGTGACGACATCATTTCGATTACACACGCACGTTATGAACCATTGATTAAAATATCCACGTGCGTGGTGATTGTGTTGGGCAGACAAAATGTTTGATAAAAACGCTAAAACTGGGTCAATTTCAATACTTTTTTTCCCCCTTCTTCATGAAAGTCACTGTTGGCCTAGTCCACATTGTTTATTGAACAAAAATACAACATGAAGGTTGGCCTTTAACTACCTTGCAAAAATGCACTGTTTAAAGCCAAGCTTATAATACATGGTTTACAGTGTAATTACTGGTATAAGCATGCATAGAAGAATCCTGCTGGATTTCTCACAAAGTATGGGGAGACAAGAGGGTGACGGGGAGGAGTAGGGTGGGGGTGGGGGCAGAGAGAGAAGGAGAAAGGGAGGTTGTTGAAGGTAATTCGGGGGGGGGGGCATGGTGGGGGGATCAATGGCTTTGTCAACAGATTACTACTAATCACCGGAGGGGGGGTCTGCTCTGGTGGTGGTGGTCTCCCTCCCCCAACACACACACACACACACACACACACACACACACACACACACACACACACACACACACACTCACACACACGTTATTGTGAGGACCGTCTATTGACTCACATTCATTCCCTTGAGGACTGTGGGACAAAGGAGTTCACCCCCCAAAAGAAGTATTGATCATTTTACAAATGTTAATACAGTAAAGTAAATGACTTAGATAGATATATGTGGAATAGATGTATTCCACAGTGGGTACTGACACCCCAGTGACATCATATCCTGTTTGGAGACTATGGCTGCTGCCTGTATTGACATAATGATATGACAGAATAACAGTCTGTAGTGTGGCAGTGAAAGGTTAACCTTCTGTAGTGTGGTAGTGAAAGGTTAACCTTCTGTAGTGTGGTAGTGAAAGGTTAACCTTCTGTAGTGTGGTAGTGAAAGGTTAACCTTCTGTAGTGTGGTAGTGAAAGGTTAACCTTCTGTAGTGTGGTAGTGAAAGGTTAACCTTCTGTAGTGTGGTAGTGAAAGGTTAACCTTCTGTAGTGTGGTAATGAAAGGTTAACCTTCTGTAGTGTGGTAGTGAAAGGTTAACCTTCTGTAGTGTGGTAGTGAAAGGGTTAACCTTCTGTAGTGTGGTAGTGAAAGGGTTAACCTTCTGTAGTGTGGTAGTGAAAGGTTAACCTTCTGTAGTGTGGTAGTGAAAGGGTTAACCTTCTGTAGTGTGGTAGTGAAAGGTTAACCTTCTGTAGTGTGGTAGTGAAAGGGTTAACCTTCTGTAGTGTGGTAGTGAAAGGGTTAACCTTCTGTAGTGTGGTAATGAAAGGTTAACCTTCTGTAGTGTGGTAGTGAAAGGTTAACCGTCTGTAGTGTGGTAGTGAAAGGTTCACCTTCTGTAGTGTGGTAGTGAAAGATTAACATTCTGTAGTGTGGTAATGAAGGGTTAACCTTCTGTAGTGTGGTAGTGAAAGGTTAACCTTCTGTAGTGTGGTAATGAAAGGTTAACCTTCTGTAGTGTGGTAGTGAAAGGTTAACGTTAGGTTATGACTATAACCAAGTTCTGTTAATTAGGGGTGACGCTTGGCATCACTACTGCACTATCTCGCGTACGTGCACGCGTACTGAATAAACCACAAATGTACCTCTAATACCAGTATTAGTCTGACCACACCCCTCATCAGCTTACCTTCATAAGCAGGTGTGTGGTCACCTGCTCTCCTCCTTCCCAAGCTTTCACCACAAGGTGAGGTCAAGGGCTGCAGCGGCCGTCTGATGCCAAGCGTCACCCCTAATTAACAGAACTTGGTTATAGTCATAACCTAACGTTCTGTTTCATTAGGGGCTCTGCTTGGCATCACTACTGCACAAAGGGAGGCCAAGCGGAGCCGCTGGCTGACAAATACACCCCGCTGACAGCCCCCCAAAACCATCAGAACAGGGAGGGCCGAGCCCCCCCGACCCCCCCTAATGGAGGGTATCCCCCCTATTAGAGGCCTCACGGGAAGGCGACGGACCCGACCGTGCGAAGAGGCACTCAAGCAACTTAACGCACAGGGTGAGCAGACCGTGGCTTGACCCCACGACTACACACACGCACAACCCGCATGCCACCCGGGAACGAACGGAGGAACAACCTCGTTACTGCCCCCAGAATCACGGGGTCAAGGGCAAACCCAACCCCGTGGCAAGGCCGTAGCAGCGGAGCGCGAAGGAAGACCCAGACCCACCAAAAGGACTGGACTCCCTAGAATAGGGGCCCGGAGAAGTCCATGATGCCAGCATCAAGACCCCACCAGGTGGGCACGTAGTGCCCCGCCCCCCACATCGCCAGCGTATTCGGACAAAGGCCCCTCAGTTACTGCACCTGGTATTCCCAGGCGGAATCCCATCTAAGTACTAACCAGGCCAGAACCTGCTTAGCTTCCGAGATCGGACGATCGAGCGTGTACAGGTTGGTATGGCCGTAAGCCGAGCGGGCCCTGTCCCCCCAATAGTACACCGCCTGGCACACTGACCCTGCAGAACAGGCAGTCAGCATGGCCGTAAGCACACAAAAAAGGTTAACCAACGGAAGCAGGCAGCGCACCGGGGAAAAACCAGGCAACAGGCTGTTAACCCTAGCCTGGAGACTGCGGACGAGACAGGCGCCAGAGGGGACAGCTGAACACAGCCGCCCCGGCGGAAGGAGCGTAAGCTGGCGGTGTTGCATGACCAAGCCTCCATTTAAAAACCCCCACCCAGAGGGGTCGAGGCAGAGAAGGCTGACACGATTGGCAGACGTCATGAACGTGCAGGGGCACCCTCAAACGGTGAACCCGGGAGTTGACACTGCCCCAACACACCAGGGAATCAACCACCTCGGTGTTACCCAATGCGGTGGTTGTTCCTATAACCCCTCAAGAAAAAACTCCAAAACACACCTGCGGGTATACACCGGCTATACCGCAGTACAAGTGTTTCAGTTTCCAAAAAGGGTTAACCCAGGCCTACGGGTCGCAAACATCACTTCGGACCGGGCCTGGCGGTACGGGAAGCACAGGGTCACCAGAGGAGGTCAAAAAACCACCCCCACAGGCCCCTCTTCGCCATGCGTGAGAGAGGAGCGAAAAATAATGGAGAACCAGCCCCTAAGCACACCGTACCTGGTATTCCCCGGCGGTCTCCCAACCAAGTACTAACCAGGACCAACCTGTGTAGCGGCCGAGATCCGACGAGATCGAGCGCGTACAGAATGGCATGGCTGTAAGCCATGACGACAGTGCTGAGTAAAAACATACCCAACCAGGGTCTCCATAGCGCTTAACCCTGTGACACCCAGACCGACCTGGCATTTTTCCCCCTGAAAAAAGCCCAAGTCCCTCAGGGTACCAGAACAGCAGATCTGCATCCCCGGCGGACAACGGGTTCAACTGATCTGGACCAGCGTGACCAGAACCAGTCCTGTGCCCTAACCACGCCGACATGCCTACTCCAGGAGAAGGGCAGATATGCGTGTTGATCTTAACATGAAAAGAAGGCGCCACCCAGACGTTCGGACGAACCGCGCCTGGTGGCCCACCCCAAGGGCGTGAGACCCCACCACATATGTTCAGATCCATCCCGTCATCATCCCCCAGACATGAACGAGAATCCGTCGACAACCCACCCAGGTCATGGGATGTGGTCGTCGGAAGAGGAAAAACCCCCATCTCAGTTGCTTTATAAAAACGCTGTTTCAACCACAAGCAACCAAGGCGTGCCAGTCAATCGCCTGTTTACAGCGAGCTAGCACTATACGTGCGTCGGGACACACCCCCATCAATGAACAGGCTATTTAGACCTGTCATTGAATCCCCAAGGCGCCCAGGGGAACGACAAGAGGGGTGTGACACTCCCTAACTCCAACACTTCTGGAATAGAAAGAAGGAAGCATCAACAGTATGTATCCCAGTCTACACAGCCGGGGTAAAAAATGTTCACATTTTTACATCCCACCACCCTCCCATAGGAAAGAGACGGGGATCCCCAGAGAGACTTCCCACGCGAGCTGTACAGATTGAAAAGAATATATTGCACCTTGAGCCATGTAAAAAACTGGTTTTAGGGCCTCCGGGGAAGAGGCACTGAACCCATACACACTCAATAAACGAATTGAATCGAATATACATACAATAGAAAAAGGACCCTTCTAGAGGGTCCACTCACTTTGACAATCTGAGGAGGAAGGCTCTGTACTCTGATGGAGGCTTCCTCACATGGAAGAAGGAGTCCGAACTCACAGAAGGCCTGAATAGGCGCTTGGTGAGGAGGAGCCCTGACCACCCCCCCTGAAAACAGGACCTGAACAGCACACGGAAGTCCTACCAACAGAGACGCGCACGGTGACGTACTCTATGGCGGGGGAATTCCTGCGGTGCACACGCCCAATATACCAGGCCGTGGGACCAGGAACTCCCCCCCCCCCCCCCCCCCCCCCCCCCCGTAACGTGACGGGAACCTTGAAGGACAGGGGGTGTACCCCTGACCGACAGAACAATGGGGAGAGGAAAGGTTACCAGTTCACCCCTTTACGACCCCACACCCATGATACGATGTAACGACAAAAAGAGAATATGACACAGTCATAGTCAGCTCTATGAAGCGTTTCACAGCTCCACACAGCGCATGAGCTAACCTGCTATCTGATTTTCACTAAGGAAAAACACAGAATAGAGAGGGCTCTAAGAACCCCGGTCCAACATACACATGTGCTTCTGTGGCCAGTACAACCCAGTTGTAGGTCACATGACACACACAACCCATCATCACCTACAAAAAATGGCAAAAACACTCAACAGAGGAACGCCGTTTTTTTCACAATGAGAGAATACATCATTCTTGATTAGTATCGACCACAGGCCTTGCTAAGCACACATGACAGCAACCAAACCAATTTCCCTTTAGGAAAAAAGTTTCTCCAGCAGATTCAGCACAACCTCAGCAATCAAGCTAAGAGTTACATCGTATCCCTACCACACAAAAGACACAATTAATGCACAACATGTCTGACAGGAGGATGAAAAAGTCCCCAGGGAACCGGGGGGGAAAAACACAATCCTCCTATTTTACCCTCAATACGGCCAGTTAAAACAGGAAAACCTGTTAATGTGTGAACACACTGATCATTGTCATTACAGTCTGAGAAAGAACATTCTTTTACTCACTTGTCACCAAGCATAGCTTCATAGGTTAGTTACCTTAGTTGTGAGTACACAGCCGTGTTTCTCACACAACAACCAGATCATTACATCCCGTTTGCACGGAGAAGCTAACTGCCAGTGACAAAACAGCTCACACATAACCCGCAACGTATCCTAAATGCATTGCAGCAACACACGTTTTGGGAAAAACACCGTTATTCACAATACATTTAGCAAAGTAAAACCAGAAGACGTGTTATGAGGTTTGGTCAACCCCGTTCCTACCCGGAACGTAGATCAGCGAAGTGCAGACTCAAGAAAGACCCCGTAGACAACACAGCCGATCCTGTGTTGCTCGAACTGGGCAGCGTCGTCGCTCCAACCAGTCGCTACAGTCCTCTTTGTTGACGCAATCCCCGTCCAGGCTCAGGGCAGGGTCGACGAACATCCCCTGTCAAGGATGACGTCGTGGTCAAGAGTGTAAAACATGTTAAAATCAAAGCACGTTCAACAGAATAGCTCAAGCTAACGGCCGCTCCAACCGTTCGGGTGCTACCGCTTCTGCTCGCGAGACGCCGATCTAACGACGCACGCGATCAGAAGCGAGCTCACGGCGGCGCGCGAGAAGCTAAGCTACCCCGCGCCAGGCCATGGCCATAGCAGCAAGCTAACGTTACCTAGCGACCACGACATGCTAGCCCCGCAGCTAACAGTAATAATAGTAGGCCCTAAGCAGGCCATGCAGCGATCCAGCAGGCTAACGCAGCAGTTAACAGCTGACTGGCTAACCGTAAGCTATGAACATGTAAACAATGACATAACACTCACCCAGACAGGCCGCCGTTCTGAACCTCTCCTCACTTTTTAAGAGAAAAGAGAAAACAAGATGTCAACACCGCTTCACAACGGTGACTTTACCACATCCGACGGAATCAGCACAGTACCAACTGGCCTGTGTAGCTGACTTTGAACATGAATCTGCCGCTATCGCACATTACATGCACATATCCCCTCGTGAAGGAATACTCTCATTTGGATATGAAAGATGGGGCCTTAACACGGTGACAGAGAGAATCCACTCGTCCAGAACACACAGGGATCACCAGTGTCAATGGTCGCGGCCCACTAGTTAAAACTATAATGGTCTCCAGACCAAGGCCTTCTGTCGCCTAGGTGGCTGAACAAAGGACCCTAGCCTGGGGCCGGTTTCCATAAACTTTGTCAAGTAGCCCCCATAGCACTAACAGACAAGTGGAGCCCGCCAGCAAACACTACTCACCCAACCTGGAACGCACCGCTTCTCACAACAGCGGCATGTCCGACAGTTCAGCTGTGGCCTGACAGGTTTCACCCCAACAAACACAGCAAGGAACTGCAGTTGAGAAGCATGCAGCGGCGTGCTCCCAATACGAAAACCGGTGGAGGGTTTTTAGAATGATCATCATCTTCCAGACACTCCAGTACGAAGACAATATCGCCGTATTTTCTCGAAAATAGTGAGAGAGAAAATAAAGATATGATGTCAACGTATCCTTGTTTCCCAAAGCTGCTCCTAAACCTTTCTTCCATCATGGTGTCAAGTGTGGGGATCTACCGAGGCACTTCTTCCTTGTGGTGAAAGCGAGAAGGAGGAGAGCAGGTGACCACACACCTGCTTATGAAGGTAAGCTAATGAGGGGTGTGGTCAGACTAATACTGGTATTAGAGGTACATTTGTGGTTTATTCAGTACGCGTGCACGTACGCGAGATAGTGCAGTAGTGATGCCAAGCAGAGCCCCTAATGAAACAGAACCGTCTGTAGTGTGGTAGTGAAAGGTTAACCTTCTGTAGTGTGGTAGTGAAAGGGTTAACCTTCTGTAGTGTGGTAGTGAAAGGGTTAACCTTCTGTAGTGTGGTAGTGAAAGGTTAACCTTCTGTAGTGTGGTAGTGAAAGGTTAACCTTCTGTAGTGTGGTAGTGAAAGGTTAACCTTCTGTGGTGTGGTAGTGAAAGGTTAACCTTCTGTAGTGTGGTAGTGAAAAGGTTAACCTTCTGTAGTGTGGTAGTGAAATGTTAACCTTCTGTAGTGTGGTAGTGAAAGGTTAACCTTCTGTAGTGTGGTAGTGAAAGATTAACCTGCTGTAGTGTGGTAGTGAAAGGGTTAATAACAGGCATTATCTCTCTCTCTCTCTCTCTCTCTCTCTCTCCGATTCTAACCCACCGCCGCCATTCTCTGGCTCTCCATCGACTCCTCTTATCATTTAAATAGCAGATTCTCTCTCCCACTCTCTCTCTTTCTCTCTCTCTTTAATTTCCTACCTCTGGTCAGCCTCCTTTCTATATCCTCTATATTTTCATGTTTCCTTTTCCCTCTTCTCTCTCCTCTCATTGAAATGTCTGAAGATGACACATGACACAACACACACACAACACACACACACAACCACAAAAGAGGGACGTCACGACAGTGTCGGAAAAATGCTATTATATAACTCACGTCAGTAGCGCATCAATGCTAGCACAATACACACACAGGCCCATCTTACAGTTATTCTCTCAAGCTTTAGGCTAATACTACCCCATACTAATGGTTACTGCTAAGGCTGAGACCACTTATCGATTTATCGATAATTATCTTTTTTCTTTTTTTTTTAAATACTTTATACTATAGGTTACTAAAATACTAGGTCTTGTGGCATGTTTTAGTTAAAACATCCCCATTTCATGTAAATTCAGTTGAATTGCAACTCTGCACCGTGCATTCAATATGCAGTGCACTCCTCCATCACATCCAGAGACCACCGACTGTAACATGAGAAGGATCACTGTGGTCGTTTTGAAGAATGGGGGAAATCTGTAACACTAAAGATGGAGGCAACGACAAAGAATTGCTGCAAAATGAACATGAATGTGTTGTTTAAATAATAATAATAAAAAAAAATTTATATATAAAATATAAAATACTAATAAAAATATAGATATTTATAGATAATTCTGTCCCGATTTATCTATTCTTACAAAGGATATATCGTCTCAGCCTTAGTTACTGCCATAGCAGCCTGCTATCCCGTCCGATCTGTTTACTACGGTGTCAAGGGACTGGGCCGTATGGTCCCGGTCATAATGGACAATAATCCATGGCCTTTGTGTTGTTAATGTGGCTCATCCTTATCCCTGCTGCTCTATTACTTGACACGAACACACGCGGACCCATAAATAACACAAAGTGGCGTGGGTGTTGTGTGTGTGTGTGTGTGTGTGTGTGTGTGTGTGTGTGTGTGTGTGTGTGTGTGTGTGTGTGTGTGTGTGTGTGTGTGTATGTATGTGTGTGAGTGTCTAATGAGGACTGACAGCTCTAAATAGAGGTTCTTACGGTAATCCACAGCAGGGGAGCTCTGAGAATGAACTGTTGGAAACATCATGGACGGTCCCTCCCTATACTACACAGACAAGAGTGTGTGTGTGTGTGTGTGTGTGTGTGTGTGTGTGTGTGTGTGTGTGTGTGTGTGTGTGTGTGTGTGTGTGTGTGTGTGTGTGTGTGTGTGTGTGTGTGTGTGTGTGTGTGTGTGTGTGTGTGTGTGTGTGTGTGTGTGTGCGACCGTGCGTGTGCGTGCGTGCGTGTGTGTGTGTGTGTACTGTGTAGTGAGTGACTCACACATCAGGCTACACTAGTGGGGCGACAGTGGCTAAGGAGGTAGAGCAGTCGTCTGGCAATATGTAGGTTCCCGGTTCGATTCCCGCTCCTCCCGCTGGGCAGCGTGTCGAAGTGTCCGTTGAGCAAGACACTTGACCCCCTAATTGCTCCCGATGAGCAGGTTGGCACCTTGCATTGGTCGCCTCCCGCCGTCGGTGTGTGAATGTGTGAGTGAATGGGTAAAATGTGAGGAACATTGTTGTAAAGCGCTTTGGATAAAAGCTGCTATATAAATGCAGCCATTTACACTGGGGTTAGAATGACACGAATAGACCAGATTAAATCAGCCAGAAGGAGGAATTGGCCTGTCTGTTCATGCACGCGCGCACACACACACACACACACACACACACACACACACACACACACACACACACACACCACGGCTTGATGTTGCTGTGTTCCTGCCTTGTCCAGTGGCATCAGCTGTGGTTCTAGTAACAATGACTCACTCATGCACGCACACAGTCTAAAAGGCTACGTGACCAGCCTGCTGCTGCTGCTACACATTGTACACATGGTCATACAGAGGGTCCTCTTTGGGCGAGTCACTCAGCACATACTAGCTATACCGGTCGGTACCTCAATAGGCCTACTTTCAAATAATTACAGTATTCTTTTGTATTTTCTCATGCTTAGTAGTACTGCATGTTTTCAAGAGGCGTGACACACTGGCTTAGTATCCAAAGAATATATATTTGTATCAATAGATGAATGGGAATTAACTGTATGTCATAAAACTACAGTATTCCTGTGGGGGTGTTTTTTGTATACACACAAAATATTCACGCCGTTAATAACCCCACAGGAATAGGCAGGTGTATCGGTTACGCCATTGTTGTTGTTGTTTCCGGCCGGTCCACCTCGCTTAAAATTGCAATTTTAATTATTAAAAATGTATTTCCAATGGACACATTTTCGAAATCATCTCGTTTTAAAACAAATAAAGCATGAACATTTGCACGGTGTACCTTTCTGTGTGTATTCATCCACAATCTATAGCTCAACATGAAACGATTCACAATTAATCGTGAAATAATTATGTATAATATAATTTTATTTCAACCAAAAATGCGTAATAATGTCAGTGATAGAAGGGAACTCATTTTGTGCAAAAATGGAAAGCTTGCCAATGTTCATGAGGAAGAATTGTTACAATAGCCGATAATACATTTTCCCAATGATAAATCCCTATACGGGTGGACCGCGCGGGAAACTAAAGTGACGTCAGACTACACCTCCCTATATGATAGTGATTTGCATTACATTTCTATAATATTCCACTACAGAAATACGATAGTGAAAGATTACAGAATTTATGTTGTAAATATATAGTGTGTATAAAAATACACACAGGAATTATTTGAATCACTATGGTAGTATGTAGTAAATCTCTCTAGTGTGCATTAAAAAAAAACACAGGAATACTATGAATCACTGTAGTAATATGTGGTAAATCTTTAGAGTGCATAAGAAACACAGGAATACTATGAATCACTATAGTATTATGTGGTAAATCTTTAGTTTGCATAAAGAAACACAGAAATCTCTATAGTGCTCCGACTCAGCTTCTTCCCCCAGGCCATCAGAACACTGAACACTGATCTCTCCCCACACACACACACACACACACACACACACACACACACACACACACACACACACACACACACACACACACGCACACGCACACGCACACGCACACGCACACCACACATCCTCACTTGCACTCTCTCACACACAAACACACTACAGGTCACTTAAAAGAAAAAGGTAAAAAATGTAAATAAAAAAAACATAACCGTATATAGTATTGTATATAGGACTCATTACCTTAATTCTTAAGCTTAGCATTGTATTGTATTTTATCTTAGTACATTTTATCATGTCTATTTTATTATCTATTATTCTATTTTATTATTCTATTTTATTATTTTGTATTTTTTTGCACAATCAAGGCGGGCATGGCCACCTTCATTTCACGTGTCTCGTGTATGTGACGAATAAATCTCTTGAATCTAGTGTGCATAAGAAAACAGGAATAATATGAATCACTATAGTAATATGTAGTAAATCTATCTAGTGTGCATAAGAAACACAGGAATACTATGAATCACTATAGTAGTATGTGGTAAATCTATATAGTGTCTATATAACAACAACAACAACAACAACAACAACAACAACAACAACAACAACAACAACAACAACAACAACAACAACAACAACAACAACACAGGAACATTATAGTTTTCGCTATAGTTTCTTTTCTTATGGGGTCCTTCTTATGGGGATTTTGTATCTCTTCAAAATGGTGTCAGTATGAATTGGAACCCAACGACTGTGGTATTGAGAGGATTGTGTTCGTTCAGCTGAACCAAGCAACAGGCCATATGCTCTCTATCCCAATACTTGGCCCTCAAGGGCCCTATTCACCAGATATACTGCTGTGTTCTGTACATGACAAAATGAACACTCGTATCACATTAAATGCCAGCAGGCCAACCAGAGTAAGAAAAAAGTTGTCGCTGTCTTTAGAAGAAAGCTGACCGGTTTAAAAGAAAATAATATGTTACGTTGTCTTGAATTGAATAATAATAATATAATAATAATATGTTCAATTGACAAACATAGGCTGTTAGGGCTGTCTACGACTAAAGACATTCTTAGACACAAAATAGTCAAGTCGATTAATCAATCCGTTGATTTAATCAACACGTTCATAAAATGTGTGTTTTGCTGCCCTGGTAGTTGATATACTGCACACTCTGCCCCACACCAGTTGGTGATGTCAAAGTACCTCTTCGGAGGCTCTATTAAAGTCTGACTAGGACAAAAAGAGGTGTTCTGACATCACAGATTGGGGTGGGGCAGAGTGTGTGTGCAGCATGGTGAAAATATCAACCACTAGGGGCAGCAAAATGACTATGTGTTGTTTAGTCTGTCTTTAAATCTCATACTTACCAGAGATGTGCTCATCAGGAAATAATTTATTCAGTATATGGGAAAGAAACAACAAACTAAATTTGACAAATCAACCAACAAAATCTTGTCCGATTAAGACGAAAACCGAAGGATTGTTCAACGATGAGGGCGCAGCCCTAAAGGGGTCCCGGTTCTGAAATAATATGTGAACAGATCAACGCCTCGTTTGCAAAAAAAAAAAAAGATAAATTTTAACAGTGTCACGATTCTAGAAAGGACATCACTCTCCTGCCCCTTGCCTTCCCTACAATCGCCTCTGTCATCACGTTGCCATCCCCCGACACTCTCGTCAATCTGTTACCATGACAAACACACCCCGACCCCCACCCTCACCCCCCCCCCCCCCCCCCACGGGTCTCATCAGATCATGACACCGTGATGAAGGAGAACAAAATGTCTGTCCTCCAAAAAAAAATTTAAACACTGTGTTTTGTATGCATGAGGTGCAAACAGCAGACTGAACACGTTCTGAATTCAGCCGGGGTGCCCTACACTGTAAAAGTAAAAAAAATTAATAAAAATCACAGGAAATTCACTGGATTCTTTTACAGATTACTTTTGTTTTTCTAAGTGTAAATGCCATAAAAATACAGTAAATGATTGGCAAGAAGCCTGGGCAAATGTTCGACTCACATCAAGGAACCCGGATCATCAACAAATCAATCTTAACTATATTCACAGGACATACTTAACTCCTATAAGACTGAAAAAAAATGGGTCTTATACAAGACTCCAAATGCTCTTTATGTACAAATGGGGACGAGGGGACATTTATGCACATGTACTGGGACTGCCCACCAGTTAAGATATTCTGGAAAGAGGTGACCCAGCAATTATCAAATCTCTTAACTTGGAATATACCTGTACACCCCTCTGTATTACTGCTGAATGATGTTTTTGAGTGTGCAGTACATCCACAGCTAAAGAGATTGGTTTTATCGGGTATCACAGTGGCTAAAAAGCTGATAGCATCACGATGGTTCCAACCGGAAAAAATGTGCCGAAAGGTCTGGATTATTACATATCTCGATGTGATCTATCAAGAAATATCTACAGCAAGAATTTTGGGTCTCAATGAATCCAAAATGACATTGTGGTTAGAAGTGGTGGAGAAAATAAAAGCTAGCATATAATGGTAATGTCTGGTTAGGAGCGAGGGAAAGTGGATGGATTATCCAATGGGGAGTCCGGAAGGGGGGGGGTACGAGCTGGAGCATAATTGTGTAGGTTTTTAGATAACAGGTATTAAGGGTATATCCTATATAAGACAATTAACTAAAATGTGATTTCATTGGATGTGCACTGTCAACTAATGCTTGTATATCTTATCGTGTGTTGTCATGTTTGTTTAAAAAATAATACAAAAAAAAAATACAAAAAAAAAAAATAATACAGTAAATTACATTTTATAAAAATATTAACCATTAAATAAAGGTTGTAATCTGTAAATCTATTTGATTTTACTGTAATTTGACAGTAAGTATTTGGCAACCAGTATTTGCTGCCAGACATTTACATTTCTTTTTTTTTTTTTTTTTTTTTTTTTACAGTGTATGCTGCTGCCACTTTTGAACTAATGAACAGCTTCAATATCCCTGCTGCCTGGGAGGGCGTTTAACCCTTTCACTACCATACCACCAAAGGGTTAACCCTTTTCAATACCACACTACAGAAGGTTAACCTTTCACTACCACACTACAGAAGGTTAACCTTTCACTACCACAAACAATACAGAAGGTTAACCTTTCACTACCACACTACAGAAGGTTAACCTTTCACTACCACACTACAGAAGGTTTACCTTTCACTACCACACTACAGAAGGTTAACCTTTCACTACCACAAACAATACAGAAGGTTAACCTTTCACTACCACACTACAGAAGGTTAACCTTTCACTACCACACTACAGAAGGTTAACCTTTCACTACCACACTACAGAAGGTTAACCTTTCACTACCACACTACAGAAGGTTAACCCTTTCACTACCACACTACAGAAGGTTAACCCTTTCACTACCACACTACAGAAAGTTAACCTTTCACTACCAAGGTTAACCCTTTCACTACCACACTACAGAAGGTTAACCCTTTCACTACCCCACTACAGAAGGTTAACCTTTCACTACCACACTACAGAAGCTTAACCTTTCACTACCACACTACAGAAGGTTAACCCTTTCACTACCACACTACAGAAGGTTAACCCTTTCACTACCACACTACAGAAAGTTAACCTTTCACTACCACACTACAGAAGGTTAACCCTTTCACTACCACACTACAGGAGGTTAACCCTTTCACTACCCCACTACAGAAGGTTAACCTTTCACTACCACACTACAGAAGGTTAACCTTTCACTACCACACTACAGAAGATTAACCCTTTCACTACCACACTACAAAAGATTAACCCTTTCACTACCACACTACAGAAGGTTAACCTTTCACTACCACCCTACAGAAGGTTAACCCTTTCACTACCACACTACAGAAGATTAACCCTTTCACTACCACACTACAGAAGGTTAACCCTTTCACTACCACACTACAGAAGGTTAACCCGTTCACTACCACTACAGAAGGTTAACCTTTCACAACCACACTACAGAAGGTTAACCCTTTCACTACCACACTACAGAAGGTTAACCCTTTCACTAACTACCACACTACAGAAGGTTAACCCTTTCACTACCACACTACAGACGGTTCCGTCTGTAGTGTGGTAGTGAAAGGGTTAACCTTCTGTAGTGTGGCAGTGAAAGGGTTAACATTCCATATCACAATATACAACTATCTAACCTATCTGTTGCCGAAGTGCCTATATTTATATCCCAAACACACCAGATTCTGCCCGGGTGCCGTCTCTTCCTGGGGGACCCTGATGTAAACAAGACGAAAGTCTTTCTCTGGTCTGCATCCCCTTAACAATTGTGTGTATTGAGCCGTACTGTATTGTACCCATTCTGAAATCTGTTAAATAAAGTTTTCATTCATTCATTTATTCATTTATTCATTCGTTCATTCATTCATTCATTCATTCATTCATTCATTCATTCATTCATTCATACATTCATCCTTTTCCTTGAGAGTCTTTATTCCCTGCTGGTTTGGGGTGGAGTGTTGTCCTGTCTCGAGGCGTAACTCCCCCCGGCTCCTGAGTGCCCCGCCAGGATAAGAATGGAGGAGAGACCCAGTGGCCTATATACTACCATCTAACTAGCACTAGCAGCTTGGTGGGTTGCTCTGGAAACACACACACACATTAACCCTATACAAGAAAACAAGAAACATCACAACAACATGGGCCATATGGTTTGTCTGTGTAGCCTATAGAGTGCATTGGGTTATTGGACCAGACCAGCAATGGACAATACAATAACTCACACTCTGATACTCATGGCAACAAGAGGACTATGTTATAGATTGTTATATATTGCTGTCCTTGAGGTTGGTGGGGGCAATTGTATGGTACCATACCATACCATAACCATACCATATCATAACCATACCATAACCATACCATAATCATACCATATCATAACCATACCATATCATAACCATACCATACCATACCATAACCATACCATATCATAACCATACCATAACCATAACCATACCATATCATAACCATACCATAACCATACCATAACCATACCATATCATACCATACCATACCATAACCATACCATATCATAACCATACCATACCATACCATACCATACCATACCATAACCATACCATAACCATACCATATCATAACCATACCATACCATACCATATCATAACCATACCATACCATACCATATCATAACGATACCATATCATACCATACCATACCATATCATAACCATACCATACCATACCATACCATACCATACCATACCATATCATAACCATACCATACCATACCATGCCATAACCATACCATATCATAACCATACCATAACCATACCATAACCATACCATATCATACCATACCATACCATAACCATACCATATCATAACCATACCATAACCATAACCATACCATATCATAACCATACCATAACCATACCATAACCATACCATATCATACCATACCATACCATAACCATACCATACCATAACCATACCATACCATACCATACCATACCATGCCATAACCATACCATAACCATACCATACCATACCATACCATGCCATAACCATACCATAACCATACCATAACCATACCATACCATACCATACCATACCATATCATACCATACCATCAGGCCACTATTACATTAAGGAATGGCGAGAGTGCATTGGTTGCTATTGAACCAGACCAGAAATGGATAATATAACTCACACACAGGTGCATCTCTGATAGCTACTCATGGCAACAAGAGGTCAATGTTATAGATTGTTATAGATCACTGTCCTTGAGGTCGGCGAGGGCAATTATGACTTGAACCAGTGACGGTCAAAATGTTCAGATTATGAGTATGTGTTTGTAACAAAGCAACGCTTGCTATCAAATGGAATGGTTCTCTTTTTTTTACGAACATAGTTCTCAATCTCTGTGTGGCACAAGGCTAACGTAAAGTGTGCGGTCTGCACTCTGCATATATAGCATTGTCACCTTTGGCCGTGTAAATAATGCAAGGCAGTCATTGGCTGATTAATGAATTATTCAGCCCGGCGAGAGGATCACACGGTATAAGGTCCTAGCCTGAGACACAACACCAGGCCTGGAGGACCACACAGCACACACACACAACACACACACACACACACACACACACACACACACACACACACACACACACACACACACGCACACACACATACACACACACACGCACACACACACGCACACACACACACACACGCACGCACGCACGCATACTGTACATACATACACAGACAGACCACCCCTGCCTCCACACAGCGGAGGTGCTCTGGTCTGACTCAGGGGTGGGTGACAGTGATTAATCAGGCCTTGTGGTGAGGCGGGCTGCGTGCCATGATGAAGCTGTGAGCTGTGATGTATCAATTCAGCCCTGATGCTGCGCTCACACAGAGAGATCTCACACACACAGAGAGATCTTACACAGAGAGATCTTACAGAGGGAGATCTTACACAGAGAGATCTTACAGAGGGAGATCTTACAGAGGGAGATCTTACAGGGGGAGATCTTACAGAGGGAGATCTTACAGAGGGAGATCTTACAGAGGGAGATCTTACAGGGGGAGATCTTACAGAGGGAGATCTTACACAGAGAGAGATCTTACACACAGAGAGATCTTACACAGAGAGAGATCTTACAGAGGGAGATCTTACAGGGGGAGATCTTACAGAGGGAGATCTTACACAGAGAGAGATCTTACACACAGAGAGATCTTACACAGAGAGAGATCTTACAGAGGGAGATCTTACAGAGGGAGATCTTACAGGGGGAGATCTTACAGAGGGAGATCTTACACAGAGAGAGATCTTACACACAGAGAGATCTTACACAGAGAGAGATCTTACAGAGGGAGATCTTACACAGAGAGATCTCACACAGAGAGATCTTACACAGAGAGAGATCTTACACAGAGAGAGATCTTACACACAGAGAGATCTTACAGAGGGAGATCTTACACAGAGAGAGATCTTACACACAGAGAGATCTTACACACAGAGAGATCTTACACACAGAGAGATCTTACAGAGGGAGATCTTACACAGAGAGAGATCTTACACACAGAGAGATCTTACACACAGAGAGATCTTACAGAGGGAGATCTTACACAGAGAGAGATCTTACACACAGAGAGATCTTACACACAGAGTGATCTTACACAGAGAGATCTTACACACAGAGAGATCTTACAGAGGGAGAGATCTCACACACAGAGAGATCTTACACAGAGAGATCTTACACACACAGAGATCTTACAGAGGGAGATCTCACACACAGAGAGATCTCACACACAGAGAGATCTTACACAGAGAGAGATCTTACACAGAGAGAGATCTTACAGAGGGAGAGATCTTACACAGAGAGAGATCTCATACAGAGAGAGATCTCACACACAGAGAGATCTCACACACAGAGAGATCTTACACAGAGAGAGATCTTACACAGAGAGAGATCTTACAGAGGGAGAGATCTTACACAGAGAGAGATCTCATACAGAGAGAGATCTTACAGAGGGAGATCTCACACACAGAGAGATCTTACACACAGAGAGATCTTACACACAGAGAGATCTTACAGAGGGAGATCTTACACAGAGAGAGATCTCACACAGAGAGATCTTACACACAGAGAGATCTTACACACAGAGAGATCTTACACACAGAGAGATCTTACACACAGAGAGATCTTACACACAGAGAGATCTTACAGAGGGAGATCTTACACAGAGAGATCTCACACACAGAGAGATCTTACACACAGAGAGATCTTACACACAGAGAGATCTTACACACAGAGAGATCTTACACACAGAGAGATCTTACACACAGAGAGATCTTACAGAGGGAGATCTTACACAGAGAGATCTCACACACAGAGAGATCTTACACACAGAGAGATCTTACAGAGGGAGATCTTACACAGAGAGATCTCACACACAGAGAGATCTTACACAGAGAGAGATCTTACAGAGGGAGATCTTACACAGAGAGATCTCACAGAGGGAGATCTTACACAGAGAGATCTCACACACAGAGAGATCTTACACACAGAGAGATCTTACAGAGGGAGATCTTACACAGAGAGAGATCTTACACAGAGAGAGATCTCACACAGAGAGAGATCTTACACAGAGAGAGATCTCACACACAGAGAGATCTTACACAGAGAGAGATCTTACACAGAGAGAGATCTTACAGAGGGAGATCTTACACAGAGAGAGAGATCTTACACAGAGAGAGAGATCTTACACAGAGAGAGATCTTACAGAGGGAGATTTTGAACAGAGAAGAGGTTCAAAGACTAAGTAATCTTTGGCCTCTTTAGCTAATGTATACCATGCAGTTAATCAAAGGTATATCCAAACATCACATTCCTTGAACACTGCTTATGTTACCATACCATACCATACCCTACCATACCCTACCATACCATACCCTACCCTACCCTACCCTACCCTACCCTACCCTACCATACCCTACCATACCATACCATACCCTACCCTACCCTACCCTACCCTACCCTACCATACCATACCCTACCCTACCATACCCTACCCTACCATACCCTACCCTACCATACCATACCATACCATACCATACCCTACCATACCATACCATACCATACCATATCATACCATACCATACCATACCATATCATACCATACCATACCATATCATACCATATCATACCATACCATACCATATCATACCATACCATACCATATCATACCATATCATACCATACCATATCATACCATACCATACCCTACCATACCATATCATACCATATCATACCATACCATACCATATCATACCATACCATATCATACCCTACCATACCATATCATACCATATCATACCATACCATACCATATCATACCATATCATACCATACCATACCATATCATACCATACCATACCATACCATACCATACCATACCATACCATACCCTACCATACCATATCATACCATACCATACCATATCATACCCTACCATACCATATCATACCATATCATACCATACCATACCATATCATACCATACCATACCATAACATACCATACCATACCATACCATGTCATACCATACCATATCATACCATACCATACCATACCATACCATACCATACCATACCCTACCATACCATATCATACCATATCATACCATACCATACCATATCATACCCTACCATACCATATCATACCATATCATACCATACCATACCATATCATACCATACCATAACATACCATACCATACCATGTCATACCATATCATACCATACCATACCATACCATACCATACCATACCATATCATACCATATCATACCCTACCATACCATATCATACCATATCATACCATACCATACCATATCATACCATACCCATAACATACCATACCATACCATGTCATACCATACCATACCATACCATACCATACCATACCAGGACTGTGAAGCTCTGTACCCCCCCCCCCTGTACCCCCCCCCCCCCACCCTGTACCCCCCCCCCCCCTGTACCCCCCCCCCCCCCCCCATGCTGCTTTGATACCCGAATTTCCCCCAAGGGGTTTAATAAAGGATCATCTTATCTTATCATACCATACCACAAATGGAGAGTGCATTGGGCAAGTATATATGCAAGGAAAGGCACATAGAAATTAAAATGGAGCTGGGCCTGCCAGCCTGTCTTGAATTATGACCATCTCTCTCTCTCTCTCTCTCTCTCTCTCTCTCTCTCTCTCTCTCTCTCTCTCTCTCTCTCTCTCTCTCTCTCTCTCTCTCTCTCTCTCTGCAATCACTTTGGGTTCCCCCCTCCTCATGTAAGCTGCAAGCATGACAGAAGGGGTCACCCAGTGGGGTTGTTAGTTACCATGACAACGTCAATTTATAATGCCGCCACACCCGCATCAAGTGGGGAAGGATACAGAAATGACGTAGTCTGAGAAAAGCGCTATATAAATGTAATTAATTATTATTATTATTAAATTATTACTGTTTATTCTGCTATATACCACCCACTGTGCGTGTGTGTGTCTCTGTGTGTCTCTCTGTGTGTGTGTGTGTGTGTGTGTGTGTGTGTGTGTGTGTGTGTGTGTGTGTGTGTGTGTGTGTGTGTGTGTGTGTGTGTGTGTACACGTCAAGGTTGCATGTATAGGCCTAAAAAGGACAATATAAGACCCTATAACCTCGTGCCTGAAGGTGTGCCCACAGGGACAGACAGTCCAGACTATACAGCATAGGAATCAGGAACAAGGGGTCCACTACTTACATTCCAGGTGCTTTTTCTTGGGCGCCATCACCTCGTGAGTAGTGGCTTTGCAGACAGCCCGGGCCATGTCGGATCCCGTTAGCTGGTATTGCGCAGCGGCAATGCGATCCGTGAGCGTTTGCCCCGACATTTTCTCCCCGCGAGCAGTCGACTATAGCGCTCAGGAATCCGTTTGACCGGTGGGACGACGAGATGTAGACCTGAAACTGGTTTTGCCCTGCACTGCCGGTAACGGAACCCCCCCCAGAATCAGGTGCAGTCCTCCTCGTATATCCCCTACGGATAGGCCTGTGACCTTCTTCTATAATACACCTATAGATGGGGGGAGAGAAAAAACAATCAAAACGAGCTCATACACAACACAAACCCGGTAAATACTATTCCACCGTATATCGAATCATTCGGCCACATTGACATTAATATGCACCCCGCGGGTGACATGCGGGAGGAAGACTTACGCGAGATTGCGAATTCCCTTATTGGCTCCTCGTCCCGTTATCGCGGCTCCGGTATACCGTTCAATTCAGAACCTTGGACAGCTACTCATCCACTCTTATGTAACACCCCTCCTCTGGCGACAAAAAGATAGATTCCCTCGCCCTATACGGCACTTTAAAGGGGAAACGAGGGGTTGAAAATGCTGCGAATGCCGAGGCACCTCTATAATGTCCAGTCAAATATGAATATTATGTCGAACCTAGTAATCCATAGGACGGGGACGGTCAAATATTCCGTTTCGAAGCAGCATCTGATGAGTAGCCTATATACTGTCTGCACCCGCACGAAAAATGCCACAAAAGGGACTGAAATGATAACGGACCGCGTTAAGTGATGCTTTTAGAGGTTGTCATCTGAGGTCGGCTTGTTATTATTATCTTCTTCTCTGTGAGCTGGTTTCTCTCTCTCTCTCTCTGTCCACAGGCACGTCTGACTGGATGCGCTTCTATATACTAGTCTACCCCCCTCGCCTCGGTCGTCAGCAGACGCGCGCAAGATGCTGAGGAGGAAGAGGAGGAAGGAAGGGTGGTGGTGGGTGGCAGGGGAATTTATTATCCTCCTTCTCACTGTCACACGACAGAATGTTAACCCTTTACTATCACACTACCGACGGTCGCCGTATTGTGAAGTGTGGTAGTGAAAGGGGTTAACCGCGGCTGTCGTGTGTGGCAGTGTGAAAGGGTTAACCGGCTGTCGTGTGGTGTGTGTCAGTGAAAGGGTTAACCAACCACCGGCTGTCGTGCGGCAGTGAAAGGGTTAGCCGGCTGTCTTGTCTTGTGGTTGTGTGGCAGTGAAAGGGTTAACCTTCTGTGTATAATGTCGCAGTGAAAGGGTTAACCGTTTGGGTAGTAGTGCGGCAGTGAAAAGGGTTAAACGCTTACACGTTTGTTATTTAGCCAATATCTGTCTCTATTCGCCTCATGTCGCGTATTATGCTCTCCTCCTCCTCCTAAAGTGCTTGGTCATGGTGGCGTTCTGGGGGGGGGGGGGGGGGGGGGGGGGGGGGGGGGGGGGGGGGGGGGGGGTATTATAGCCTACTGCTCATATGCGCCAAAACGTTATGAGCGTGACTGAATGCTACTGACAGGTTTGCGCAGAGACACTGGAATTAATTAATTAATTAATTAATGAATTAATGAATTGATTGATTGATTGATTGATTGATTGATTGATTGATTGATTGACATTTTTATTAACAGATTGCAGAATGGGTACAATTATACAGTACAGCTCAAAACACACAATTGTTAAGGGGATGCAGACCAGAGAAATACGTTTATCTTGTTTACATCAGGTCCCCCATTTTCAATTCATAGTGACATTTATGACATACACAACATACATGACATCATGACATTTATGGCATAGGGACATACATGACATACAGTGTTACATTTGTGTAACAGGCCTATATGATATACTGACAGGTTTGCGCAGAGACACTGGTCATACAGACTGACAGAACATTGATTGATTGATTGATTGATTGATTGATTGATTGATTGATTGATTGATTGAAAAGTTTATGACAGATTGCAGAATGGGTACAGTACAGTACAGCTCAATACATACAATTGTTAAGGGGATGCAGACCAGAGAAAGACTTTTGTCTTGTTACACTCAGGGTCCCCCATTTTCAATTCATCATAACATATATGACACACACGACATACAGATATACAGTACTACATCTATACATTTATGACATACCAGATTTGTAAATACAGTACTGTTTGTTATACAAAAAGTGTCCAGAAAAAGAGTGTATATACATTTGACATAGAAAACTGTACATGGAGGAGGTGGGGTAGGTGGGTGGGGGGGGGGGGGGGGGACACTGTACACTGTACATTGGAATACTGACAAAGCCATACTTGGTAATTTACTGTACAACTGGGTTAGGACATTTGTAGGGGCCAGTTTCGAATTGCAGTCTCCCGTAGGTGTTCTTTGAGAGTGTTTTTTGAAAGTGGGTAGTGATTCACATTCCTTTACAGCTGTGGGTTGGGCGTTCCACATTGATGTGGCATAATTGCGAAACGTGTTTAGTCCCTTGTTTGAGCCGAATCTGGGTTTAAACATGATTGTGGAGCTCCCTCTGGTGTTGTGATCGTGGTATTCACTGACCTTTGGAAGTATTTTGACATGTAGCTACA
Source organism: Notolepis coatsorum (assembly GCF_963971535.1). Lineage (NCBI taxonomy): Eukaryota > Metazoa > Chordata > Actinopteri > Aulopiformes > Paralepididae > Notolepis > Notolepis coatsorum. The sequence continues at coordinate 12,286,639 of NC_140179.1, read as the reverse complement.
TGGGTACCTTGGTCGTGTAATGTATCTTGTATATCAGGCCCATTGCAAGTTGCTGTACTCTGTCGTCTACTCTAAGCCACTCTAGGTTGTCAAAGTGGGCAGGGGTGAGGTGGGTTCTAGGTGTACAGGCTATATGCCAAACATTATTCAGTATATATGGCTGGTCCAAGACTACTTCATTTAGCCCACACACAGACATACGCCTATTTTCATTGCCCACGCGGCTGCAGAGACCAGCACGCCATAGACATACAACTACAAATTGTTCGGGACTATTCTTTTTTTTATTTTATTTTTTTTACATATCTGCATTATATGACTCTGATAATAATGGGTCTGGATCTTTTTTCTTAAACAAATCCAAGTAGAAAATGGTTTGTAAAGCTATTTTTGAAAACTACACAAAGGTGAATAATACTGTTTTTTTTGCTATTTTCTTTTAGAATACTGTTTTGGAGTCTTAATTTTGTTAAGAATATAGGACAGGCATGATGTATAAGCATTATGCTTCAGTCTTTCAGTCACTGTAAAATCAAATATTGTTAAATGATTGTGCATATTGTATTGTATGAATGAATGAATGAATGAATGAAATGAATGAATGAATGAATGAATGAATGAATGAATGAATGAATGAATGAATGAATGAATGAATGAATGAAAACTTTATTTAACAGATTGCAGAATGGGTACAATACAGTACAGCTCAATACACGCAATTGGGGATGCAGACCAGAGAAATACTTTTGTCTTGTTTACATCAGGGTCCCATTTTCAATTCATAGTGGTGAGTGTGTGAGATGATGACTGAAAAAACGACTACCACTACTACTAATTAGCACGACACGGTGTAGACCCGAGCCAGATGTCAGTGACTGAGTGATTGGATGACATATAGTTCTATGGTGGATGCGGATTATAATAATAATAATAATAATAATAATAATAATATTAATATTAATAATAATAATAATAATAATAATAATAATAATAATAATAATAATAATAATAATAATAATAATAATAATAATAATAATAATAATAATAATAATAATAATAATAATAATAATAATAATAATAATAATAATAATAATAATAATAATAATAATAATAATAATAATAATAATAATAATAATATAATAATAATAATAATAATAATAATAATAATAATAATAATAATAATAATAATAATAATAATAATAATAATAATAATAATAATAATAATAATAATAATAATAATAATAATAATAATAATAATAATAATAATAATAATAATAATAATAATAATAATAATAATAATAATAATAATAATAATAATAATAATAATAATAATAATAATAATAATAATAATAATAATAATAATAATAATAATAATAATAATAATAATAATAATAATAATAATAATAATAATAATAATAATAATAATAATAATAATAATAATAATAATAATAATAATAATAATAATAATAATAATAATAATAATAATAATAATAATAATAATAATAATAATAATAATAATAATAATAATAATAATAATAATAATAATAATAATAATAATAATAATAATAATAATAATAATAATAATAATAATAATAATAATAATAATAATAATAATAATAATAATAATAATAATAATAATAATAATAATAATAATAATAATAATAATAATAATAATAATAATAATAATAATAATAATAATAATAATAATAATAATAATAATAATAATAATAATAATAATAATAATAATAATAATAATAATAATAATAATAATAATAATAATAATAATAATAATAATAATAATAATAATAATAATAATAATAATAATAATAATAATAATAATAATAATAATAATAATAATAATAATAATAATAATAATAATAATAATAATAATAATAATAATAATAATAATAATAATAATAATAATAATAATAATAATAATAATAATAATAATAATAATAATAATAATAATAATAATAATAATAATAATAATAATAATAATAATAATAATAATAATAATAATAATAATAATAATAATAATAATAATAATAATAATAATAATATCTATGTGGCCCACAGCGGCAGTCCTGCGCGCGCCGTGGGAAAAAAGAGCGCATCTAGTCGAAGCGGCATCATGCGTCACGTGACATGAACCCGGAACTGCAGCTACGTCGTCACGTGACATACCCGGAACTGCAGAGCCACATCGTCACGTGACATACCCGGAACCGCAGCCACGTCGTCAAGCCGCGTGATCTTTTCCGTAGCCTATGTTTGCGAAGACGCTCTCTGATTGGCTAGCCGCGTACAGCGAAGACCCTCTCTGATTAGTTTAGCGCCGAAGGGTCTCTTCCGCCTTGTACGTAATATTCTCTGCTTGATTGATTGCTTGATTGAAAAGTTTATTAACAGATTGCAGAATGGGTACAGTACATGAGTACAGTACAGCTCAATACATACAATTGTTAAGGGGATGCAGACCAGAGAAAGACTTTTGTCTTGTTTACATCAGGGTCCCCCATTTTCAATTCATCATATGATATGACACACACGACATACAGATAGACAGTACTGCTACATCTATACATTTATGACATACCAGATTTGCAAATACAGTACTGTTTGTGATACAAAACAACATATCAATTGTTGTTGGGTGAATATGCGGAAAAGACCCTTCGGCGCTAAACCAATCAGAGAGGGTCTTCGCTGTACGCAGCTAGCCAATCAGAGAGCGTCTTCGCAAACATAGGCTACGGGAAGAAATCACGCCGTCAAGCCAGCTGAGATCCAGGAAGCAAGTTTCCGCCACAGTGTCCTGCTGCTGAACAACATTCAGGAGATACAATCCGGTAAGTGGAATCAAAATACTTTTTTCTGAACCACTTACATGTTTGACTGTGTGATGCCAAAGCTGTCTTTAGCACGTTGTCCTAAACATTTGTTGTTGTCTCAGACTCTGCGTCAGAGCAGTTCGTTTAGGCTGAATCAATCAGGTGCTGTCATTCAATGTTTGTGAGGCATTGCATTCAGTTTATTATTTCAATAGGCTGCCGGTAATAACTAATAATAATGTAAACGTTGCACTTTACATGCTCTTTTGTCACTTTATGACCAGTTTTATTCAATGTGTAGGCTAGTATTCAGTAGGCAACGTATTATTATTATTAATAATAATAATAATAATAATAATAATAATAATAATAATTATTATTATTATTATTATTATTATTATTATTATTATTATTATTATTATTATTATTATTATTATTATTATTATTATTATTATTATTATACCCTATTGGCTTCTGCCTCTAAGGTTTGAATTGTAGCAAGGGTAATACTACTAGATCTCAAGATTCAAGATAGTTTGTGCACAGTTAAACAGACAGTTTGCCGTACAATGCACAATCTTACTTTGCTAGTCCAAAGATCTGCCACCATAACTTCTGTAACTGAGGGGTACAATTCCCTGACTGTATTGTTAGATATGGTATTTAATACCACTACCTCTTGTACTTTAACTTCTGGCCATCCAGTACATGATATAAGTATGATGAACACTTTCCCACCTGATGAAACGAAGTCCACACAAATGTACACATAGAATATTTAATATAGCAAAAGGTATATACAACGTTCACTTGTTTACACTTATGATTTGAAATATGCACTTGTATGGCAAATGAGTATTCGTAGGTAAATCAACATTGAATGTCCAATATCTGGCCACGCAGGGAGCAAGTATACAACCTGGATATTTAGGAACTATAGCGATGGTACTTAAATGATTATAGCTGGATACACTAAGGGGGGGGGGGGTCCCGCTGGTTGTAAGACAGTAGGAGGGGGGGGGGTTAGAGAAGCCGCTGGCGGTATCCCATCTGGCCGACGATTTCTTGGGAGAATTCAAAGTCTTGAACACGGTGCCCACAGAACCTCGGTCCGCAGACGAATACAGCTGGACCCTCTGGTGGACGGTAGCTGCCGGTCCACAACGGAGAGACGTGAGGCGACCTCACTGGTGTAGAGCGCCGTCTCACCTGGAGTCCTCTCCGGGGGGTAGTTCCAACACTCCGCAGTGTTGGCCGTTATCCATGGAATAATCAAAGCACCCAAAGCATAATCCAAGCCGTGGAAGGCTCGCCGTCGTCCGGGTAGAGTAATCCAATATACAGGTCCAGTCGCCCTGGCCCGGAGCTCCTCGGATGCAAGCACCACTAGGGGTCTGCCCAGCCTGGTTAAGCGTCCAGATAACGTCAGGAACGATGGGGGGTACTGATAACTTTATAACTCTAACCGAACGATGCACCATACATAAATAGACTATTATTAGCTTAATAGAATACGTCCAACTCGACGGTATAGTGCCAAACTATGACTATTCAACTATTAATCCACACGATATCTCAATGCCTATTCTGAGGCCAAGTAGGCCTTACTACACCACACGTGCGTCGTGGGTGAGGCTTCGCGTCTGTCACTCTGTTGGAGGGTAAAGAACTGGACTAAAAGAAGGTTCTACTTTACTTGCGCCATATATATATGCGCTATGAACAAATAGTACCATTCGTATTTCGCCAGACGTATTCCTACGCGGAACCGGGGCTTGCCACGACATGTTGGGCGGCACGATTGAACTTGAACCTAGGGGTATGGCAACCTGGCGCCAGGTTCTCGTCCAATGGTAGAATGAAACTATTATGGGCTGTTTAGTAGACTAAAGGGATATTCAGTGCATATTGTACATGGAATATACAGGGGATATCAAACGATATACAAACACTATTTAAATATATATATATAAATAAATATATATATTCGGTTTAATCTGATCCTTCACAACAGCCGCCCCCTAATTAGTCCCACCTAATTAGCTAAGCAGAGACAGATTAACCGCACTGTCTACCACTCAAGGTCCGTTGTAAGGGTCAGTCAACTCACAAAGTCATGGGGTCATGGTCATCATCGATAGTATCTGGGAGTCGGGGCAGTTCTATGAGCCTCGCCACGGGTCGTGTGTAAGTGCACCCTTGGACGAGTACTTCAGCTGCTCGGACCTTGCCATCGGCACCGGTGATCACTTTGCTTACGCGGCCAGCCGGCCACATAGCTCTGGGTAGTGACTGGTCTATAATCATGACGACTGTTCCTTCTGTCAAATTGTCTCTCTCTTTTACCCACTTCTGGCGGGTCTGTAGAGACGGTAGGTAGTGGAGTAGGAAGCTGCTCCAAAACTTGTCAGCTAGTACTTGACTGTACCTCCACATTCTTCGGCCGTTCGCTTCTTCAGGCCTGTACATTGTCTGGGGTTGCGCGGGGTCCAGCCGCCCCATTAGGAGTGTGTTGGGGGTGACTGGGTCGACATCTGCTACATCACTGGAGACGTAACCGAGGGGCTTTGAGTTCAATACTCCCTCGATCTCCGTGAGGACTGTCATTAGGACTTCCTCCGCCACAGTCTGGGCCCCAAGCACGGCGTACAGGGCTGTCTTTATAGAACGTACTTCTCGTTCCCAGGTTCCACCGAAGTGGGGTGCGTTCGGGGGATTAAACTGGAAGTCAATCTGGGATGGAGCGAGGTGGGTCTTAAGTTCTGGGCCCATAGCTTGGAAGCTCTCTCTCAGCTCTCTTTCTCCGCCTTTGAAGTTTGTCCCGTGATCAGACAACAATGTAGACGGTTTTCCTTTCCGTGATGTGAATCTTCGGAAGGCCATAAGGAATGAGTCTGTGCTCATGGTCGGAAGGAGCTCGATATGTATCGCTCTGGTGGTCATGCATTTGAATACAATACCCCACCGCTTCTCGGTTCCTCTTCCTCTCTTTATATACAACGGGCCAAAGCAGTCCATGCCTGTGGAGTGGAATGGCTTGTTGCCGAGTCGGAGGCGACAGGGGGGTAAGTCAGCCATCCATGGTATGCTGGGCTGCGCGCGCCACTTACGGCAGTCTAGACAGGTTCGCTGGAAGCGCCGCACTGCTTCTCTCCCTTGCAGTATCCAATAACGACGTCTGATCTCCGCGAAGACTCTCTCTGCTCCTGCGTGGTGTACATCCTCGTCGTATTTCTTTATGATCAGCTCTGTGACCTTGTGTCGGCTGTTCAAGACGATCGGGTACTTAATATCATCCAGTAGATCGGGGGCTCTCCGCAGGCGACCACCCACTCTGATGAGATTATGGGCGTCACTCTCTGGTGCCAGGTGGAGCAGTCTGCTGTCTGATGGGACGGGGTTTCCTCCCTGTAGACAGTCTAGCTCATCGGGGAACGAGTCTCTCTGGGCTCGTTGTAGTAGAAGAAGTTCTGCTTCTTCGTAGTCAGCTGCTGACATGTCAGTGGTGGACTGAATCTCTGGGTGGTGCCGCAGGAATGTTCTTTGCTGCGCACTCTCTAGGGTAATGCAGTCATCTATGTTGGGGTCTGTGGAGGCGACTGTGCTCAGTCCACAGAACATAGGTTTCTTGTTCTCAGCCTCCTCGTTACTTGCTTCCCGTGGGGTGGGCGTAGGCCACTCTCCTTCCGGGAGCTTGAGGAATTCTGGTCCGTCACTGTAGATGTTGCGACGGGTTAGGTCATCCAGAGACATTCCCCGGGTGATGACGTCAGCTGGGTTGTGTTTGGTGTCCACATACCGCCAGCTCGCTGCTTCTGTTAACTCTTGAATCTCGGTGACTCTGACTCCCACGAAGACTTTGTATCTGCATGAATCAGACTTGATCCATGTGAGTACTGTCGTGGAATCTGACCACAAGATTGTTCTGTGCACCGGAATGGTGAGTTCACGTTGGATTAACGTGGCTAGATGCGCTCCTGCTAGGGCTGCGCAGAGCTCTAGACGTGGGATAGATTGTTGCTTACGTGGGGCTATTCTTGAGCGGGCCAGGATGAAAGCAGTGTGTATCTTTCCTCCCTTCTCTTGGGCACGCAAGTAGGCCACCGATCCATAGGCTACTTCGGAGGCGTCGCTGAAGACGTGTAGATCAATCTCGCATGTCTCTGGCCTCACTGTGGATGGGAAGTAGCTGCGGCGTATATTGACGCCTGGGAGTGAGCGGAGTTCCGTCTCCCACTCTCTCCATGTTGAGGCAAGGTGTGCGGGTATTGGGTCGTCCCAGCCCTGGTCCTTGTCCCATAGTGCTCGTACAATTATCTTTGCCCTGGTGGTGTAAGGTAGAATACATCCCAACGGGTCATATTGTCTGGCGAGTGTTCTGTACACACTCCGTCTGGTGGTCGGTATCGCCGTCGACCTTCCCTGCTCTGGAGCCAAGGGTTTGTGTCTATAGTGGAGCGAGTCTGTTTTGAAGCGCCAGACTAGTCCTAGTGTCATTTCTTGGGCTTCTCCTGGGATGGTCGCCATCCAGGTCTCGCTGCTGGCAGCCTTGTCCGCGGGGGAGAGGCTGCGCAATACGTGCGGGTCACTGCTGGCCCACTGCCTGAGATCAAAGCCGCCTTTGATCAGGGAGGCGCGTAGCTTGATTAGGAGAGCCTCGGCTTCTTCTTGAGTCGAAACGCTTTGTAAACAGTTGTCCACGTAGAAACTGTTCTTCACACTGTGTTGGACCTCTTCATCTGCTGTTGGGTCCTCTGCGACGTGTTTCTGTAGTGCAAATGTAGCACAGCACGGGCTGCATGTGGTTCCGAAGGGGAGTACTTCCCACTGGTAGATGGCTGGGTTCTCATCTCCGATCCTCTCTCTCCATAGGAACCGCAGCAGGGGCTTGTCCTCCTCTACTAGTCTCACCTGTAAGAACATCCCTTTGATATCCCCGCTGATAGCCACCTTGTCCTGGCGGAAGCGCAGTAGCACGCCTAGTAGGGAGGGGCCGAGTGTGGGGCCGGGCAAGAGCTCTTTATTCAGATTTTGGGATCCGATCTGGTAGCTGCAGTTAAACACAATGCGATCCTTGCCGTTGTGATGGACCTTGTGATGCGGCACGTACCATGATTCGGTCGTCTGATCGGCCTCTTTAATGTCAATCTTTGTTACGTGTCCCGCTGTGATTAGCTTCTCAATCTCAGCGCGGTACACACCCTCTTGAGCGGGGTCTTTGGCTAGGCGCCGCTCCGTGTTCAATAGATAGCGCTCCGTGGCGTCTTTCTTTGTGTGAAAGGTGGGCATTCCCTCTCGCCTCAGGAGTGGAGTTGCGTATCTCATCACTCCGCCGACTGTGACTCTCTTTGTCCCCTGCTCGAGTAGGTTGATGGCGTAAATGTCTTCTTTAGAACGAATATCTTTCCTTTCGTTCTTAAAGGGCATTGTCTCTAGTGTCCATAGCCTCTCGACATGCTGCAGGAGAGTGGTGTCTTCTTCTGTCGTTCTGGAGTGGAGGCAGCTAGTGGCTGCTGTTCGGTTGAGAGATTTAGCGAGGGGGCCTTGTAGGGTCCACCCTAGGCGGGTCTCGACTGCTGCAGGACAGCCTCGGGGTCCTGTATGGACCCGGTCAATCGGGACTATGAGTTCTGCATGGTCGGAGCCTATCAGCAGGGTCGGGGTAGCGCCGTCTATGAGCGGGATAGGTAATTGGCGCAGGTGCACATACTTATCCATCAACTTGGCGACAGGGTAGGTGTACTGCGATAGTCCTATTTCTTGGCTGGTGAAAGCATTTGTAATCTTATACCGTCGCTCTGGCTGCCCGTTTGCTGCGATAGTGAAGGAGACATTCTCGCCCTTTATCGTCTTTAAATCTCTTCTTATTGTCCGAATCGTCATTTCGTTCTTGCTCCCCCGTAGTCCCAGCTTCTCTGACCCGTCATCAAGGACGGCGTAAGTGTCCATGACTTTATCTTGGTAGCTCAATGTCACACGGACTACCTTTAAGAGCACTTGGGCGCCGCTGCTGCTGGCGGGGTCAATGTACATGACACTTGCCTTGGTGCCGCTCGATGGTGCAGGTGGAGGCCGTCTTCTGTTACTTTCGTGTAGTATATCTAGATGGGCTCCGTCGCACCGACTGCACCTTTTCTTTAGGCGGCATTCGGCTGCCATGTGTGGCCGCGCACATCGGTAACAGCGCCTGTTGGACTTTATCCATTGACTCACTTCTTCTGCATTCATCTTTGTGAATAGGTCACATTGTGACAGCCAGTGTTCTTTCTCACAGTAGGGACACGCTATCTTCCACTTCTCTTTTCTCGAGGGGGTGCTGTGACTCTTACTGCTCGGTACTGACTCTGATTGGTGCATGACAGTCACCGATCTTCTTCCATCATTTATTCTCCTGGGTCCCTCTCTGGAGCTTGGCGTGCTCTGCCCGAATGTATCCAGTCGTAAGCTGCTGACTTCTCTCGCCAGGAAGTCGGCTAGATCAAGGAGGGATGGTTCGGGGCCGTTGGGATCCCGGTAGTCTCTCTGCCGCCTAAAACGCTCCTGTCTTGCGGGTGGCAGCTTCTCCAAAATCCTCTCGACGTTAGAGTTGGCGTATAGCTCATGCATGCCCTTTTCCCGTTGCGCTCCCAGCATCCCTACCAGGGACTGCACTTTGATTGACAGGTCGTCTAATGAGCGGTTGTCTGTGGCTGGGGGTAGGCGATCAATATGCCTTATCTCTTGGATTACGTAATCCCATATACGTCCATATCTCTGGTCCAGCGCCGCTAGGGCCGCTGTGTATGGTGTCGAAGAGGTGGCATAGGCTAGCGCTATATTGTGCGCTCGTGGTACTTTCAGGTGCTTCAGTAATATTGCATACTTGTGGCGTTCATCAGCGACATCCACCATCATTGTCTCTAAGCACATCCGGAGCTCCGTGTACTGTGCTCGACTCTCATAGGCGAAGTCTGGAAATGACGGCGTGGCAATGTATGACGCCGTGGATGGCTGATACATCGGCGAGCGTTGGGGGAGAGACCTCCTGGGCGAGTCCCCTCTTGCGCCTCGCTGTGGGCTGGTACTGACAGGGTACCATGGCCCGCTGGTCCAGGTGCTATTCCTCGGGGCTGGTCGTGCGTCGTGCTCACCCGTGAATAGAGTCGGGGGTCTGTAGCGCAGCGCCGCGGGGGTATAGCCTGGGCTGTACTGGACCTCCTGGTCCGGTGGAGTACTGTGCTGTCGTCGGGCTTGGTTCTCCTCCTCTCCCTCTTCTTCCTCTATCAGATCTTCCAGATCCTGTAATCGTTTATTTAGCTTCTCCGCAGTGTATGCCGCTCCTTCCTTGTAGCTGGGTCTCGCTTGGACCGGTCTGGGAAGGGGGTCTGCGGGGGGTATAGGCTCGGTCTGTTGGTCAAGTTCAGGGTCGCTTGCTCGTTGAGGAGACGCTGCCCTTGACTGTTGTCTCGACGAGTTCCTTGAACCCCTGGCGGAGGGAGAGGGTGTTGCCTTGCGGATCAGCTGCTCCATTAGCTGCGCTTGTAACTTGTCGCGCTCGACTTCGCGCTTGGTGAGATCTACTTCTCTTTGGGCACCGGCAGCGGCGCGCTGGGCGTCGGCCCGGTCTCTTGCCATATTCTCTTCCGTCTGAAGGCGTCTCATCTCCAGGCGTGTGCGCTCTTCTTCGCTCCGTTGTTGCGCTTGGAGTTGTTCGCGCTCGCTGAGCGCCTGTGCTTGGAGACGGTCGCGTTCACCCTGAAGTCGATCGCGTTCGGTAGAGGCTGTCAGGCTGACGAGGAACGCCTGTTGTAGCATCCTCTCCGCTTCGCTGGGGGAAGGCGGTTGTGGAGGTGAGCCGCTCCTGCGTGAGCCGCTCCTGGGGGTACTCGTTGGGGAGTCCTGGAGCTCTATTTCCTCGGCGCTCTCCTCCTCTTCTTCCGTGCAGAGTTCTCTCTCTGTAGGGTTGTCTTCCTCCCGGGGGTGGTCGGGGACTACTTCTTCGGTAGTGGCGGGGGGTAAAGGCATGTCAGCTCCCTCCTGGTCCCCACCGTGAGCTTGGTCAGTTACATTAGGACCTACTAGGGCCTCTGTGGTCGGGGAAACCTGGTCGTTAAGGTCAGACATAATTTTACTTTCTACTTTTACCGCGTTTACCGTTTGTCGAAGGCTAGGTAGTTGACTGACAGATTACACTAAGTACTGAGGTGGCTGTCGTCTGCGCCGCGGGCGTTCTAGGTTAGGAGGACCGTTTCGTGGAGTGTTCATCATAGGCCATTTCAATATTAATAACACTATATTAATATTACACTAGTTACCCTCCGGCTCGAAGGACCAATTGTAACTGAGGGGTACAATTCCCTGACTGTATTGTTAGATATGGTATTTAATACCACTACCTCTTGTACTTTAACTTCTGGCCATCCAGTACATGATATAAGTATGATGAACACTTTCCCACCTGATGAAACGAAGTCCACACAAATGTACAAATCGAATATTTAATATAGCAAAAGGTATATACAACGTTCACTTGTTTACACTTATGATTTGAAATATGCACTTGTATGGCAAATGAGTATTCGTAGGTAAATCAACATTGAATGTCCAATCTCTGGCCACGCAGGGAGCAAGTATACAACCTGGATATTTAGGAACTATAGCGATGGTACTTAAATGATTATAGCTGGATACACTAAGGGGGGGGGGGGGTCCCGCTGGTTGTAAGACAGTAGGAGGGGGGGGGTTAGAGAAGCCGCTGGCGGTATCCCATCTGGCCGACGATTTCTTGGGAGAATTCAAAGTCTTGAACACGGTGCCCACAGAACCTCGGTCCGCAGACGAATACAGCTGGACCCTCTGGTGGACGGTAGCTGCCGGTCCACAACGGAGAGACGTGAGGCGACCTCACTGGTGTAGAGCGCCGTCTCACCTGGAGTCCTCTCCGGGGGGTAGTTCCAACACTCTGCAGTGTTGGCCGTTATCCATGGAATAATCAAAGCACCCAAAGCATAATCCAAGCCGTGGAAGGCTCGCCGTTGTCCGGGTAGAGTAATCCAATATACAGGTCCAGTCGCCCTGGCCCGGAGCTCCTCGGATGCAAGCACCACTAGGGGTCTGCCCAGCCTGGTTAAGCGTCCAGATAACGTCAGGAACGATGGGGGGTACTGATAACTTTATAACTCTAACCGAACGATGCACCATACATAAATAGACTATTATTAGCTTAATAGAATACGTCCAACTCGACGGTATAGTGCCAAACTATGACTATTCAACTATTAATCCACACGATATCTCAATGCCTATTCTGAGGCCAAGTAGGCCTTACTACACCACACGTGCGTCGTGGGTGAGGCTTTGCGTCTGTCACTCTGTTGGAGGGTAAAGAACTGGACTAAAAGAAGGTTCTACTTTACTTGCGCCATATATATATGCGCTATGAACAAATAGTACCATTCGTATTTCGCCAGACGTATTCCTACGCGGAACCGGGGCTTGCCACGACATGTTGGGCGGCACGATTGAACTTGAACCTAGGGGTATGGCAACCTGGCGCCAGGTTCTCGTCCAATGGTAGAATGAAACTATTATGGGCTGTTTAGTAGACTAAAGGGATATTCAGTGCATATTGTACATGGAATATACAGGGGATATCAAACGATATACAAACACTATTTAAATATATATATATAAATAAATATATATATTCGGTTTAATCTGATCCTTCACAACAACTTCCATATTTAAGCTAGACATCGAATTCAAAAAGATGTTGGACAAAGCCCAAGCAGCCTTACGATTATAATAATAATAATAATACATTTTATTTAAAGGCGCCAAATACAATTTCACACAGTAACAACTTATTATGGATAATAACCCCGGAGCAAGGAGAAAGGTTTAATTGTCCATCTAGACTGGTGTATATACAAGAAACAAGACTGATCTACAACACGCATATAGGGCCACTGACTCAGACCTGTTTTTGTTGTTACGTGTGATTATTTTTTATTTATTTTTTTGCAGCAATGGCCCAGTTTGAGGAGGTATCCCAGCAGTCCACGCTGCACCCGAAGCCTGTGGGGTTAGTTCTGCAGTACGGCACCGCAGGGTTCAGAACCAACGCTCAGCAACTGGACCACATCATGTTCCGCATGGGTCTGCTGGCAACTCTCCGGTCCAAGAAGACCAGAGCCACCATAGGAGTCATGGTCACCGCGTCACACAACCCCGAGGTAGGAGCGCGGTTGATTGATTGATTGATTGATTGAAAATTGTATTAACAGATTGCAGAATGGGTACAATACAGTACAGCTCAATACACACAATTGTTAAGGGGAGGCAGACCAGAGAAAGACTTTCGTCTTGTTTACATCAGGGTCCCCCATTTTCAATTCATCATAACATTTATAACATATAAGATATACAAATATACAGTACTGTTTATTTACAGACAGCGTTTCTAAAAGAGAATATATACATTTGAGGGGGAGGAAACTGTACATTGGCTACTGCCTGAATGTCATCTATTTAGCATTTTGGACGGTAATGAGGTATTATAATGGTTTATATATTATATATATTTTTTAATGGTATATTTGTTTTTATTGTAATACCATCTATAAAAAAGAAAGTACACAACCGATAGGAACGCATCATTCCTTGCCATGGGTCTCAACAGTGCAGTACACACAGTATAACGTTTAAAGCAAGCAAGCAAATAAACAAACAAATAAATATCAGTACTAGCAATACAATAATATATATATTATTGGAATTTACACATTATTTCCCCCCAATTTGTTTAATGAATCTACTGTAGACATATCCCATATAGGGATTATGTATAATTTATATATAACAAAAGTTATATAGCCCAGGCCTTTTATTTGTTTCAATCGCTGAACTCAACCAGCCTATATTAAGGCAGGCGTCTATGTGGGACAGGCCTTCAATTCCTTTCTCACAAAACAAAACTCTTGCTCAGCAGAGATGGGAAATACTATCAAATTGTTTATTTATACCCCGTAGGAATATTACTTGTATAAAAATGAGGCTATTTAATAACATATAAATTGTGAATCATCATCTCGCTCCCAAGAGACAGCGCTATGTTAGAGAGAGACAGCGCACCCAACCTACAGCTCCTGTGCAGAGGGTCAGACCTTCAGCGCTCGCTGGCCAAGGTGCTGTGGAGGAATTGAACCCAGATCAATGAGTCCGATAGACTTGGTAAACACAGGTTTATTCAGAGTAAATCTAGCTGGATGACCCAACGAGGACAGTGGCCTCCTGTCTCCAGGTGAGCTCTCCAGTCCACTCACAGGCGTGGCTCTTTATAGGGTGAGAGAGGGGAATTCTGGGTAGGCTGGGCCTAGGTTGGGATTGGAGGAGGCTAGGGTGAATCAGGGGAAAAGGGCTGGAGGAATCAGGAGGAGGAGGGGTGAAGTAAAGAGGGGGGGGGGTTAGGGGGACATAGACGATAGGTGGGTGGATGGGGGAGGGTAGACAGAAACTTGGGTATTTGGAGGACAATAGGCTATGGTGGGTGTGGGGGGATCACACGTGGGGGGGGGGGGGGGGGGTTGAAGGTGAGAAACGAAAGGTGAATGGATGGGGCAGGGTAATGGGGTGGGGGGTGGTTATTATTCTGCCACAGTGCCCAGTCCACACATACTCAGCAGCTCCTATACATACTCTCACGCTCGTTTGTCAGCACTGGACAGCGCCCAGAATCTCAGCGTCAATGGCAACCATTTGACCTTTATTTATTTGATCATGTGAGAATGCTGTTCATCGACTTCAGCTCAGCATTCAACACCATCATCATCCCTTCCAAACTCATCTCCAAACTTGGTGACCTTGTGGAAACCAAGGACCTTGACATTAACCCCTCTGTCTACAACTGGATACTAGAAGTCCTAATGAACAGACCGTGGTTTGTTAGGATATAGGCGATCTCACCTCCTCCACACTCGCCCTGAACACCGGCGTCCCGCAAGGCTGCATGCTGAGCCCCCTCCTCTTCTACTCCCTCTTCACCCACAACTGCACTCCTATACATGGCACCAACACCATTATTACGTTTGCAGACGATACAACGGTGGTGGGCCTCATCAGAAACAATGATGGACGTGTTGCAGCCGAGCAGAAGGCTTGGTCCCCCACGGTACAGAGCCTGGTACTGGCGACCCAGAGGAGCAGGCTACTTGCAGATCTGAGGGTACGGGTGGAGGACTTAGGAGTGATGATGAGTTCCTGTAAGTAGAGGGGTGCGTGTCCGTTTATACAGTTATGGGTGAGCAGCATGATTTTAATAATTGATCCGGGATGAGACGGGGAGCCAGTGTAGTGAGTGGAGGATGGGGGTTATGTGCTCATGTTTACGGACTCTCATCAGGATCCTGGCAGCACTGTTCTGGATGTATTGCAGCTTGTGGATGGCTGCTCTTGCCAGGAATCCTGATGAAGAGTCCGTTACAGTAGGCCAGTCTTGAGGAGACAAAGGCATGGACAAGCTTCTCTGCATCTGACGGGGTTAAAGTGGGACAGAGTTTGGAGATATTTCTTAGGTGATAGAATGAGGTTTTGCAGATGTGTTTTTATGTGGATGTTGAAGGTAAGGTGGTGGTCAAACCGAACCCCCAGATTTGTGACTGAGGGGGAGAGGGGGATGACCTGGCCGTCAAAGGTGAGATGGGATATGGATGAAGACTGAACCTGGTGTGGGGTGCCAATGAGAAGTGCCTCGGTTTTTTTTGCATTTTAGTTGGAGGAAGTCGCTGTTCATCCAGGCCTTCATCTCCTCAAGACAGGTGGTGAGGCATGACAGAGCTACAGAGGGGTTTGGGACAGTTTTTAATGTAGAGTTGTGTGTCATCGGCATAACAGTGGAAGGACATTCCATGCCTGCCGATTACACGACAGAGAGGGGGAGCATGATGATGGTGATGAAGAGGATGGGACCGAGAACCGACCCCTAGGCTGCGGAACACCACAGGTGACGGGGAGCAGCCTGGATTTGTGTCCTCCCAGTGAGACATATTCAGTCCTGCCTAAGAGGTAGGACTGGAACCACGGCAGTGCATGGTCCGACAGTCCAACAGTGTTGTGGAGGCGCTCCAGGAGGATGGTGTGGTCCACTGTCAAACGCTGCTGTCTGGTCGAGGAGGATGAGGAGTGATGGGAATCCTGTGTCAGCTGTCATCAGCAGGTCATTCATCACCCTTGAGCAGAGCTGTTTCCGTGCTGTGGGCTGAGCGAAAGCCTGACTGGAACTTTTCGAACAGGGTGTTATATTTGAGGTCGTCCTGAAGCTGGGAGGCAACTACTTCTACTTCTAAGTACTACTGTACTTACCTGCACCTAGTCCTTTACTCACTATATCTATATTTACATATCCTACTCTTACTAGTTATTACGCTGCTGGCCAGTATGACTACTACCATACTGTCCTTATACCCGTATCACTGTACATATTATACTACAACTCTGTACATTGCAGTAATTCCCACTGCATGTTAATACTTTGGGGGGCTCCCAAAGTATAATGGCTCCCCCCAAAGTATAATTTGTGTCTTTTTATTTTTTATTTTTACTCACCGAGCACTCATTTGCATTTGCATTGGTGGCAATGAGTGCTCAGTGAGTAAAAAAAACTTAAAAACCATAAATTATACTTTGGAGGGATGTGTGCATGAAAGAAGACTACAAAAAACAGCAGTGACTGCTCTCAGCTGTTTAACACTTAAAGACCTAGACACCATCACCAGTTTTAGGTTGTCTGAAGTGCAGTGTTACTATGAAAATTCACTAGAAGTAGTTCCCCCCCCCAAGTATATTGAATTTCTGCGGGAATCACTGTACATGCATCTGATTAGCACTACACTCGGTAGTACTAATCACCTGTGCATTGCTATATGTTGCTGTTGCACTTCACTAACAGGGATGGGTACCGAATCCGGTACTTTTAAGGGTATCGACCGAATCACATCGGTACTACCGAGTACCCATTCACGTGAGATCCACCGGTGCCACATTTCGGTACTGTAAAAGAAAAAAAAACGATTTAAAGTCTGATGACGTCAATGTTTAGTTTACCGCGAAACAAAACCTATGAAGTGTGCCGCACGTTCACGTCAACGTTCACGCGCACAATACACGCTGGCCTAGGGTTTGACTTGATTCAACAACAAAGCAGTCGGGACAATGGCAAGCCGAAAACGGTTGCAAGTGTGGTTACACTTTACAAAGCTAGATGCTAGGGCTGTACGGAATGTAATTTTTTAACATTCAAAGCTTCTATTGAAGTATCCGAACAAAGCTTTGAATGTCTGTATTGTCATATTTTATGACCTAATAAAAAAAATATATTTATTTTTTCTATCCTCAAACTAAATCCTCAATTTGAATAAAGTGATTAATCTGATTAAATTATTCTTTTTTAGACATTTTACCAAACCAAATTTTGCTTACTGCACTGGCAGATACGTTTACTTTGTTTCAGCACATATTTTCCTAAAACTAGTTTTTATTTCTTATTTTTGTCAGACCACGTTTGCAGTATGGAGTCCTCTCTCCTGATTGGATGAATTGGGAACTGGATACTAGAAAATATATTTGTTACTGACCAAAAACTCTTATCAGTGATGGTTGTCAGAATGTAGAGCTATTATTCTAACATGTAGACCATTTACAGCAACTTTTAATTGATATGGCATATCTCTATGCAGAGACGGTATGTTGTTGTTTTGGATGAAAGCCTGAGGTCTTACTGAGTGTTTGGCGTTGCTTCTTTCAGCCTTAACCTTGTGTATTTTGGTCGCATATTGTTGTTCGGGCCATGAAACGAGCTGCGTTTGATTTTCTCTGGATATTTTTAGAGTAAGGTTGCATCTTATTGATTTGATTACAAGTAATGTAGGCATCGGCTCTCTGTGTGTGTGTGGTGTGAGTCTGTCTTCTTTTCTCTCTCTACATCTTCCTCTCTTTTTCTCTCTTTCACTCTTGTCTCTGTCTCCACTTAATGTGCCATTATTGTAATTATCTGTCACTCTCCATCTCCCCTGTCTCTCCCCTCCTTCTCCCCTCCTCCCCCGTCTCTCCCCTCCTCCTCCCCTCCTCCCCCGTCTCTCCCCTCCTTCTCCCCTCCTCCCCCGTCTCTCCCCTCCTCCTCCCCTCCTCCCCCGTCTCTCCCCTCCTCCCCCGTCTCTCCCCTCCTTCTCCCCTCCTCCCCCGTCTCTCCCCTCCTCCCCCGTCTCTCCCCCCCTCCTCCCCCGTCTCCCTCCTCCCCCGTCTCCCTCCTCCTCCCCCGTCTCCCTCCCTCCTCCCCCATCTCTCCCCTCCTCCTCCCCTCCTCCCCCGTCTCTCCCCTCCTTCTCCCCTCCTCCCCCGTCTCTCCCCTCCTCCTCCCCTCCTCCCCTGTCTCTCCCCTCCTCCTCCCCTCCTCCCCCGTCTCTCCCCTCCTTCTCCCCTCCTCCCCCGTCTCTCCCCTCCTCCTCCCCTCCTCCCCCGTCTCTCCCCTCCTCCCCCGTCTCTCCCCTCCTCCCCCGTCTCTCCCCCCCTCCTCCCCCGTCTCCCTCCTCCCCCGTCTCCCTCCTCCCCCGTCTCCCTCCTCCTCCCCCGTCTCCCTCCCTCCTCCCCCGTCTCTCCCCTCCTCCCCCGTCTCTCCCCTCCTCCTCCCCCGTCTCTCCCCTCCTCCTCCCCCGTCTCTCCCCTCCTCCCCTGTCTCTCCCCTCCTCCCCGTCTCTCTCCGTCTCCCCTGTCTCTCCCCTCCCCTGTCTCTCCCCTCCTCCAGGAGGACAACGGGGTGAAGCTGGTCGACCCGATGGGGGAGATGGTGACTCAGGCCTGGGAGGTCTTCGCCACGCAGCTGGCCAACGCAGAGCAGGAGGACCTGGTGGCGGCGCTGCAGGACGTCATCGAGAGAGAGACCATCGACATGGCTCAGAAGGCCAGTGTGTTCGTGGGCAAAGACACCAGGTGTGGGCTCCTTCAAAATATATATTCTTCCGTGGAGTATTTTCCTAATACTTGAAAAGGGCCAATTGGCCTGTAATCTGGTTGTTCTGAGGAGGACATGTGATTATCAGACATAAGACTCACCGTCACACTCTGTCCCGAGAGCTCAGCCTCAGACAAAAATTATTTCAATAAAGAAAGCCATTTGCTGTACGTTCCTGCAACTTAGGTGATGAATAGAATGGGACCAAGAACCGACCCCTGCGGAACACCAATATCGGCCGATAATATCGGTAGGCCGATAATATCGGACATCCTTAATTATTATTATTATTACAATAATTAAGACATTGGTACAATAAATAAAACACAGTAGGAATCAGTAGGTTACAATACACTAAAATACATTAAAATAAATACATCACAACCCCTCGGTTAACACTATGGGTGCCGGCCAGAAATCCGGAAAATGACTGTGGATTGCCAGCGCTATTTGTCTATGGAGAAATTCCCCTTCTTTGCAGGGCTATAACTTTTAAAATTCTATTGCTACATTGCCATTATTAGGGCCCATTCAAAGTCCTATATGTATTGTTCATTGTGTAGCAACGTTAAACTTTTTCATTCACATATTCATAGTAAAGTATGGTCTAATGTATAAGTATGTTTTCATCTCTTTCTGCAGCTTTCTCCAGAACGTGATATATAGCCCCAAATGCATTATATTGATGATGAAATACAGTTTGATGGCAATCGGGGCGATATAAAAAATTTCAATTGGACGTACTTCTAGAATGATCTACGTATGATCTGATGATGACCGGATGGGCGGGGGGTCGTTTATAATTCCGTGGGCAGCGTTATATCATTCATCTAGTGTGGGTGATATGTTCATCATAACAGTTTATATGGAATACGATCAAAAATAACGCTGAATCTTACCGTATCCTCCTCGCACCGTTGGGCGATGAGCGTGGAACAGTCATTTACCTATTATGGTATGTAGAAATATCGGGTCCATTTCCAGCTTGTATAATAGTATATATGTCCAAATCATGTTGTTTATCGAGTTATTGGCAATCGATCGCTATGTATTGTGTCGAGATCGAGTCCCGGTAGCCAAACAGAGTGCCCGGAAGTAATACGGCCGACCAGATGGCGCTCCTGAACCGCCAGAGAGCTCAGTGGGTCCTCCTGGTGGATCTCAGGCCAGCGGAGGGGAAATATGAATCCGATCGCAGATTTTTGAAATATTGATATAAGGACGCTGTAAAGCGTCCTCCGGCAACTTGAGCATGGCCGGGAATGACTCTTTTAAGCGTTTTCCGGCAGTCAAAGTGTTAAAATGGTTGCACATTTGACCATCTTTCAACCATGATTTTAAGTTTAATTTAAATGAAATCTATCTTTTTTATCCACTTTTTCTCCTATCTTTCTGTGTTTTTCTCCCATCCCAATTTAGTCGTTATGCCAATTCCCCCCTCCCCTTCCTGGTCGTTGCACGCATGTGCCCCCCACTGGTCGGTCTAGGGAGCCCTGAAGTATATCAGATGCTTGCTCCGTCACATAGGAGACAGCCAGCAGCCTCTTCTCACCTGGCAGCGAGGACTCTCATTGGTGAAGTGTTAACGCGTGGGAGGTCACGCTACCTCACCCATCTCCCTCCCTCGCTGTGCAGGCACCCTGACCGACCTGTAGGAGTCGCTGTTTACAACGACCAGATTACCACCCACCAGCTTCCCACCCGCTGACTCTGCCAATTGTGTCAGTATGACGGCCGGCCAAGCCGGAGGCACCGCTGACAGCCGGATTCGATACCAGTGTCTCTGTGGTGGTGGTAGACGGACGCTTAGTCCGCTGCGCTACCCGGCCGCCCAATGAAATGGACGGAAAAGGCTGCCTGACTAAAGGCAGACCTCCTGTCTGTGCTCTCTGACTGCAGGTCCAGCAGCGGCAGACTATCGCAGGCTGTGTTGGACGGGGTCTCTGCCCTGGGTGGTGACAGCAAAGGTGAGTCCATCAGGGCTCTGTGTCTCTCTGTGTGATTTGTTTCACAGGATGGTCACTCGCTCAGTTTTAATATTTGATTTAGATGATATGTTACTTGTTTTTTTTGTATTTTATTTTTTTATTATTTTTTTAAACAAACATATAAACAAACATGACAACACACGATAAGATATACAAACATTAATTAACAGTGCACATCCAATGAAATCACCATTTAGTTAAATTGTCTTATACAGGATATACCCCTAATACCTGCTATCTAATACCCTAAACACATATGCTCTAGCTCGTACCCCCCCCCCCCCTCCCGGACCCCCCATTGGATAATCCATCCATTATCCCTCGCTCCTAACCAGACACTACCATTATATGCTAGCTTTTATTCTCTCCACCACTTCTAACCACATTGTCATTTTGGATTCATTGAGACACAAAATTCTTGCTGTAGATATTTCTTGATAAATCACATCGAGATATGTAAGAATCCAGACCTTCCGGCACATTTTTTCCGGTTGAAACCATTGTGATGCTATCAGCTTTTTAGCCACTGTGATACCCGATAAAACCAATCTCATAGATATGTTACTCTATGTATTTTTCTCTCTCTCTTTTCAACCCCCCCCCCCCTCATTTATTTAAATTTTCTTCCCTTCTCCCTTCTACTCTTGGTTACTCCTCTGTCTTCTCTTCTCTCCTCACGTCTTCCCTCCTCACCTCTCCTCTTCACTTCACCTTCTATCCTCTTTCCCCTCCTCTCCTCTCCTCCTATCCCCTCCTCTTCTCCCCCTATCCTCTCCTTATCTCCTCTTTCCTCTCCTCCCATCCCCTCTTCTCCCCCATCCTCTCCTTTTCTCCTCTCCTCTCCTCTCCTCCAATCCCATTCCCTCCTCCCCTCTTCTCCTCCTATACTCTCCTTCTCTCCTCTTCCCTCTTCTCCCCCCATCCTCTCCTTCTCTCCTCTTTCCTCTCCTCCCCTCTCCTCCCATCCCCTCTTCTCCCCCCATCCTCTCCTTCTCTCCTCTTTCCCCTCCTCTCCTCTCCTCCCATCCCCTCCTCTTCTCCCCCCATCCTCCTCCCCTCTTCTCCCCCCATCCTCTCCTTTTCTCCTCTTTCCTCTCCTCCAATCCCCTCCTATCCTCCCCTCTTATCCCCCCATCCTCCCCTCTTATCCCCCATGCTCTCCTTCTCTCCTCCTCTCCTCTCTTCTCCTCCTCTCCTCCCCTCCTCTCCTCCCATCCCCTGCTCTCCTCCTCTCCTCTCCTCCCCTCTTCTCTCCCAATCCTCTCCTCTCCTCCCCTCTTCTCCCCCCATCCTCTCCTCTCCTTCTCTCCTCCTCTTCTCCCCCCATCCTCTCCTCTCCTTCTCTCCTCCTCTCCTCTTCCATTAGATTATGGTCTGGTGACCACGCCCCAGCTGCACTACATGGTGTGCTGTCAGAACACACAGGGTCGCTATGGAGACGCCACAGTAGAGGGGTACTACCATAAGTTGTCCCAGGCATTCATTCAGCTCACCAAGCATGTAAGAAGATATATAATAATAATAATAATAATAATAATAATAATAATAATAATAATAATAATAATAATAATAATAATAATAATAATAATAATAATAATAACTTTATTTGTATAGCACCTTTCATACAGGGGATTGCAGTTCAAAGTGCTTTACACCAGTAAGAAATAAGACATGAAATCAGTGTAAAACAAGCAGCAAGAGCAAAGCATAAAGTGGGATATATATTAATCAAATCATATCGGAACCTCACGGTCCAATAGGCTTCTGTAATCTGTTACAAAACATGATAAAAGTCAGAGTATGCACCCAGCGGATAGTGGGGCGTAGAGATACAAGTAAAAATAAGTAAAATAATAGCAAGGGTAAAATGAGCAGACAGTTTTGTGTGTATGTTAGGGCTGTACAGTGACACGCTGTCATATACAATCATATTATTTAACTAATGGAATAACTTTATTGCCCTTCTGCAAATAAATTATAAATGAAAGCAGTCATGCAGAAGGGCTCTTTAAATGTTGTGATTTATTAAAAACAAAGGACAAATAAACATGATTGTGATGCCAGAGATTAAATAACTTGACTGGTGTTGAAGATGTTGCAGCCCTCATGTGTGCACACACCTCTTTCCTCGTCTCGCACAAAGCAGTGAGATTGAACTTCCTGCCTAGTCTCCCCATGTCATATATTATTGTTGTTGTTTTTAATTGTAATACATTTATTTTTGCCTTTGTACATTGTCAACCATTGCTGTGTCGTGCTTTTCAAGTGTCCCTTTGAATCCCCTTGGGGGAAATTCAAGTGTCATAGCAGCATGGGTGGGGGGTGGGGGGTGTTTATCTTCTATTACTTATGTACCTGTCCTACCTGTACCCCCCCCCCCCCCCCCCCCCCCAGGTGCCTAACCGTACAGACGACCAGAAGCACCTGTTGGTGGACGGGGCGAACGGCATCGGGGCTCTGAAGCTGCGTGAGATGGAGACGCACCTGCAGAAGGAGCTTCAGATCTCCATCTTCAACGACGGCACCAGCGGCAAGCTCAACGACCAGTGTGGGGCGGACTACGTCAAGGTGCAGCAGAGGGCGCCGGCAGGTAGGGTTGGGTACCCTTCACATTTTGAACCGATACCGGTACCTGTGAATCGATACCGGTACCCAACGGTACCTTTTTCCGGTACTTTAGTCTCTAAAAATGTAATAGACCTACCTCGGTTGTAAAAAAAAAAAAATTGTGTAGTTATCCTATATAGGTTTAACACATTCGGGGCCATTGGGCTGAGTCTAATTAATGGCAAGAGGACCAGGGAATGTAAACGAACGTGGGGCTTTTTGTACAGCTAAATCTATACTTTATAGTATTGCTATCTGTCCATTCTCATTGTCAATTGAGTCCATAAACCGTCCCTTCAAAATGGCTTAAAGGAAGAAAAAAAATATTCATCAATAGGTTCTCATTTTATAGCGCCGTGAATATAAGCTTTATACCGGATTTGGTCTAGTATATTTTCTGGAAGGCTAGTTATAGGGCTAATAGCTGCTAACGTTATATCCAATGGCATTTCCGTTTTACAGATGCTACAGAAATAACTGCATATGATCGGGACCAGTAGCGGAGGCCCCCGCATCCCCCGCGGTGCGGGGGGGCCCCGGAGCTTAGGGGGCCCCGCCCCCACTGTAGGCTATCCTCTTAGATTTATTTTCGTAACGAACAGGTCGCAGTGTGGCAGTGGGAGTATGGTTCTGTGGGGCTGCAGCTGGATGCATCTCTCGCAGAGGGCGCCCCCCCCCCCCCCCCCTCCCTGCTATGATTTGCTCACATGCGATAGGGCTCGCTAGGCTGATAACTAATGTTCATTGGCAGCGTTCAAAACACAGCGGGAAAATGCCGCAAATATCCAAGCAAGCGGCGGTGCTTATAGAAAAACAAGATGAGAGCGAACGCCGCGCCGCGTCCACAGCCCAGCCAGGCCCCCAGCCAGGCCCCCAGCCAGGCCCCCAGCCATGCTAGCCGGCGAGACAGGTTAGAAGAATATAACGTTTTATTCACCATAACCAGTATGCTACTACAGGTTACATCAAAACGGTTACATTGTTTGTGTCGCTCGAGCGCGGAGTTGGGCAGTGGTGTGAACGAGAGTGTTGTTGTGCCTTAAAAAATAAACATTTAAAAAAGTAGCCTACAGCCGCCGAGTGCTCCCACGGGCCGAATATTGCCCCGATCCTGGCGAGATTAAATACACGGGTACCTCTCGGAGTGCCGAAGCTTTTCCTAAATCACTTCCATCATCGAAAACGAGGGGAAAAGGTCGGCTCGCGACCCTGAAAAGTTCGCGTGATTTTAAAAACGCTGTATTAAGTGAGCCTATTATGGGCTCCACGCGAGCTTTCTACCGTGGGCGTCCCGCAACTTTTACTCATTCACATGTAGCCCCGAAAATGCTTAGAAAAGGAAGCCGAAAGCGTGGAATAAACTTGCCCAAACGGAAAAGTGTCCCACGGGCGTGCCGTGATTCCGATCCGCGTGAAAATATTCACGGCCATAGAGGAGACCGTGGGACACCTTTTTACAACCGAATATGTGTCTCGAATTTGCTCCCACGCGGCGAAAATAAATTATCAAAATTATCTCACTTTATTATTGATTTAGGGGAGTGGGCGGGGCCTCATGGTCTGACCTGCGGGGGGGGCCCCGACATATTGCGCAACGCCACTGATCGGGACTATCCCAAAGCATGTATGCATGAAAGGGGGGGGGGGGGGCGGGGGACGTTGTTTATTATTATTGATTACCAATAACCGTGTTCGTCTAACTAGCCACATAGGCCGATCGCCTGGATGGCTATCTGCCCGATTGGGCTGTAATTTACGTGAAAAAGATCTTACCGTGGTCCGGGCTGATCCCCCTGAGCATTTCCCCGTTATCGATCGCCATCTGGTAGATCGATATGTCCATTGGCTGATGATAAATCCCCTTATTGCATGGTGAAATCTGCAATCCGAAACGTAATCCAAGCTACAGGCTGCAGATCCAGAATCCTGCTACTGAAATATCTAAAAAAAAAAAAACTGATCCGTTCAGCCACA
Organism: Notolepis coatsorum; assembly: GCF_963971535.1. Lineage (NCBI taxonomy): Eukaryota > Metazoa > Chordata > Actinopteri > Aulopiformes > Paralepididae > Notolepis > Notolepis coatsorum. The sequence goes on along the minus strand of NC_140179.1, from coordinate 12,261,257 downwards.
GGGCACACTGCATTATCGCGATAGCACCCCTAAGAGGATCTGGCCGGTATTGCACCTTGTCGAATTCATAGAGTAGGGTAAATCTGCAGTGCCGCTCGGCGACCTTGAACAGGTTATTAAAATGTAATAAAAGCAATAACAACTTCCCACGGATATGTCCGTGCTTCTGTCCACAACGGGTGGAATCGAAACACGTATATATCCGTGCTCGGGCGCCATTGTGTTAGGGTTAGGGTTAAGGTTAGGGTTAGGGTTAGGGTTAAGGTTAGGGTTAGGGAACAACATATAAATTGCTTTTGAATATGCGGAAGAGACCCTTCGGCGCTAAACCAATCAGAGAGGGTCTTCGCTGTACGCGGGCTAGCCAATCAGAGAGCGTCTTCGCAAACAAAGGCCACAGGGAAAAAAGATCACGCCTCTGTGCCACGCCCAGCCAAGGCCGCTCGGCTGACGAGTCTGTTGTAAAACCAGCGATCCCCTGCTTTACCACTAGGTGGAGACTGTTTACCAATAATCTTATGAACACAGTGGAAAGAGTGGGCAATGCCTCTGTTCCAGACTCCCCAAGGGGATCAATAAAGGAATATCTTATCGTAAGGCTTTTTGTACATTTGCAACTTGAATATCTTTCTTTCTTTCTTTCTTTCTTTCTTTCTTTCTTTCTTTCTTTCTATCATCTGTCTGTCTGTCTGTCATACTCTCTCCCTCCATCGTTCTCTCCTGTTGTCTCCACCTCTCTTCTTCTCTGTAGGCGTACAGATGAACGCAGGGGAGCGCTGCTGTTCCTATGACGGCGACGCTGACAGAATAGTGTATTACTACAGTGACTCAGAAGGACACTTCCACTTACTGGACGGAGACAAGATCGCTACCCTCATCAGCACCTTCCTCAAAGAGCTGCTCACACAGGTACACACAGGTACACACTCACATACACACTCACAGGTACACACGCACATACACACTCACACAGAGCTCCTCACACAGGTACACACTCACATACACACTCACGGGTACAAACTCACATACACACTCACACAGGTACACACTCACACCATATCTTATTATTATCATAATAATAATAATAATTATTATTATTAATAATAATAATAATAATAATAATAATAATAATAATAATAATAATAATAATAATAATAATAATAATAATAATAATAATAATCCGGGCATAAAATGAGCAGAGAATTGACTAAATAAAAGCAATGCATAAAGTGCAGACATAAAATCAGTATAAAATAGACAACATGCGGGCGGCTACGTGGCGTAGTGGGCAAGGCGCTCGCCACGAATGACGGAGATGCTGGGCTTGCCTGTTCGAGCCCAGCGCTCCACATTGCTTTCAGTTTAGCTGGTCGTTCATACTAATACACATTGGCCGTATTAGGGGGTGGGAAACTGATGGGTGGGGATCGGGCGTTGTGGACAGCGACTCCTACAGGTCGGTTGGTGCGCCTGCGCAGTAGAATCAGGAAGTGTCGGGGGCAGCGTGAGCCTCCCACGCGTTACTCCTCGCCACTGAGAGATCGAGCTGCGCAGGTGAAAAGATGCGACTGCTGTTAGCTCAAGTACCGGAGGGGACTTGTGCTATGTATGACTTAGTCCACATTGCAGCCGGCTTGTGGGAGGCAAGAAACAGCGTTCGTGACAGGGGAGGGTTGAATTGGATGATACGAAATTGGGATGGGAGAAAATATAGAAAATGGGAGAAAAAGTGGATAAAAAAAAACCGTGGTACAAGGTAGAAGTGCCGACGAAGGATCAATGGATAGAGTTGGTAGAGGGGATACAGGAAATGGAGAGAATCACACATTTGCTGAGGCTGCAAGAAGAAAAGTATGAATGGAAATGGGCAAAGTGGGAAGAATACAGGAGGGGAAGTAACGACATCACAGAGGATTGAAAAGGATACAAGGAAATGATTGAAAATGTAAATAAATAATGCAAATATAGAATGGACCGAAGGACCCATGCCACACTTTCTTTTCTCATTTTTGTCTATTTGTTTTATATTTATGTACTGTTGAGATGTTGAAATGTATTGTCTATGAATGCTGTCTATGTATGTTGTTGAAAAAAAAACGTAAGTTTACAAAAATAAAATAAAGGAAAGCCTCAATGCTTCATGAAGCTTCATCTCGCCATCACTAGCTAACGGCATTAGTCAAAGTCTTTGACTAGTCTTTGGCCTTTTTATAAAGACGAAGCTGTCCAGCCTTGTACAGCCTTGTGGCGGGTTAAGCTTTTTTTCCGGCGGCATGCGGTGTACACTGTTTACTTTTTACTTGAGTCGCAGACTCGCAGTTGCAAGACTTGAGGACCATGGGCACCTTGGAGGAGTAGCGTTAAACACACTCATGGGCGACGCATAGGGGCTTGGAGGTGAAACGCAGCCTATTCCACAACATTAATTACTCTGTTATTTTAAAAACTGAAAAGACTAATATTATTTATTAACAATTTATTTAGGTAACATAAATAATACTAATTCGTACATTGAAAAAAATATATATATAATATATATATATATATAAAAATGTAATATTCATTTTTTGAGACTCTCACAGCTGTTGTTGACTATGGGGGCTCAGACTATCTATGGGGGCTGAGCCCCCATTGGCCCCCACATAATTCAAAGTGTGTGTGTGTGTGTGTGTGTGTGTGTGTGTGTGTGTGTGTGTGTGTGTGTGTGTGTGTGTGTGTGTGTGTGTGTGTGTGTGTGTGTGTGTGTGTGTGTGTGTGTGTGTGTGTGTGTGTGTGTGTGTGTGTGTGTGTGTGTAAACACAGGCTGGTCTAGAACTGAAGATAGCAGTGGTGCAGACAGCTTATGCCAATGGAAGCTCTACACATTACCTGGAAGACACTATGAGGGTGAGAACATACACACACGCCATGTGTTGTGACCAGAGAGTGTGTAGTGGTTGAGGTCCCTGCCTCTTAAAGGTGCTGTAAGTGGTATTTTGTTTGTTAAAATAATAGCTCTACACTCCGACAGCCATCACTGATATAGAGTGTCTAGTCAGTAACATGGGTCTCCCAGTCCCTCCACTCTGCAGTAAACAGCCATCACTGATATAGAGTGTCTGGTCAGTAACTAGGGTGACCAGGTGTCCCCCTTTTGGTTGTATTGTCCCACCATTTGACCAAATGTCCCGCGTCCCTCATATTGAGAGGATGTCCCTCTTTTCGAAGCCAAAAAAAAACATGCGTCTAAAAGCCCCTCCCTACAGACAGTAAACGTAGCAACCCGCCTCTTGTCCACACACATTGCTCTGATTGGTTATAGTACTTTAGCGCGCTGCTTGCCTGCTTGTGACGTGACTGAGTCGTGACGCTACCTCATATCGCAGATCTGATTGGTTATAGTAATTTAGCGCACTGCTCTGCTCGTGAGAGTTGAACTTGTGACGCTACCTCATATCGCAAATCTGATTGGTCAAAAAAAACACAACAACATTACAAGCAAACTAGTTCAAGATGGAAAGCAGTAAAAAGAAACGGACCTGCAGTTACAACCAAGACTGGCAAACGACACATGACTGGGTGAGGCAGATGACAGGCAATCCGCAGCAGGCTTTCTGTGTTTTGTGTCATAGTTCATTTTCAATTGCGCATGGAGGAGAATACGACTTGAAGCGCCACAGTGGATGTGAGTCTCACATGAAAGTGGCTCACCAAAAAGAAACATCCAGATCTATGGATATGTTTCTTCTTAAACCAAAACATTATAGCCAGACGGACAAGGTCACTGCAGCTGAGATAACAAGTGTCTATCACACAGTACAACACTCCCATTCATACAGGTCAGCCGACTGTGGTAGCAAGCTAGCTCCTGTCATTTTGCCAGACTCAGTTATTCTAATAAAAAAATGTACATTATCTATCTGTCCCACTTTGTCCCACTTTGTCCCACCAAAATCTTACTGTTGTCCCACTTTGTCCCACCAAAATCTTACTGTTGTCCCACTTTTGGACTTTTTGCATCTGGTCACCCTATCAGTAACATGGGTCTCCCAGTCCCTCCACTCTGCAGTAAACAGTCATCACTGATATAGAGTGTCTGGTCAGTAACATGGGTCTCCCAGTCCCTCTGCTCTGCAGTAAACAGCCATCATCCTTGACCCTATCCCCTCCTCTCTCACAAAATCTTGCATCTCTGCCCTCAGCCCCTCCCATCACACACATCATCAACACATCCCTCTCATCTGGTGTTTTCCCCCCATTACTGAAAACAGCAGCTGTCACCCCCCTCATCAAGAAACCCCCAATACCCTCAGTAACTACAGACCAATTTCCAACCTACCATTTCTATCCAAAACACTTAAAAAGAGTATCTCCAACCAGCTCCACACCCACCTAGAGAACAACATCCGGAACGATAGATAATCGATGTTGAATGGGCCATAGTAATGCAGATATAGCAATACAATTTAAAAAGGTATAGCCCTGCAAAGAAGGTAAACATCTCCATAGGCTAATTCAGAACACCTCAGCCCACATCATCACCGGCTGCCCCAAATTCTCCCACATCACACCTGTCCTCTCCTCACTTCACTGGCTCCCTGTCAATATAGGATTGACTTTAAGATCTGTCTCCTCACTTACAAAGCCCTCCACTCCCTAGCACCTGATTACATCTACAACCTTCTTCAACACTACACTCCCTCCCGCTCACTCCGCTCATCCAACTTAGCCCTTCTGAGCACACCACACTACCGCCTTAAATCCACAGAAAACAAATCATTCTCCTCCTCTGCTCCGCGACTCTGGAATCAACTCCCATCACACATCAAAGAAGCCCCATCTGTAGAAACATTTAAGTCCCACCTCAAAACCCACCTGTTCAATCTTGCATACCCTCACTCCTGACCCCCCAACCCCTGCATCACTTACAGTTTCACATCTGTACACTCCTATATTTTAGTATTATTATTTATTTAAAAATGTTCTGTCTCGTCTCTAAATTGTCTCCCTCTCTCTGTATTATCCCCACTATGTCGTTATTGTGAAAGTCCATGTACTGTCTTTGTCCCTGTACTGTGTTTGTCTGTATGCTATAATGCCATGTATGTAAAGCGCTTTGAGATTCCTAATGTAAGGCGCTATATAAAATAAATGTATTATTATTATTATTATCACTGATATAGAGTGTCTGGTCAGTAACATGGGTCTAACATTCAGAAAAAATAAATAACGCACATCCTCCATTTGTTGGTGCTGAGCCAAACTGTAAAAACAGTAATACATAAGAACAAAGCGGGGCTCGCAACTCACTTGTAGTTCCAAGGTGTTTTAATAGACAAAAAAAGGCAGTAGATGCGACGTTTCGCCCTTACCGGTCTTCCTCAAGCATGCATACAACACAAAATGACATTTTTATACAGGAAGTAAAATATATTGAAAAATCAGCCCCACCTGGTGATCAGGGGCGGTCCCAAGACTTGCATGATTGATACATTTTATACATGATTAAGTAACAATTTATCTTTTCATTTGACATTTTTTTATGAGATTTCTTATGAGAAATATCTATACTAAACACAGTATTAAGACATAATTTACAGATAGGCAACAGGCAGCAGTGTGTAAGGTACAAGTCCTAGCCACTGAAAACAAAAACAAAAATGAAAAAACAAAGTCTATTGACTGTCTCCCTCTATACGTTAAATTTATAAATAAGGTCTAATGTCAAAGTCCTCATTGAGTCCTGTTGGTGCCATAGTTTTAAGAGAATGGATCCACCATACTTCTCTCCTCAGTAGGAGATTATCTATATCTCCCCCTCGTCTTGGAAGATGCACTCTCTCTATTCCAAGGTATCTTAGTGATGAGACATTGTGGTGTGCCTTTTTAAAATGTAAAGCTACTGGGCTTTTTTCATCCTCATTCTGTATTGTACTCCTGTGTTCAGCAATACGTGTTTTTAAAGCATGTGTTGTATTACCGACATATGCCTTACCACAGGGGCACTTAAGCATATAGATTACATTGGTAGTTGTACATGTTATTTTGCCTCTTATTTTTATCTCTTTCCCAGTTGTTGGGTGGTAGAAAACGGTGCATTTTTCTGTAAAGTGACATTGAGCACACAAACCACAATGTCTGTTTCCATCTGGCAGGTCATCTAAAAATGTTTGTGTTTTTTTAGGAGGCAGGTCTGATTTAACCACAATGTCTCTGATGTTATGTGCTCTCCTGTAGACTAATCTAGGGGGGATCTGAAAAGATGTATCCAATGTTGGATCAGAATTAGGGCTGGGCGATATGACGATATTATATAAATATCGGGTACAGTTCATTAACGATACACTTTTTAAACATATCGTGGATATCGTGATGTTTTGCCCAAGAGGCTTGTGTCGCGTCAATCTGGTCCACACGTTGACACTTTTGAACAGCGCCGCCCCACACACACACTACTGCATCAAAAGTTACTACTTATGATAACAAAGGCATTCGTTTTGTGGCATTAACGTTATATAGTTACACTTTCAATAACATCAGCGTATTTACATAGCAACGACGAGGTCGACCTAGATATAGCAAGCATTAGTCGTTCATATCTCAGCCCATGCTGACTCAGTTGTGCCCATTCTGCGGTCTGTTAATAACGTTTTCAATCAGACAGATGTATGGAAAGGCTTTTATTATAACATCCGTTGCAGTAAAATCATTATGCCTCCAGTCGTTTAGTCTTCCTGCGGAGCTAAAAGCTAAACGTCGGCCGCGGCGAGCTACCGCTGCCATTGTTGTTGTCATTGAGCTCTCCAATGGCGGAAGTAAAAAATGAATACGCGCTTGCCGATTGGTGCTAAGAACAGCAGGGCGGGTGCAAGCGATGTGACGTAATTGGCAGACGCGACTGTCAATCAAAATGATTCTGTTTGCCAACTGAATGAATGAAAACGTTATTAAATTGCAGCATGGGTACAATACAGTACAGCTCAATACAACAACAGTCAACAGTGGACTGGAGGATGCAGACCAGAGAAAGACTTTCATCTTGTTTACATCAGGGTCCCCCATTTTCAATTCATCATATTTCATATCTAAATCATATAATATCTCATTGCTAAATATATGCAATATATAATCTAATAATCCAATAATCTAAATCTAATATATAATATAAAAATGCTAAATGCATGGGTATTTTATTTTGTCTTTAATGTTAGCTTGCAAACTCAAATACTGTCTTGGTAAGCCTCATAATGAATTGTTTGGGGAAAAAAAGAAAAACATCGTGATGCGTATCATGTATCGCCGAAAGGTCAGAAAATATCGTGATATCATATTTAGGCCATATCGCCCAGCCCTAATCAGAATTGAGAAGATGCCAATGTTTTTTAATAGTTTGTTTAAAAAGGTTGCCTAGAGCAGGGGTTCCCAACATTTTCAGGCCACGACCCCCAAATAACGGTGTCAGAGAGCCGCGACCCCCACTATTATAGGAGGTAAAAAAATATAATTTAATTTTTTTTTATAAATGGAAATGTATGGTTGAAACATGCAAACGTTCAAACGCACACACACTAATAAGCATTGGAGGCTTTTAACCAGGGCCCGACTGTGGAAATCATTCAGGCCAGGAAATATAGTGCAAAATATAGCCCCAGTCAGGCCACTTTTTAAGCAGGGGGTCTGGGGTCCCCCACCAGGACATTTTTGGTTACAAAGACTTCATTTCCTGCATTCTGGTGCAGGAATTTTTTTATTTGTACCCTTTAAATGCCAGTGTTTGTGATGGCAGCACAAATTATTGTTAAAAAACAGGCTAGCATATGTATGATTAGCAACAACACTGATTTTGATGGATTTTCTGTTTTTTGTAATGTCAGATTGAAAGAAATACAATCTTTTATTCAACTTCAGCCCTGATCATAACACCACATATTCATTTTATAATTCTAACCCTTTAAATGCCAGTGTGTGTGATGGCATATATTTGCAATATATCAAATTCCAAGTAGATTTTGGGGGGGGGGGGGGGGGGGGGGGGGGGGATTATTACAGGCTAGCATGTGTCAATGATTAGCAACAACAGTTTTTTGTAAGGGTCCCGCCTCCACCAATCACATGCGGCTCCCTTTGTGTGTGTGTGAGAGCAAGAGAGAGAGAGAGAGAGATAGTTCTCCAACTTGTGTGAGTTGCAGTGATTTCCTGGTTGTTCCCCACCTAGGTTATCTAACTATTGCGCTGCTGCAACTAGAAACACTGGCCTGGCCTGCTTCTAAGTTCAGTGGCCTGACTGCATTTAAAAAAATATATATATATTGGATTTTCTTTTTATTTTGTTTTATCATCGTCTCCCAGTCCCTCCGCTCTGCAGTAAACAGACATCACGTTCCCACTTCATCCAATCAGGAGGGAGAACTCCACACACCACAAAAAGATGGTCTGACAAAAATAATAAATAAAAACTAGTTTTAAGCAAATGTGTCCTTTTTAAAACAAGTAAAATAGTCTTATTTCTTGAAATAAGTAAAAAAATATCTAGGATTCTCTCTCCTGATTGGATAAAGTGGGAAGGGATACCTGAAAATGTATTTTGTGTTTACTGCAGAGCGGAGGGACTGGAAGACCCATGTTACTGACCAAACATTCAATATCAGTGATGGCTGTCGGAATGAAGAACTATTATTTTAACCAAAAAATACCACTTACAGCATCTTTAAGAGTCAGCCTCTACTGGCCTGGGATCAAGTCGTGCCACGACCCTCTCTACTGTGTCTGCATCCTCTGTCCTGCCTCAGTAAAGAAAAACATATATTAACACTTTCATTGCCAGCCATGCGGTGCACCTTACCCCCGTTGAATGCCACCACCCACTTCAATGATAGAGCTCTCATATTTGCAAACGCATAAACTATGTCTTAAATTATAGCTATGTGTCTAATCTGGCCGTCGCTTATCAATGACTTGTTTGCAGTCAACATTGTCGAAACGGATTGGTTTTTAATCTGTTCATTTCCGTTTTATACCATTTTGGAAAACTCGTTTTTTGAAAGTTTCGGGAAAATAAAAAGATTCTGTGATAAACGCCCTTTACTGGAATATTCTGGAATACACAAAAAACGTTGTCATTTTTCGGCCTGATTGATTGATTGATTGAAAAGTTTATTAACAGATTGCAGAATGGGTACAGTACAGCTCAATACATACAATTGTTAAGGGGATGCAGACCAGAGAAAGACTTTCGTCTTGTTTACATCAGGGTCCCCCATTTTCAATTCATCATAACATATATGACATACATGACATACAGATGGACAGTACTGCTACATCTATACATTTATGACATATCAGATTTGCAAATACAGTACTGTTTGTGATACAAAAGTGTCCAGAAAAAGAGTGTATATACATTTGACGTAGAAACTGTACATTGGAGGAGGTTGGGTGGGTGGGTGGGGGCTGTACATTGGAGGTGGGAGGGGGGGGGGAAACTGTACAATGTACATTGGAATACTGACAAAGCCATACTTGGTAATTTACTGTACAACTGGGTTAGGACATTTGTAGGGGCCAGTTTCGAATTGCAGTCTCCCGTAGGTGTTTTTTGAGTGTTTTTGAAAGTGGGTAGTGATTCACATTCCTTTACACCTTTGGGTAGGGCGTTCCACATTGATGTGGCTTAATTGCGAAACGTGTTTAGTCCCTTGTTTGAGCCGAATCTGGGTTTAACATGATTTGTGGAGCTCCCTCTGGTGTTGTGATCGTGGTATTCACTCACCTTTGGGAAGTATTTTGACATGTACATGGGTACCTTGGTCGCGTAGTGTATCTTGTAGACCAGGCCCATTGCAAGTTGCTGTACTCTGTCGTCTACTCTAAGCCATCCTAGGTTGTCAAAGTGGGCAGGGGTGAGGTGGGTTCTAGGAGTCAGGTCAAGCAGTAGTCTGACTAGCTTGTTTTGAGGTGCAAGCATAGTCGTAGTACCCTTGAATGAGTGCTCCTGCCAGAGTCTTCAGGGTATTCTTGTTTACCAGAGAGGAGATCCGGTACAAGAATCGAGTTCGTTGGTTGACTTTTTTTATTACATTGGATGCCCTTTTGTCACAGGAAAGATTAGCCTCTAGGATGGAACCCAGGTAGGTAATTTCATCTTTCCTTGTGACAATATTGTCACCTACTGTAACCGAGAAGCCGTCGGTCTTGCTGAGTTTGTTATTTGAACCGAAGAGAATGGACTCTGTTTTGCCCATGTGTAATTAAGCATTACATCACACGCAGGAGTGGTTTGTGACCAATAAACCATGCCTAGGGGTGGTTGTTAGGCCCGAGGTGCAGCCGAGGGTCGTTAGACCCCCCTAGGCATGGTTTATTGGTCACAAATCACGACTGCACGTGGTGTAAAGCTTTTATACAACTGCCAGATTCATCCAACCTTATTTCTATACAATAAACACACATTAATCGAAGATTTATTGAAAAAACCATCCGCCAGAAAAAGTAGTTCCCACAACTCCATGTGGAAGCAGCTTGAAGTGCATCCAACCAAACTAACACATCCAACTGTGTATTATTGGAATGATTGAGAGAAGTTGCCTCATGTGGAAGCAGCTTGAAGTGCATCCAACCAACTAACACATCCAACTGTGTATTATTGGAATGATTGATTGAAAATTTTATTACCAGATGCAGAATGGGTACAATACAGTACGGCTCAATACACACAATTGTTAAGGGAATGCATAGGAAAAAAACGTTTTCTTCGCCCTATTTTTTTATTTATTTCTTTTAGCCTAAACTTAACCAGTTGGAAACCAGGGGTACAGTAATAAAATTAGCAATCAACCAATCAATCAATTCAATAGACCATGCTCACTTAAAACAGCGCTGCTTCTCTCTCAGTCTGACTCCCCCGCTGTTGCAGACAGGAGTGTGTGTGTGTGTGTGTGCGTGTGTGTGTGTGTGTGTGTGTGTGTGTCACAGTGTGTGTGTGCGTGTGTGTGTGTATGTGTGTGTGTGTGTGTGTGTGTGTGTGTGTGTGTGTGTGTATGTGTGTGTGTGTGTTTGTGGGTACGCCAGCGTCGGACAGTGAGAGAGAACGCTGCAGTCAGTAGCAAGAAGGAAGTAGAAATTTAAATCAATCAATTAATCTATCAATCAAACCGCGATTTTTCTTTTGTTCTAGATTGCCTCAAGACCCATCAATTACATCATCCAACATTGTTTAAAGGGCTAACACATTCCCCTTGACAGAATCGCTTCATATTTAGTCGTTTAGTCGCCATTAACATATCCATTTGTAAATATTATTGGCCACCTTCTTGTGATCCGGCGGAGTGATGTGATGTGGGTCGGTTGTGGGCGGGTCCTGGGCCAGCAGCGTGGATTGTTGCCAATAAAGACGTGTAAAATGACTGTTTCAGCCAATCAGAATCGAGAAATTTGCATGCCGTTGTATAATGATAGTTTGTTATCAGCGAGCCATATGCAGATTCTGCCTAGTTCCGAGCTGAGGGCTTTTTCAACCTGTAACTTGTTCTTGTCAGAGACCAGCAGGGCTGAGTCGTCCGCGAACAAGAACAAGTTGCAGTCACAAGCTGACGACATGTCATTTGCATAAATTAGGAATAGTAGCGGTCCTAGTATACTTCCTTGTGGAACACCACAGCTCACTGTGAGGGGGGGGGGATAGGGTACCGTTTACCTCCACCATCTGTTCTCTCCCCTCCAGGTAGGATTGTATCCAGCTCACTGATAGACTATCAAAACCAATTGCTTTTAGCTTGTCAATCAGAATGGAGTGATTGACAGTGTCGAAGGCCTTTTGTAGGTCCAGCATGACCATGCCGCAGTATTTGCTCGCGTTCCACCTCTTGTTTGATGTGGTCGTTCAAATAGAGAAGGCATGTGTCAGTGGAGTGGGATGTTCTGAAGCCAGATTGGAATTCGTAGATTCGATTTTTTTCCGCCAGGTACTTTTCGACCTGTTCGTATACAATTTTTTCCATGACTTTCTAGATGGATGTAAGGATAGAAACAGGGCGGTAGTTGCCTGGGTCTAATTTGCTGCCATTTTTGTGCAGGGGTGTTACTCTCACAATTTTGAAGTCCTTGGGGACGTGTCCCTGTTTTATGGAGAGGTTTATTATGTGTGTGATGACTGGGGTGATGGCGGCTGCTGAGTCTCTGAGGAATTTGGAAGGGATGTTGTCGTGGCCTTGTTCGGTTGTAGGGCGCTCAGTTTTTTGAGTACCTCATCTGTAGTTACCATTTCCAGCTTGAAGTCGTCTTTGTGGACGCCTAGGTTCTTGTAGTATGCTACTATGTGTTCTGCCCCATACTGCCCTGAGTGGGAGGGTAGTTTGTTTACCAGTGTTGTGGCTATGTTTGTGAAGAAAGTGTTTAAGTAATTGGCTACATCCAGCTTGTCTGTGATGAGCGTGTTGTCCGTCTTTATGTTTATGTTTGAGAACCTGGTTTTAAGTTTTTTACTGCAGCCTAGTTGATTGTTGAGTAATTTCCAAAGTTCACATGGTTTATTTTTGTTTTCCTCAGTTTTGTCATTGATGAATTTTCTTTTAGTAGTTTTGATCATGGAGTTTACGTCATTTCTTAGTCTGTTTCTTTCTAGTTTGAGTTCAGTCACGTGGTCTTGGAGTTCACTGCTCGTGCTTTTGGTAAGCTTTGACTGACTTTTACGAAACTCTGAGCATTATTTGTCTCTGGCTTTCATAGCGGTCAGTATTTCAGTGTGCATCCATGGCTCAGCGCGATTTTTTACCCTGGTGGTTCTTAGGGGGGCCATGTTGTTTAGTATTGATGAAAATTTGGTTTTGAAGCCAAGCCAGGTTTCTTCAACCAGTGTACCATTGAGTTCATCTGACCAGTCCAGACTCTCCAGTTCAAGGTTAAAGGCCTCGCTAGAGTAGGTTTTGAGGTCTCTAGATGTGACTGTTTTGTGACAGCCAGCCTTTTGCTTTAGCTTTTTGCGGGTACAGAATATCATATAATGATCACTATTTATGAATCGTTTTCAAATAAACGCTAGATTATCGATAGTATATGTGTACTTATGCACGCTATATAAGCGGGCTGAAAAATCGAATCTCTTATTTCCTGATCGCTCACACACACACACACACACACACACACACACATATTATGGCACACGCTGATATCTCTGTGAAAAAAGTTCTGATTATCCTAAAACTGGTTAAATAGATTCCTTACCTCAGATCAGATGTTCTCCAAAACGATTATTCCAATTCCTGTTCGCCATTCCAAATATCGATCACATTTAATGATCCAACGCTGGATACTGGAAATATGTATTCCACGCTGTTTTGGGGCTCAGAAATGACTTGGATCCTCTCGGGTAAGTAAAATGAGGACGCTGTGTTTCATTCAGTCTAATCCAATGGGGTGCAGTACAACAGGGAGAGACGATAGGGGGCGGTATTTTCCCAATGGAGCTCAGAGAGAGTTTGCAGCACTAACGTGAGACTAGATTGATGAAATATGAATTCAAATCGCGAATAAAAAAAAAAAAGCTAGATTTATCGTCGATGGCACTCAACGGTTGGCATGAACTAACGATAAATCTCGTCGCTGGCACTCAAAGTGTTAAGGAGTGGAATACCAGTTATTCTGAAGGAAAACGGAGGCTAAAGTCAGGATTCCGCCCTCCTCAACACACGCATGCACACATACACACACACACTGTAACGGTGACTGGCTGTGTGATGTGAACTTGTCAGAATAAAAATAATAACACCAGGATAGCTAAACAAGTAGCTTACCAGACGTTGTAGTTTTGGGGATTTGGTACATACCCATTTATTAATAATGATGCCTGGCCATGCGGTATTCATTCAATGTACACAACTATATAAATAAACAAACACTAGCCACATCGTTACTAGAGAAACTACTATAACAAGTTGACGCTTGACACTGCTGTCGGACGACAGTTGGAACAGGAAGTGAAGAAGTCACTGGCTCAGGTTAAATCAAATTAAACCTGTAGCTACATCAGGTACAGTACAAACAATGGAGCGCCACTTAGTGACCAAACATGGCACTGCAACTAAATAACAACACAGAAATACAATAGGCACATTTGTGACTGTTACAACACTCCCACTCAGATTATCCAGATGTTTAACTGCATTGCTTGGTGACCTCAGGTGATCGTGAAGTGCACTAAGACTGGAGTGAAGCACCTTCACCATGCGGCGCTGGAGTTTGACATCGGTGTGTATTTTGAGGCCAACGGCCATGGAACTGTGAGTAGAACACACACAAACACACACACATGTATGTATTACCAATGTACAGTTTCTACGTCAAATGTATATACTCCCTTTTCTTGACTCCTTCTGTATCACAAACAGTACTGTATTTGCAAATCTGGTATGTCATAAATGTATAGATGTAGCAGTACTGACTATCTGTATGTCATGTATGTCATATATGTCCTGATGAATTGAAAATGGGGGACCCTGATGTAAACAAGACGAAAGTCTTTCTCTGGTCTGCATCCCCTTAACAATTGTGTGTATTGAGCTGTACTGTATTGTACCCATTCTGCAATCTGTTAATAAAGTTTTCAATCAATCAATCAATCAGTATATATGTATAAACACACACGCATACACACACACATGTATATATAATATATCTATATATGTATAAACACACACACACAAACACACAAATTATGTTCTAAGATTATCCTTTATTAAATAGAGGTAAATTCAGGTGTCATACAGTAGCAGCATGCAGGTGTGGGGGGGGGGTACAGGTATGGTAATAGAAATTATACTATAACCATATATAACCATGAGGTGGTAGCCATCTGTCCCTGGTTTCTGACCCTGATGGCTGCTGGCTCTCTTTCTTCTTTCTACCACTCCTCACTAGCATAACAACATTACAACCATGAGGTGGTAGCCTCTAGCATAACAACATTACACCCATGAGGTGGTAGCCTCTAGCATAACAACATTACACCCATGAGGTGGTAGCCTCTAGCATAACAACATTACAACCATGAGGTGGTAGCCTCTAGCATAACAACATTACACCCATGAGGTGGTAGCCTCTAGCATAACAACATTACAACCATGAGGTGGCAGCCTCTAGCATAACAACATTACGACCATGAGGTGTTAGCCTCTAGCATAACAACATTACAACCATGAGGTGTTAGCCTCTAGCATAACAACATTACAACCATGAGGTGGTAGCCTCTAGCATAACAACATTACAACCATGAAGTGGTAGCCTCACAGGGGTAGGCAATTAAGTTTGGCCGAGGGCCAAATTTTTTCCAAGCCATTGTATGGGGGGCCGGAAACAAAAACAATGGCTAATCTAATATATTGATAGTGAAAACATTTGAACTCTGTGACAGACCACCTTATAACTAAGACATACATTTGTGGCAGAGGCAGATAATGGACAAAATAAACTAGCTGCATAGGTGGCATAATAAACTGTAAACGGCATACACATTTGCACTGAACATTATACCTTTGTCTGTTTGCCATTTTATTATAAAACCAGAGACGAGCGCCTCTCTCTTATCGGCCTATCTTACATTACGCGCAACCAATGCGTCTATCTGACAGCCCTTTCTGTGGAGCGCACTGGACTATTGAGAAACAATAGGAATTTTCCATTGGTTCTCCCAGTCCACGTGGCAATTTCTAGCATTTCCATTGGCTATAGCAGTGTTTCTCAAAGTGTGGGGCGCGCCCCCCAGGGGGGGCGCAGAGGCATGACGGGGGGCCTTGAGATTATATATATTTTTTTTTATTACAGAAAATGTTCACTAAAGTGCTATCTGTTGCCATATTTGGATACGTTTGACCATTTCTCAAAATCTGAAAATCATTATTTAATAAAACACAGAAAAGGATCACCAAGTTACTCTGGATAAAAAAAAAACTTTACAGACAACATTGAGACAAAGCTTCCTGACACATCTCCATCCAAACTCTTGGAAGAACTCATTGAAATCTCATATGATACCACCTGGAGAGCTAGTTTCAGAGTGTGGTGCTGAGTACCAAGTATCTCATGATGCAGCAGTTAAGGTGTTGATACCATTCAGCACCACATATCTGTGTGAAGCTGGCTTTTCATCCATGACAGCTCTGAAAACAAAATATAGGGCCAAGTTGAGCCTTGAGGATGACATGCGTGTTGCCTTGTCAAAGACTGACAGCAATAAAGACTAAACTAATCTAATGATGACATTTAAGACATGCATGACATACAGATACACCTGAAGACTATTAAACCAGGAAGTGCAGCACTGTTGATAAGGCTGTATCCTCCATTACTGTAGTGCCCTGCGCTGCAACACAACTAACACAAGAGTGAACAAAAAACGTCTGTCGTTGACTGCTCGCTTGTGTTGTTTGTTGGATTAGTTTAGGTTTATTTGGGCTTGCCAAACAATCTATCAAAACGTACACGGAACCGCGGTCTGTCGTTGACTGAGTCGCTTGTGTTGTCGCTGTGTGTCAGACTCTGGATTCTTTCGAACACCCGCCCACCTCTACCTCTGATTGGCTTACCATGACATTTTACTCAACCTCAGCCAATCGCGCACTGCCCACTAACCAAGGAAAAAAAGTATTGCTTCTCGGTGCAGAGTTCTGTCTGATGAAAAAAACAGCTTCAATCATAGTAACGCGCCGCATTTTTTGGCAGTAACTGTAACAGCGTTATTAAGATTGGAAGAGTAATCCGTTAGATTACTCGTTACTGAAAAAACTAACGCCGTTAGTAACGCCGTTATTCCCATCACTGGATGTCACAGTATGATGTCATAATCAAACATTCTAGAACATTTGTGATGTCACAGTATGATGTCATAAAATCAAACATTCTA
Source organism: Notolepis coatsorum (assembly GCF_963971535.1). Lineage (NCBI taxonomy): Eukaryota > Metazoa > Chordata > Actinopteri > Aulopiformes > Paralepididae > Notolepis > Notolepis coatsorum. The sequence goes on along the minus strand of NC_140179.1, from coordinate 12,244,387 downwards.
GAACATTTGTGATGTCACAGTATGATGTCATAATATACATTATAGAACATTTGTGATGTCACAGTATGATGTCATAATAGAACATTCTAGACCATTTGTGATGTCCCAGTATGATGTCATAATCAAACATTCTAGAACATTTCTGTATATATTCAACAATTCTCTCAGATCTCAGAAGACAAGTGAACATCTCACTTGTTGTTTCCGGCTACTTGTCTGTAAGTTTGAATATATTCTGTAGATACCAAATGGCTGCTTTTTTATATAAGCGCTTTTATCTAAAGCGATTTACAATTTGTTCCTCGAATTTTTTACCCATTCACTCACACATTCACACACCAATGGCAGAGGCAACCAGGCAAGGTGCCAACCTGCTCATCGGGAGCAATTAGGGGTTAAGTGTCTTGCTCAAGGACACATCGACACGCTGCCCGGGAGGAGCTGGAATCGAACCGGGAACCTCCAGATTGCCAGACGACTGCTCTACCTCCTGTGCCACTGTCTCCCCTACCATTTTAATACCATTTTAAAATCACCACATGGAAAAGGAAACAATGTCCTGTACAATCCTTAATGAGCTGCGTCTGGAGGGAAGGCTCTGTGATGTGGTTATTAAAGTCAACAGCACTGAGTTGAATGCCCACAAGGCCCTCCTGTGTGACTGCAGTGACTATTTCAGGTAAGTTTAGCTTGGTTCAGGTTAGCTTGGTTCAGCTTAGCTTGGTTTTAGGTTAGTTTGGTTCAGGTTAGCTTGGTTAGTAAACAGATACCATACTGTACTTTTACTGTAAACATATACTATACTGTAAAAATATACTATACTGCACTTCTACTGTAAACAGATAATATACTGTACTTATACTGTAAACAGATACTATACTTCTACTGTAAAAATATACTATACTGCACTTCTACTGTAAACAGATACTATACTGTACTTCTATTGTAAACAGATACTATACTGTACTTTTCTACTGTAAACAGATAATATACTGTACTTCTACTGTAAAAAGATACTATACTTCTACTGTGCTAAGACCCTATACTTCTACAGTGAACATATATTACTACACAGGACAGAATGTTGCTTACTGTTTACTCATCAGATATATCTATACTCTGCGTCCCACAGAGCCCTCTTCACTCGCTGGAGCGAGTCAGAGCAACTCGTCTACACTATCCCTGGGGTGTCCCCGGGTATGATGCAGCTCATCATAGAGTACTCCTACACACGCTTTGTGCTGGTGACAGCAGAGAACGTGGAAGAGCTTCTGGTGGCTGCAGACCAGCTTCGCGTCACTGGAATAGTAGGAGCGTGCTCTGACTTCCTAGAAGGCCTGCTGTCTCTGGAAAATTGTGTCGTCATCTGGAGGTTGGCGGACATCTACAACTGCCCTGACCTGAGGCGCAAGGCCCATCTCTTCATCGTGTGCCACTTTGAGGAGATGTTGCACGTCGCACAGGAGTTTGTGGAGCTGTCCCTGCAGCAAATGGTGGACATCATCGAGAGGGATGATCTGAACGTGAAGAGCGAGGAGACGGTGTTCGAGGCTGTCCTCCGTTGGATCGACCACTCCCGTGAGGAGCGTAAAACACACATCCCTTTGCTGCTTCCCAAGGTAACCAATTGTATTACTGTGTGTAACTGCAGCTGTGTCATAGTGTAATTCCGCTTAAACTGCAGTGTGATGTCATAGTAGGACCGGTTAGAACAGACTAGAACGTTCTGGAACATTGTGATGTCATAGCGGTGATGTCATAGTAGGACCGGTTAGAACAGGCTAGAACGCTCTGGAACATTGTGATGTCATAGCTGTGATGTCATTGTAGACCCCGGCCATAGTGTATAAATAGAGAGACACTATAAGGTTCGTTCCTTCACTTCTCCACGACCCTCAGGCCCTGTCCACACGAGGGTTTGGATTTAATATGACCGAAGTTTGAAAAAATAAAACTCCGTCCACACGGTGAACACATGTGAACAACCGTGTATAACTGCGTACTCACGGCAGAGCTGGGAACCCAGTAACCGATACATTTAGTACAATGCCAAAACAGTAGGCGGCGATGTTGTTCAGACATGAAGGCCATTTCAACCAATCAGAAAAGGCTGTACGCTCACTAAACTTCCTGTTGGGTCGCGATCTGCCATTAATTCACTGAAGAAGAAGAAGTAAACTTCCTGTTTAGAAGCACAGCTGGACTGGATCATTTTGCCAACGGAACATATTATTTTCAGCAAAGAAAGAAATTGCAATAAACAAACGGATACATTCACTGTGTTCTGCCTCTCATTTTGTTGATGAAACAAAACCATCAGCAACACAATTTACCACCAAGAGCGGATAGTTTAGTCTCACAAAAGACCGCCGGTGTTGTTAGCTACATGCTAATGTGAATGGCTATATCCATGTATAGTATATAGCTTAAATGCTAACGTAATGTGGTACGGTTACCGATATGAAATGGATGTAAACGTTATTTAACACATTGCAGAATGGGTACAATACAATACGGCTCAATACAAACAATTGTTAAGGGGATGCAGTCTGGACTGGGTTCCTTATAACAATAACTTGACAACACATGAGTTTAGTTTAGCTGCAGCTACATGTTTACTCTCAGCGTCAGGTCAGGAATGCGACAAGACATCAGTCAATCACAACACTCTTCAACACAGACGATACGTTTCGAACAAAAGTTTGTTACAATCATTTTCATATAACGCTACTTGGGACTGCTGTAAACACTGGTGTAGTTGGCTCTGCTATAATCTCTCTACCCCGCGGTCTGCCGTGAACATGGGAAATAATTGTAATGCAACACGTCACTACAATTGGCATCGCCAACAAGAAGCTGGGGGCGGCCTTTGAGGAGTGGAAGGGCATAAGTGCCGGCAGAGAACGCACGGCAAACCACCGACCGCTGCAGACAGCGGAACTCGCAAGGAGACTGTTTGAGGCAACAGCGCCCATACAGGGCCGGCTGGAAGAAGCAGACGGGCTGGAAGAAGCAGACGGGCTGGAAGAAGCAGACGGGCTGGAAGAAGCAGACTGTCTCGAGAGCGCGTCGGTAGCCTCAGGCAAGACAGGCATCAGCTCTCGCCACAGTAACTCCGCCGCATCTGCCGCTAAAGCCTCAGGCAAGACAGGCATCAGCTCTCGCCACAGTAACTCCGCCGCCGCTGACGTGGGGTCTATACAAGCCTTCGTAGACGGCCTGCGAGAGCAAGAGGAGCACAGTGAAGCAATGCGGAAACTGGTAGCCGAAGATGCAAGGGCACAAGTGGCGGCCGACAACGCGGAAAGAAAGGCCAAACGAAGGGCCGAAACCGCGGGAAGAAAGGTGCAGCAGGCCGCTGAAACCGTGGAAAGACAAGGAAGGCTAGAGGCTAAACGCAGAGAAGGAACACTAATGGAAGCCCTGCAGAAGCTACGTGCAGCTCAAGCAGCCAGCCAAGGTGACTACCCAGCTGTATACGGACGGGAGTGGCCCGACGGGCGTTTCATAGGCGTTAGGGTGAAAGAGGAAGGCCAGTCTCCAGCACCGCCGCAGGCAGCCCCAAGACAGCCACCGCAGGCAGCCCCAAGACCGCCACCGCAGGCAGCCCCAAGACAGCCACCTCAACAGCTAGCTGCAACACCAGCAGGGCCAGAAGGGCACCAGGCGCCAGCGCAGGCAGACCCATGCACAAGCCAGCTACCGCCACAGCCAGCGGTAGCACAAGGAAGGCACGACGACAGAGCCGAATACAGCACAGCAGCTCTCGTCAGAGGGCTCACCGAAGCCATCAATGCCAGTCGTATGCCTATACCTGTACCCGCAGGGTTCAATGGCGACCCACTAACCTACCACGCCTGGAAGGCGTCCTTTCTGACGCTGGTGGACAGGAAGAGCATATCCCCCGCAGAGAAGTTATACCATCTACGCGAGTACGTGAGGGGAACTGCCAGGACGGCCATAGAGAGCTACTGCGTGCAAGGCACAGGACGCCTATAATGCAGCATGGCAACTCTTAGCGGAGAGATATGGAAATCCATTCCTGCTTGCCAATTCATTCAGAGCGAAGCTTGATGCTTGGCCCAAGATAAGCGCCAACGGTAGTGTTGAACTTCAAGAACTCGCCGACTTTTTGCGCAGCTGTGAGGCTGCCATGCCTCGGATCAAAGAGCTGGACATACTTAATGATTGCCGCGAGAACCAGAAAATACTCTCTAAACTCCCAGACGGGGTGACGGCAAGATGGAATAGGAAAGTCGTAGACATAGACGACGCAACGCACACGTTCCCGAGCTTCAGCCAGTTTGTCAAGTTCCTCACACGTGAAGCCAAAATCGCTTGCAACCCAGTAACATCGCTTCATGCCCTGAACCCACGGGACGGTATGAGGGACCCGGGCGCAAGACGCAGGGAGCCTGGAGCAAGGGTCTTAACAGCTAGCGCCCATGAGACAGCCGGCGCCACACGCTGCGTCCTTTGTGCGACGAGCGGCCATAGCCTACAAGAGTGTCCAAAAGTTTAAGCAGAAGAGCATGGTTGAACGGAACACGTTTGCTCGCGAAAGGCAGTTGTGCTTCGAGTGTCTGAAGTCCGGCCATACCGCCAGGGACTGTAGAGATAGACCCAACTGCGAGATCTGTGATGGAAGACATATGACGTGCCTGCATGCGGACCACACCACGGAGGAAAGGTCGGACGCAAGGAACCGGGCTAAGTACCTAAACAAAGGTACAAATACGCCGCCACACCAGGCAACGTCATTTAGAGTCATCCAGAAGCATGGGGGCACGCATACCTCCACAATAGTTCCAGTGTGGGTGTCAGCTAAAGCGGAGCCCAGCCGGGAAGTCCTGGTGTATGCACTCCTCGATAATCAAAGTGACACCACCTTTATCCTCGAGAAGACAGCAAAGACTCTCAACATCAAGGGCGAAACAGTGCAGTTACAGCTCTCGACACTGGCTTCCAGAAACACAGTCGTGCCCTGTTGGAAACTAACTGGCCTACAAGTAAGAGGATTCCAGTCAACCAAGCTAATTCCGCTGCCAGTGACTTACTCAAGAGACTTTATCCCGGCAAACAGAGGCCATATTCCCACCCCAGGGACAGCGAAGGCATGGGTTCATCTGGCACATCTAGCAGAGAATATCGCCCCGGAACAACGCTGTGATGTTGGCCTGCTAATTGGCTACAACTGCCCTCAAGCCCTCCGGCCACTAGTCACAGTGGCGGGGGAGGACCACCAGCCGTTTGCAGTGCAAACAAACTTAGGCTGGAGCGTGGTGGGATATGGAAACCCGGGGCTCCACTATGGAGATACCATCGGAATCAGTCGCCACGTCCTGGTAAAGCAAGTGAGGCCAGGGTTACCGGCCTCGGCAGGGCTCACCAGGGAAGTGCACTATGTCAATAGAACCCAGATCAAAGAAGTTGTGCTACCTACAGACGTACTAAAGAGGCTGGAGGCCGACTTCTCGGAAAGAGCGGCAGAGGCCAACCCTATATCTCAAGAGGATCTACGGTTCATGTCGGAACTGAAGAAGGCATCAAGCTAAAGAGCAACGGTCATTATGAAATGCCGCTGCCATTCAAGAAGGAAAAGCCTAAGTTACCGGATAATAAGATCTGTGCCATCCATCGGCTCAACAGCCTAGAGAGGAAGCTGCGGAAAGATGCGCAGTACTACCAGGACTACAAGACATTACATTAAAACAACACTAGGTTCTCTAGTACAGTGGTTCTCAAACATTTGGGTCCAAACTGTTCCCTAGCAACAGAAACCGTCTACAACCGATGTCTAAGTTGTACCCGCTGTCTGCTTGTCTCTTCCCAGGTTCGCATGGGCTTGATGAGGCCTGACTACTTGCTGAACAACGTCCAGAACAACCCTGTGGTGAGGGACAGCCACGACTGCAGGCCCCTCATCCTCAGAGTCCTGAACCCCCCTGGCTCCGACAGGCTCCCAAACCCCCTGATGCGTCCACGCCTGCCCCAGGAGGTCCTATTGGCCATCGGAGGCCGGAGTCAGTCTAATCATTATGGCAGCATGACCATGGAGGCTTACGATATCCGAGCCGGCGGATGGATGGACGTGAGCGTTGAGGGGGAGAGTCCCCGGTGGTGCCACGGCACCGCTTATCTCCATGGTCTGGTCTACTGTGTCGGTGGCTTCGAGGACAGAAAAAAGGCTCTCAGCAGTGTGAGAAGGTTCAACCCTGTCACTCGCAGCTGGCTGCAGGCGGCTTCCATGCACTCATGCCGCTGTTACATCAGCGTGGTCACGTTGGGAGGCTGTATCTACGCCATGGGAGGGTGGGTCAGAGGCGCGGTACTGAACACCGCCGAGCGCTACGAGCCTGAAACCAACCAGTGGACAGTGATCTCACCCATGCTGGAGCACAGGAGCCGCGCCGGGGCAGCAGCCCTCCAGGGCAAGGTGGGTGGAACTGAGGGACACAGGGTGCTAGATGAACACAAGGAACGTTAGATCAGAAATCATAAATGTCTTTATTGCCAAGTAAGCTTGCACATACAAAAGATGTCTGGGTCCTTTGGTGCATCAACATTAACAGACAATTAAAGTAGAATGAAATCAAATGGAATATATAAACTAAATTAGAATATTCTTTCTTATTACAGGTTTACATCTGTGGTGGCTTCAACTGGGCGGGGTGTCTGCTCACAGCTGAGTGCTACAGCCCAGAGACTAACCAGTGGACTCTGATCGCCCCCATGAGCGACAGGCGTTGCGGAGTGGGAGTCGCTGCGTACAGAGGACAAGTATATGCGGTAGGTGCACACAGACAAATGCTTTATACTAGATATTTTATAGATATGTATCATTTGACTTTCAATGCTTCTGTGATGCCCTCATTTCCCTAAATGAGTGTCTGCCTGCCTTAACCACACACTAAAACATTCCTCTCATGTGTCCTGTCCTCAGGTGGGAGGGTGGAACCGTGGAAACTACCTGCGTAGCGCGGAGGCCTACAGCCCCTTGACTGACTCCTGGAGTGCCCTGCCTGCCATGCTCACCCCCCGCAGCTGCTTTGGCATCGCGGTGCTGGACGACCTGCTCTTCGTGGTCGGAGGCTTTAATGACTTCAGCACCATCTCCAACGTGGAGCGCTACGACCAGAGCAGCGACAAGTGGACTGTAGCCGAGGACATGAAGATCAAGCGCAGTTACCTAAGCTGCTGCATAATGCATGGCCTGCCATTTAACATGAGCCAGTACGCTGCTCCCCGAGGAGGAGGAGCAGGAGGAGGAGCAGGAGGATAATGATTAGGAGGAGAAGGAGGAGGAGCAGGAGGAGGAGGATGATTAGGAGGAACAGGAGCAGGAGGAGGAGGAGGAGGAAGATGATTAGGAGCAGGAGGAGCAGGAGGAGGATGAGGAGGAATATGAGGAAGAGGAGGAGGATTAGGAGCAGGAGGAGGAGGAAGATGAGGATTAGGAGGAGGAAGATGAGGAGGAGGAGGAAGAGGAGGATTAGGAAGAGGATTAGGAGGGGGAGGAGGAAGAGGAGGATTAGGAGCTCAAGGAGGAGGAGGAAGAGGAGGATTAGGAGGAGGAGGAAGATGAGGAAGAGTAGGAGGAGGAGGAGGAGGAAGAGGAGGAGCAGGATGTTTAAGAGCAGGAGGAGGAAGAGGAGGAGGAGGAAGAGTAGGGGGAGGAGGAGGAAGAGGAGGAGGAGGCAGCAGGGGATCCATCTAAGAACCTTAAACATTTATTAGACCAAAATAAATCCTAAGAAATGTATAAATTACTATCAGCCACAGGTGGTGCATTTCTTTCTTCTAGTAATTCAGACAATACACAGACGGTAGTCATTTTAAGTAGCCTTTTGCACTTGGTTGTCTGTTTTTACTTTTACTGCTGGATTGTGTATCGCATGGAGTGTTTCTCTTTTTATTTGCCGTGCTGTCGTTGAGATGTTTTGTTGTTTGTTTGTCTTTGTTGCTTGTTGGTGAAGCTGCAAATATGAATTGCCCCACGCGGGATCAATAAAGTTGTCTGAATCTGAATCTGAATATCGGTTTTTAGTTTGTGTAATGCAGTGTTTCTCAAAGTGTGGGGCGCGCCCTGCATGACATGGGGGGCCTTGGAGATTTTTATTTTTTTTGGATTACAGAAAATTATTACTAAAGTGCTATCTGTTGCCATATTTGGATACGTTTGACCATTTCTCAAAATCTGAAAATCATTATTTAATAAAACACAGAAAAGGATCACCAAGTTACTCTGGATAAAAAAAAAACTTTACAGACAACATTGAGACAAAGCTTCCTGACACATCTCCATCCAAACTCTTGGAAGAACTCATTGAAATCTCATCTGATACCACCTGGAGAGCTAGTTTCAGAGTGTGGTGCTGAGTACCAAGTATCTCATGATGCAGCAGTTAAGGTGTTGATACCATTCAGCACCACATATCTGTGTGAAGCTGGCTTTTCATCCATGATGGCTCTGAAAACAAAATATAGGGCCAAGTTGAGCCTTGAGGATGACATGCGTGTTGCCTTGTCAAAGACTGACAGCAATAAAGACTGTTTGCTTATTTCCTATGTTTGCTTTGTAAATTCCCAGTCACTGAGTGAAGATCTGCTGTTTTGCAAATATGTCAAAAACAGCGACAGCTGATGAGCTTTTCAAAATTATTGACAGTTACCTGACAGAACATGGACTGAAATGGGAGAACTGTGTGGGCTTTTGCTCTGACGGTGCGCAGGCCATGGCAGGGAAAAGGAGGGGGTCTCATCAAGGGGGTCTCGCCAAACGTGCAATGGACGCACTGTAAATTCACAGAGGCGCCAGCGTCAATACCGCTTAGCCATGAGCTTTTGACAAGTTATAAACGTGGTAAATTTCATCAAAACCCGACCCCTGAAAGCGCGCCTGTTCTCTGCGCTGTGTGAGGAGATGGGAGCTGACCATTCTGCAGTGCTGTTTCACAGCGAGGCAAGGTGGCTCTCGCGAGGGAAGGTGTTAGTGTTATTTCAATAAATTTAGACATGGCCCATTTCATGACTATTTTGTTGGGGTGCGGGGGGGGGCCAAAATATTTTGGTCCGCCAAAGGGGGGCCTGACAGAAAAAGTTTGAGAAGCACTGGGCTATAGTGACACATAGATATATGATAAATGGATAGATACAGCGGATTAGATGCAGTCCAGGGAAAACAACCAATCTAGATATTTCAAGATTCTATGCTTTACATCCGCGCATTCTCTGAGAGATGCACACAATTTTTAGATGACAATCGATTCCGATACAATAAAGCAAGTCTTTATCACAAACAAATCCAAAGATATTTAATGTTTTACAAAACATGTCTAGTGTTGCACCCGGCTTTAGAGGGTTAAAAGCCTAATTGTATTTTTTATTTAGTTAATAAATGTCTTGTTGTAATTCCTTATATACCTAATGTAGCGCATCTTCTTGAAGCAGATTCAGCTTTTTTTGCTCTGATTTGACTTCAGTTTAATTGCATTGTTACTGTTCACATGTGTGGTGCCGTCACAGTCATATATATATATTAGTAAAGATAAAGTTTGAATGACTTACTGAACTGGTGTTTTAATTTCACACCACACTGCTTGTTTGTTATTTGTCTGACATTCTATTTATGCATCTGATATTGTTATTTATGTTTAGTCCCATGCATTTTGTGGTTCTTGAATTAATTATTAATACCCATAAAACTGTTACTGTGAGATAGGCTTGCCGGTGAGTTTATCTGTTATACCGGTGAGATTATATGATATTATATTATGAGAGTAACCCATCTGAATATTACTGTGTGCATCTGAACCCACTCATTGTGTCTGTGCTGTGGTGCTGTGACTAGGTGCTCTTCAGCAAGGCAGCAGAGGATAAGATCAGGCAGCTTGCTGAGGATCCCAACTCCAACGTTGAGAGGAAGAGCGCTGCCCTGCTGTTGCAGAACACCATCGACCTGATTAACCAGGTACACTACCCACACACACCAAGGTTGTCCCCGGAGCCTGTTTTTGGGATTCAAACTTTGTCAGGGTTTTTCTAACCTCAATTTGAATAAAGTAATTCATCTGATTAAATCAGTCTTTTTTATTTTTTATTAAATCAACTTTCTTTAATGAATATAACTCATCAGGTTTTTTTAATACTATAATATTAGTGTAGCCTAATCTTTATCTGCAACTGTGAAGAAAACCCCCATTGGTTTAAACAGAATGAATAGACACATAAACAAATAAAAAACTTAATTAAAAATTTGATTTAGATGTTTATTTAGAATTTGAATGCCAACGTAACGAACGAAGGTTCGAACGTTTGGGCTCAGCCCTACTAAGTTTAAGTTTATTTGGATCCCCATTAGCCATAGCAGTGCTGGGGCTATTCTTCCTGGGGTCCATAACACGTAAAATACAGTTACAGACTTTATACACTCACAACATTCACATGTCATACAGACAATTAAAACAACAATAAAAACTCCTAATCAAATTCATAATACAATACAACAATATATACGCCTAATGAATTCATAATACGATACAATAATATCTACTCATAATTAATTCATAATACAATACAGCATACTATACTATTTAGCTTTTACATACATTATCTATGTTCATATCAGCCAATTATACAATCTTTTAATAATATATTCCTATCAGACACATACCTTTTCATCTACGTATATACCTATCTCTTTATCAGACACATACATTTTCATTTACGTACACACTATCTATTAGGGAATGTCAATTTCTTTGGTTGAAAATGTTGTTTTACCACGATTTTGAAACGACATTTACTATTCTCCTGCTTAACATGTCTGGGAAGAGAGTTCCATTCCTGCATACCATTCATTGCATTCAACCTCACTTTTGGAAGTGTAAAACCTTGTGCAGAAGCATGTCTGGTGGAATGGTTGTGTCTGTCAAGACTTATAGATAAATTGTTATATAAAATTGAGGGTATTTTTGTAACAAGAATATTCCTAGTGAATACAAGGAGTGAGTAGAGTAACTTATGTTTGACGAGTAACTAAGTTAAACAACTGTGCATCGCTGCAACATTAGTTCTGTACTCACAGCGAAGCGCTATACGCGCTGTTTTGTTTTGTACCATTTGCAAATTTTTCTGTTTATTAGTCATTACATTCGACCATACTGCACGACAATAGTCAAGATTTGACAAAACCAGAGCTTGAATTACCCGTTTGATAGAATTTAGTGGTAACAAATGAGCACATCTTTTAACAACAGAAATCCCTCTTCCCATTTTCACTACTATATTGTTATATGGTGTGACCATGACAATTTACTATCTAATGTTACTCCTAGGAGTTTAGTCTCCTGGACTTGATTAATTACCACATCACTTATCAAAAGTTTCAAGACTGGGTTCGTTCTTAAAGTATGGTTTGAACCGAAAATGATGCTACTTGTCTTTGATATGTTTAGAACTAGTTTGTTATTCTTTATCCATTCCATCACTGATTGCAACTCTGCCTTTAGGCCTAAAAGAAAAAATGGTTTGGTTCAGGTTGCTGACCGACCCTGCCGATTTAGGTGCGACCCAATTTATTTTCTGAGTTAGAAAAAAATTAAATAAAATAAAAACATTTACAATAACATTTCATAAAAATCTTAGTCAAACCTTTAGTATTATGGATATTAAACATGCTGGCAGAGTACATGCATCCATGTTGTCGTGAACATTTTAATTAAATAAAGAAATTCCCTATCCATAGTCGCCGTGGGAAAAAATAAATTAAATTCCCTACCTACCCATGGCCTTAACTGACAACCAACAGGAACCAAACAATATTTTCTTTTATGCCTTAGGACCGTTTTTAATTCATTGGCTGTTGAGGCTGATGTGTAAATCGTTGAATCATCCGCATACATAGAAATATAGGACTTATTTAGGACAAGAGGCATGTCATTTGTAAATATGGTGTAGAGCGAAGGCCCAAGGCAACTTCCTTGGGGTACTCCACACCTTACCGTTTTAACTTCTGAGTAACTCCCATTAAAAAAAACTTAGTTTCCGGTTTGCTAAATAAGTTTGAATCCAAGATAATGCAGATAAGGAGAAACCGTAACATTCAAGTTTTTTAAGTACGAATTTGTGATCTATGATGTCGAATGCTGCAGTAAAATCAAGCAAGATAAGTTTAAGTTTAAGTTTATTTGGATCCCCATTAGCCACAGCAGTGCTGGGGCTATTCTTCCTGGGGTCCATAACACATAAAATACAGTTACAGACGTATACACTCACAACATTTACATGTCATACAGACAATTAAAACAACAATAAAAACCCTTATACACTCATACCATTTACATGACATACAGACCATTAAAACAACAATAAAAACCCTTATACACTCACAACATTTACATGTCATACAGACAATTAAAACAACAATAAAAACCCTAATCAAATTCATAATACAAGATAAAAATATCAGACACATACATTTTCATTTACGTACACACTATCTATTAGGGAATGTCAATTTCTTTGGTTGAAAATGTTGTTTTATAGCGCCAACCATTTTCTTTTTATCTATCTCTTTCAGCCAATCATCCGTCATTTGGGTTAAAGCAGTCGCTGTTGAATGTCCTTCACGATATGCATGTTGAAAATCAGTGGTTAATGTGTTCAAAGAAAAGTAGCATTTAATCTGTTCACTTACTATTCTTTCCATCAGTTTACTTAAAACTGGCAGTAAACTTATGGGACGACTATTAGATCCTGAGAATGTCAATTTCAAATTTTTTGGCAGTGGTATTACTTTGGCAGTTTTCCACTGTTGCGGATACAAACATTCACTAAAGGATTGATTTATAATATGACAAATAGCAGGGGCAATTAAATCAGGGACCAATTTCAGAAGTTTCCCGTCCAGATCGTCAACACCTGGTGGTTTGTTTTTAGTGCTACTTAACATATGTTCTACATTACTTATAGTCACACTATCCAAATGAAATTTACAATTTGTATCTTTCATTATTTTATTCTTTATTAAAGGGGAACTATCTTATAAATGGCCTTTTTGAGTGTTTAGCATTGTTTCCTAGCTATGTGAACTTATATTAATATGATCTATGTCTCAAAATTCTCATATTGGCGCATTCTTCCAATTCTCCTCTCACAATATTCACCCTCACTGAACTGAGTCGTTTGAAAATGTGCCTATATGTGATGTCATATAGTCACTGCTGCATGTTAATGTTCAGGCGAAGACGACGCTCCGCAGTGGTTTAGGAGCCCAGGCTCAAAACGGCTTAAGATCTTGAGGTAGAAAAATGCTGTTTTTGAGGACTTGATTAGAAATACAAAACAATGAATAAAAAAAATATATATATTACAGAGGTGTTCCATAGACTCACAGGAATTGTGTAAAAGTGCCCAAATAGTGAAAGAAATAGTAAAATAGTTCCCCTTTAACACTATGGTCACCAAAAACGCCGTAGGACGTCTTTCCCCGCCATGCTCATTCTGCCAAAGACGCCGTACCACGTCTTTGATATCAATATTTCAAAAATCTGTGATCGAAATCATATTTCTCCCCCGGAGACTTGAGATCTACTCTTGATCCCCTCTCAACTCTCCAACGGTTCAAGAGCGCCATCTGGTGGCCGATCGGCGGATCGCCCAGAGCGGAAACAGGAAATGGAAGCTGGTGCTCATTTCAATTCGGTCCGATCACTCGGTAATAGTCCCAGGACTCGAGCTAGACACAACGGATAGCAATCCGTTACCAATAACTCGATAAACAACATGATTTGGACGTATATACTATTATACAACCTGGAAATGGATCGCATATTTCTACATCCCATAATAGGAATATTTCTGTTCCACGCTCATCGCCCAACGCTATGAGGAAGCTACGGTAAGATTCAGCATTATTGTTTAACGTGTTCGATACTAACTGCTCTAATGATCATATCACCCACACTAGATGAATCATCTAACATTGGCCACGGAATTATAAACGACCCCCCCCCCCATCCGGTCAACATCAGATGATAAGTAGTAACTTCTAGAAGCACGTCCATTTGAAATTTTTTATCTCGCGCAGATTGCTATCAAACTGTATTTGATCATCAATATAATGCATTTGGGGCTATAAATCACGTTCTGGAGAAAGCTGCAGAAAACGATAAAAATATACTTATACTTTAGACCAGGGGTCTCAAACTCGCGGCCCGCGGGCCATTTGCGGCCCGCAGGATGATATTTTGCGGCCCCCTACTTGACATCAAAGTTTAGTGTTAGTGCGGCCCGCGAGCAACCTTTTGCCGACCCGTTGCGCGAGTTGGGCGTTTTATTTATTTTATCACTTGTAGGCTACCATAGCGCAGGCTCATGGCAGCAACGTTAGTGGTTTAAACGTGATTCCGGAGTGATACCAAGTGGAAGGAAATATATCCTGTCATTAGTGCGTATAGCAGGTATCCTCGAAATTCTCCCCTATCTCCTCTGCAAGCTCCTGTCCGGCTGCACTGCTCCAACTGTCTGTGTCTGTCTACTGCTTTGGTCCAATCATATTCAGCGTCCCGTCACCATCCCCCCCCCCCCCCCCCACCCACAGTCTGCGAATCAGAGGCAGAGTAGGGCGGGTCTTCACGGAATGCATGTTGTCTCTTTCAACGGGTCGGAGTCAGAGCGAGAGTTGACAACGCATCTACAGTAGTCTAATCTGCAGGTACTGTAGCTAGTAGCATAGTTTTGCCAGCAGGCAGCTAGTAGAAAAATATGGCATGTTCAAAGATGGCCAGTAAAATAAAAGTCAACAGTGAAAATCGCTGCAATTCAAAGGTGAATGGACTGAAAAATATGCGTTCATCCTCCCTCCAACCAGCACAATGTGCCAAGAAACGGTAGCTCTTGTGAAGAGTGGCAATTTGAAACGCAATTTGAAACGCCAATACGAAACAAAACACAGTTATTTTGATGCAACCTTTCAGCACTAAGAACCACAAAAATAAATGGAATGAAATCATCATATCAAGCTGCAAGCAGAATTATTGTTAAAGTTATGTCACAACGATAAAAAGCAACCAAGTCCTCACTCAGTGGCATGGGTGTTGGCTAAACACAAGAAGCCATTCTCTGATGCATACATAATAAAATAATGTATGACTGAAGTGATGGAGACCATGTTTGAACTTTGAAGGCAAACAAAAGCAAATCCTCCTCAGATAGCACAGCAACCAGAATAACTGAAATACTGGCTGATGATTTCATTAAACAGCTTTGTGATGGAATAAAGAAAATGCACAGTGCATTTCCATAGCTGTGGATGAGTCCACTGACACCACTGAGAATGCTCAGTTGCTGGTGTTTGTGAGGTTTTATGATGAGGCAAAGGGGTAGTTTGTTGATGTATTAATACATTTTTGGAATACTTGAAGACTCTACCTCCAGCGGCCCCCAGGTAAATTGAGTTTGAGACCCCTGCTTTAGACCGTATTTTAGTATGAATATGTGAATGAAAAAGTATAACGTTGCTACACCCTGAACAATAGATACTTGACGTTGAATGGGCCATAGTAATGTCAATTTAGCAATACAATTTAAAAAGTTATAGCCCTGCAAAGAAGGTAAACATCCCCATAGACAAATAGAGCTGGCGGAGGATGGTATATTAAGAATATAAGCCTGGCGACCAAAGTGTTAATAAATAGGATTTTTCATTATCTATTGTTTGCATATTATTCCTTAAATTATCTACTTTTCCAATAAAATAATTGTTAATATGATTAGCAATCTCAACTGGTTTGGTGAGGAATTTTTCTTCTGTTTCTAGAAAGGATGGGGTAGGTTTCTTATTCCTGCCCATTATTTCATTTTGAGTATTCTATAATAATTTACTGTCATTTTTAATATAATTAAACCTATTTTCATAATACAATTTCTTCTTCTTTTTATTACATTTTGTAACAACATTTCTTAATCTACAATATACCTCCCAGTCTGATTTATAACCTGATGTATTTGCTATTAATTTAGCTTGATTACGTTCTATCATATACTCTTTTAGTTCATCATCCAACCATGGTGTTCTGACGCTTCTGACCGTAAACTTTCTCAATGGTGCATGTTTGTCAACAAGTGGCATAAACATTTTATCAAAAACTACACACACACACACACACACACACACACACACACACACTATCAAGTCAAGTCAAGAGTTTTATTTGTCACGGCATACAAGTATACAATGAAATGCGGGTGGTCTTGCCCGCAACGATGTACAATACAGTAGTACAACATATAATAGAATCCAATAAAACAACATTGTGCAATAAACGGGTAACATAGTGGGGCATCTCGGTATTTGTACATAGTTATTTACAGAGCATGGAGGACATGCTAGGTCCTTTGGTAGTGCAATACACTGTTACTGTTGCTATACTATTTTTAAAGTGACCTTTCCTTTGTGGCCATAAGTGTGGGCGTGTGCAGCATGAGTGTGTGCTTGCTCATGTTAAAGTGGCTGCTAGTGTGCGAGCATGTACAGCGTGCGTGTCGTGTGTGTGCTCATGTGCGCTTGTGTGTGGAGAGTTCAGTGTTCTGTGGCACTCAGTGTTCAGTGTTCAAGGCTCTGATGGCCTGGGGGAAGAAGCTGAGCCGAAGCCTCTCTGTCCTAGTAGCTGGGGTTCGCAGGCTGAGGTTATGAGGTATCTGCTTGTAGTCAGTGGATAACTTCTCTCTTCTCTGCTTGTAGTCAGTGGATAACTTCTCTCTTCTCTGCTTGTAGACGGTGGATAACTTCTCTCTTCTCTGCTTGTAGTCAGTGGATAACTTCTCTCTTCTCTGCTTGTAGACTGTGGATAACTTCTCTCTTCTCTGCTTGTAGTCAGTGGATAACTTCTCTCTTCTCTGCTTGTAGACGGTGGATAACTTCTCTCTTCTCTGCTTGTAGTCAGTGGATAACTTCTCTCTTCTCTTCTTGTAGACAGTGGATAACTTCTCTCTTCTCTGCTTGTAGTCAGTGGATAACTTCTCTCTTCTCTGCTTGTAGACTGTGGATAACTTCTCTCTTCTCTGCTTGTAGTCAGTGGATAACTTCTCTCTTCTCTTCTTGTAGACCGTGGATAACTTCTCTCTTCTCTGCTTGTAGACGGTGGATAACTTCTCTCTTCTCTGCTTGTAGTCAGTGGATAACTTCTCTCTTCTCTGCTTGTAGACGGTGGATAACTTCTCTCCTCTCTTCTTGTAGACGGTGGATAACTTCTCTCTTCTCCTTGTAGACGGTGGATAACTTCTCTCTTCTCTGCTTGTAGACGGTGGATAACTTCTCTCTTCTCTGCTTGTAGTCAGTGGATAACTTCTCTCTTCTCTGCTTGTAGTCAGTGGATAACTTCTCTCTTCTCTGCTTGTAGTCGGTGGATAACCTCTCTTCTCTGCTTGTAGTCAGTGGATAACTTCTCTCTTCTCTGCTTGTAGTCAGTGGATAACTTCTCTCTTCTCTTCTTGTAGTCGGTGGATAACTTCTCTCTTCTCTTCTTGCAGTCAGTGGATAACTTCTCTTCTCTGCTTGTAGTCAGTGGATAACTTCTCTCTTCTCTTCTTGTAGACCGTGGATAACTTCTCTCTTCTCTTCTTGTAGTCAGTGGATAACTTCTCTCTTCTCTTCTTGTAGACGGTGGATAACTTCTCTCTTCTCTTCTTGTAGTCAGTGGATAACTTCTCTCTTCTCTTCTTGTAGACGGTGGATAACTTCTCTCTTCTCTTCTTGTAGTCAGTGGATAACTTCTCTCTTCTCTTCTTGTAGACGGTGGATAACTTCTCTCTTCTCTTCTTGTAGTCAGTGCAGGGGTGTACAGTGCGACATATATCTCGCACGTGCTACAGCAACAGCTGTCTGTGCGATGGATGGATTTACTTCACTAGCACTGGTGCGATAGGGATTCGGTTCATATAGATACTCTTATTTTGAAAATCCTGTAGCGGGTCTCATTTCTGCCCACGCGCAGCTCCAGCTATAATAACTAGGATCGACAGCTAGCAACATTCAGGTGCATATGATACTCTTATTTTGAAAAAACTCCGTGACAACTCGACGAGTCATATCCGCCCTATCCGTGCTTGCAAGCAGAGCAGCGTGTTGGTGCGCACACAGCAGTGCGCCTACACGTCCCGAAATAAGTCCGGTGTGTTTTTTTTTTCTCGCAACGGGTCAAATGCATCTACATGCTTTGCACCGTCGCCATTCCTTTATGCGCACATCGCCCGAAATTAACGTTTATGTACCATTACAATCACTACAACGTTAGCAAGCTAACAAGCTAATCCTGATCAGGCAGAGCCAGCAGACACAGTGTGGAAAGGGAAATGGGGGGCACTCTCTCCCCTTCCCTGTGTGTGTGTGTGCGTGCGTGCGTTTGGAAAGACGATGAAGTCACTAGTCAGGACTCAGGACAGGAGTATATTATAGTAAACTGAGGATGGACAGATAATGTTGATATTCAAATATAAAAAATGTCGAGAGGAGTGGAAGTTTGAAGACTAGACTACAATATGATGCGGGGGTGGTGAGTTGAAACAGTGTGTGTGAATGAATGAATGTAAACTTTATTTAACAGATTGCAGAATGGGTACAGTACAGTACGGCTCAATACACACAATTGTTAAGGGGATGCAGACCAGAGAAAGACGTTTGTCTTGTTTACATCAGGGTCCCCCATTGTGTGTGTGTGTCCCAACCGACCCCACTTCTATGTTTCAATAAATTATTTGCATTTAAAACTATTAACGCTGACTCATTCCTTCAGTCCACTCAAAATTATGCTAATATTCCTTATGTTGTTTATGATATTAATTGAAAATAGCATATGAGAGTATTACTATTATAGTAATAATAACACATGGCGATATACTAAATGACAGCCAAACATGGCACTGCAACTAAATAACACAAATACAATAGGCACATTTGTGACTGTTACAAATATAACACGTTTTATACTTGTGCTACAAGATTTTGGCCTGTGCTACAAAACTATCAACCTCTGTAGCACCAGTGCTATGTGCAAAAAAAGTTAACGTACAGCCCTGAGTCAGTGGATAACTTCTCTCTTCTCTGCTTGTAGACGGTGGATAACTTCTCTCTTCTCTGCTTGTAGTCAGTGGATAACTTCTCTCTTCTCTGCTTGTAGACGGTGGATAACTTCTCTCTTCTCTGCTTGTAGTCAGTGGATAACTTCTCTCTTCTCTTCTTGTAGACGGTGGATAACTTCTCTCTTCTCTTCTTGTAGTCAGTGGATAACTTCTCTCTTCTCTGCTTGTAGACGGTGGATAACTTCTCTCTTCCCTTCTTGTAGACGGTGGATAACTTCTCTCTTCTCTGCTTGTAGACGGTGGATAACTTCTCTCTTCTCTGCTTGTAGTCAGTGGATAACTTCTCTCTTCTCTTCTTGTAGACCGTGGATAACTTCTCTCTTCTCTGCTTGTAGACGGTGGATAACTTCTCTCTTCTCTGCTTGTAGTCAGTGGATAACTTCTCTCTTCTCTGCTTGTAGACGGTGGATAACTTCTCTCTTCTCTGCTTGTAGTCAGTGGATAACTTCTCTCTTCTTGTAGACTGTGGATAACTTCTCTCTTCTGCTTGTAGTCAGTGGATAACTTCTCTCTTCTCTGCTTGTAGTCGGTGGATAACTTCTCTCTTCTCTGCTTGTAGTCAGTGGATAACCGCTCTCCTCTCTGCTTGTAGTCAGTGGATAACTTCTCTTCTCTGCTTGTAGACGGTGGATAACTTCTCTCTCCTCTCTGCTTGTAGTCAGTGGATAACTTCTCTTCTCTGCTTGTAGACAGTGGATAACTTCTCTCTTCTCTGCTTGTAGACGGTGGATAACTTCTCTTCTCTGCTTGTAGTCAGTGGATAACCTCTTTTCTCTGCTTGTAGACGGTGGATAACCTCTCTTCTCTGCTTGTAGATGGTGGATAACCTCTCTTCTCTGCTTGTAGACGGTGGATAACTTCTCTTCTCTGCTTGTAGTCAGTGGATAACTTCTCTCTTCTCTGCTTGTAGTCAGTGGATAACTTCTCTCTTCTCTGCTTGTAGTCAGTGGATAACTTCTCTCTTCTCTGCTTGTAGACGGTGGATAACTTCTCTCTTCTCTGCTTGTAGTCAGTGGATAACCTCTCTTCTCTGCTTGTAGACGGTGGATAACCTCTCTTCTCTGCTTGTAGTCAGTGGATAACCTCTCTTCTCTGCTTGTAGACTGTGGATAACCTCTCTTCTCTGCTTGTAGGCGGTGGATAACTTCTCTCTTCTCTCCCGGTAGACGGTGGGCGACGCCATCTCTGACATGTTGGTGATTGAAGCGGTGTTGGCCATCAAGGGTCTGGCGGTCCAAGAGTGGGATGCCATCTACACTGACCTGCCCAACAGGCAGCTTAAAGTCAAGGTGTGTGTTTCTGTGTGGATTCTGTGTGGATTCTGGCAAGCAGTATAGGTGACATGGGGGGGAAATAATATCACAATATTCAGAAGGACTGTTTTCAATATTATTTTATATGACAGTATTTTTATAGTAATGGGAGGTATAGAAAACATTAGAAGATCCAATCGAAATGTTTAATTTTATAATTGGGACAACATATCGGGACTGCATGGTAATGGGAAGTGTGATAGAATGAACTGAAACTCAAATTTGCAGTTGACATTCTTACATATTTGAAAATGATATTCTCTGAGAAATATAACTGACTTTTGGCTCTTTATTTAGATAGGAAATTCACAATATCAAATAAAAACCCACAATATGAATACACGATTAGACATGTATTGATATATTATCCAACCCTAACAGTGCAGACACACCAGCCGCGCACGCAGGCACTTGCGGGTTTAATGCGAGAACAGCGTGCGTGGCCGGGCACACCGAGTCCGACTTCAGAGCGGGCGAAAGTGCACGGAGGAAGGCATTGGAACAGCTGTAAATGCCTAGTCTATTGCGAAGTCAGTCCCCGTTTGAAGATTTTTTTTTAAAGATTTCCAGTTCCAGTGTTCTATTGTCCATTTTGCATGTATAACCAGTTATTATCTAATTATTTAGAATGTTAGAATTAATTTTAGAATGATGATCAGTGTGACTCCTGAAAAAGTATAGTAATATGGTTTATTTGTATTGGGAAAGATACAGACACATTAGCTGGTTGAACAACATCTATATGTGTGGTAAAGATGCAGATATTGAGTGTATTTCTGTGAAAATCCAACCAAAGCTAAAACGATCGCTTCCAGCCCGCGAGTCGCGCGCCCACGTGCGGCCGGTGGGCACAGCTACGTCCGTTAACATGGGAGCGAAAGTGAAGCGCTGGTCGCCCGCCCGCCCGCCTGCCTTGGCGCGCGGCTGGTGTGTCTGCGCTGTGATGCATAACTTCTTCTTCACATACACCTCATTCATTTGAAAGTAAACATTTCTTATTATTCACAAACCCACTTCTCTCAAAGGTTTGACAGATGTAGATTAGATTAAATTCAAATGTATTGCCATTATAAAGCACATGTGCAGTACAATGAAAAGAGGTGGTTACACTTTACAAAGCTAGATGCAGACAACGCTCGCTGCAATATTATATATTATATATATATATATTTAAGCATTACATCACACGCAGGAGTGGTTTGTGACCAATAAACCATGCCTAGGGGTGGTTGTTAGGCCCGAGGCGCAGCCGAGGGTCGTTAGACCCCCCTAGGCATGGTTTATTGGTCACAAATCACGACTGCACGTGGTGTAAAGCTTTTATACAACTGCCAGATTCATCCAACCTTATTTCTATACAATAAACACACATTAATCGAAGATTTATTGAAAAAACCATCCGCCAGAAAAAGTAGTTCCCACAACTCCATGTGGAAGCAGCTTGAAGTGCATCCAACCAAACTAACACATCCAACTGTGTATTATTGGAATGATTGAGAGAAGTTGCCTCATGTGGAAGCAGCTTGAAGTGCATCCAACCAACTAACACATCCAACTGTGTATTATTGGAATGATTGATTGAAAATTTATTAAAACGTTTTCTTTGCCCTATAGGAAAAAAACGTTTTCTTCGCCCTATTTTTTTATTTATTTCTTTTAGCCTAAACTTAACCAGTTGGAAACCAGGGGTACAGTAATAAAATTAGCAATCAACCAATCAATCAATTCAATAGACCATGCTCACTTAAAACAGCGCTGCTTCTCTCTCAGTCTGACTCCCCCGCTGTTGCAGACAGGAGTGTGTGTGTGTGTGTGTGCGTGTGTGTGTGTGTGTGTGTGTGTGTGTGTGTCACAGTGTGTGTGTGCGTGTGTGTGTGTGTGTGTGTGTGTGTGTGTGTGTGTGTATGTGTGTGTTTGTGGGTACGCCAGCGTCGGACAGTGTGAGAGAGAACGCTGCAGTCGGAAAGTAGGAAGGAAGAAATTTAAATCAATCAATTAATCTATCAATCAATCCGCGATTTTTCTTTTGTTCTAGATTGAGTCAAGACCCATCAATTACATCATCCAACATTGTTTAAAATACTAACACATTCCCCTTGACAGAATCGCTTCATATTTAGTCGTTATGGTGCTTTCAACATAACCATTTGTTGTCCGAGATCCTGTTTTCTCCCGGAGTGAGCCGGGGAGGGTTATGTGATTTGGTTGTGGGCGGGTCCTGAGCCCAGGACCGTGGATTGTTACCAATAAAGACGTGTGAATGGCCAATCAGAATCGAGAAATTTGCATGCCGTTGTATAAATATATATATATATTACCAAATTGTTCTAAATAAATAATAATGATAATAAATCATTTGAAGTTTGGACTAATTCTTTACAACTGAGGTAGGTAGATACAAATTTTTTAGACTAGGGTACCGGTATCGATTCACAGGTACCGGTATCGGTTCAAATGTGAACGGTACCCAACCCTAATAAGTAGGTATATATAGAAGGATTATAATATGCAGGTATATTCAGACGGATACATATGTGTAATGTTCCATTGTGCCCACTAGGTGTCAGACCGCAGGGTGATCGACACCACGGATGCAGAGAGGCGGGCGGTGAGCCCCGCAGGCCTGCAGGAGGCCATCGACGCTCTGGTGAAGAAGTACCGACTGGCTCGCTCCTTCGTGAGGCCCTCCGGGACGGAGGACGTGGTGCGCGTGTACGCGGAGGCGGAGACACAGGTGAGGTCACGGCGAGGTCACAGGTGAGGAGGTCACGGCGAGGTCACAGGTGAGGTCACGGTGAGGTCACAGCTGACCGTAAGACAGTACCATCAGCAGGGTTCGCACAAGGTCCTTGAAGTGCTTGATTTTTTTACAAAAAAAAGTCTAGGCCTGGAATTCCTTGAAAACAGTCAATTTTCTTAACAAGGTGCTTAACACATTCCCCGCCAAAAACGAGTTTACTCGTTATTGGCCGCCAATCGAATAACGCCAATAACGAGTTTACTCGTTTTTGGGATCGTTATTGTTCTGAAGGATCAGATTAAACCGAATATATATATTTATTTATATATATATATTTAATTGTATTTGTATATCCCCTGATATCCCTTGTGTATTCCTTGTACAATATGCATTGAATATCCCTTCTAGTCTACTGAACATCCCATAATAGTCTCCATTCTACCATTGGACGAGACCTTGGTGCCAGGTCGCCATACCCCTCAGACCAGGTTCAATCGTACCGCTCAACATGTATGGACAAGTCCTAGTTCCGCGTAGGAATATGTCTACCGCACCACTAATGGTACTATTTGTTCATAGTGCGTATATATACTGCGCTATTAAAGTAGAGCTTTCTTTTAGTCCAGTTCCTTACCCTCCAACAGAGTGACAGACGCAAAAGCCTCCCCGCGAACCACGTGTGGGCAGTAAGGCCAATTCGGCCCAGTATCGGCATTGAGACATCGTGTATATATTAATATTTGAATAGTCATATTTGGCACTATATCGTCGAGTTGGACGTATTCTATTAAGCTAATAATAGTCTATTCATATGTAGTGCCTCGTGCGGTAAGAGTTCTATAGTAATCAGCACCCCCATCGTTTCGGGCATCAGCTGGACGCTTATCCAGGGTGGTTGACCCCACGTGAAGCTGCACCCGAGGAGCTCCAGGCCAAAGAGCGAGTGGACCTGTATATTGGATTATTCTACCGACGACGGCTAGCCTTCCCCGGCTTGGATTATGCTTTGAGTACTTTGATTATTCTATGGATAAAGGCCAACACTGCGGTGTGTTGGAAATACCCCCCCCGGAGAGGACGACAGGTGAGAAGACGCTCTACACGACGAGGTCGCCTCACGTCTCTCCATCGTGGACCGGAGGACGCCGGCCACAGAGAGTCCAACTGCTTTCATCTGTGGATCGAGGATCGCTGGGCACCGGGTCGCACGACTGTGGGCTCTCCCAGGATACCCTCGGCCAGACGGGATACAGCCAGACTCTACCCCCCCCCTCCAGCTGTCCTACAAGCAGTCGGAACCTTCCCCTAGTGTATCCAGCTATATAATCATTCAAGTATCATTGCTATTGTTCCCTAAATATTCCAGGTTGTATATTTGCTTCCTGCGCAATCAGAGATTGGACATTCGATATTGATCTACCTACGAATACTCATTTGCCATAAAAGTGCATACTATTTCAAATCATAAATGTAATTAAGTGATCGTTGTACATACCCTTTGCTATGTATTATTATTAAACGCAGACTTTCGACTTGGTACATTTGTGTTGGATCCGTTTCATCAGGTGGGAGTGTTTATCATAATTATTTATACCTAGTACTGGGTGGCCAGAGTCTAAAGTACAAGAGGTAGTGGTAGTAAGTATCATATCTAACAATACAGTCAGGGAATTGTACCCCTCAGTTACAATTGGTCCTTCGAGCCGGAGGGTAATCAGTGTAATATTAATATAGTGTTATTAATATTAAAATGGCCTATGATGAACACTCCACGAAACGATCCTCCTAACCAACAACGCCCGCGGCGCAAACGACAGCTCCCTCAGTACCTAGAGGCTTACGCTGTCAGTCAACAACCTAGTCTTCTACCAACAGTAAACGCAGTAAAACTAGAAAGTAAAATTATGTCTAACCCTAACGACCAGGCTACCCCGACCATAGAGGCCCCTATGGGTTCTAACGTAACTGACCCAGCTCACGGTGGGGACCAGGGGGAACCAGACATGACTTTACACCCCGCCAATACCGAAGAAGTAGTCCCCGACGAGTCCCGGGAGGAAGACAACACTACCGAGAGAGAACTCGGCACGGAAGAAGATGAGGAGAGCACCGTGGAGATAGAGCTCCAAGACTCCGCACGGAGTACCCCAAGGGACGGCTCCCCTATACAACCGTCTTCTCCCAGCGAGGCAGAGAGGACACTACAGCAGGCATTCCTCGTCAGCCTGAAAGCCTCTACTGAACGCGATAGACTCCAGGGTGAACGCGATCGATTGCAGATACAGCAACGGAGCGAAGAAGAGCACATACGCCTGGAAATAAGACGCATTCAGATGGAAGAGAATATGGCAAGAGACCGGGCCGACGCCCAGCGCGCCGCCACCGGTGCCCAGAGAGAATCGGATCTCACCAAGCGCGAAGCCGAGCGCGACAGAGCACAAGCGCAACTAATAGAACAGCTGATCAGAAGGACAACACCCCCTCCCTCCACCAGAGGCTCCAGGAACTCGTCTAGACATCACTCCAGGGCGGCATCCCCTAGCCGAGTAAGCGACCCTGAACTTGACCAACAGACGAGGTCTATACCCCCCGCAGACCCCCTTCCCCAACCGGTCCAAGCGAGACCCAGCCACCGGGAAGGAGCAGCATACACTGCGGAGAGGCTAAATCAGAGACTACAAGCCCTGGATGACCTAACGGAAGACGAAGAGGAAGAGGAGGAGAACCATGCCCGACGACAGCACAGTACTCTACCGGACCAGGAGGTCCAGTACAGCCCAGGCTATACCCCCGCGGAGCTGCGCTACAGACCCCCGACGCTATTCACGGGTGAGCACGACGCACGACCCGCACCGAGGAACAGCACCTCGACCAGCGGGCCATGGTACACAGCCGGTACCAGCCCACGCCAAGGAGCAGGAGGAGACTCGCCTAGGAGGCCTCTCCCCCAACGCTCGCCGATGTATCAACAATCCGCGTCATACATTGGCACACCTATGGTACCAGACTTCACCCAGGAGAACCGGGCCCAGTATACGGAGCTCCGCATGTGTCTGGAGACAATGTTGGTGGATGTCATTGATGAACGCCATAAATACGCGATACTACTGAAGCATTTAAAGGTACCCCGCGCGCACAGCATAGCGCTCGCCTACGCCACTTCCACGACCCCATACACCGCAGCGCTGGTAGCGTTGGACCAGAGATATGGACGTATATGGGATTACGTGATCCAGGAGATCAGGCACATCGACCGCCTACCCCCAGCAACAGACAATCGAGCACTGGACGACCTGTCCATCAGAGTGCAGTCCCTGGTAGGGATGCTGGGAGCGCAGAGGGAAAAGGGTAGGCATGAACTATACGCCAACTCAAATGTAGAGAGGATCTTGGAGAAGCTACCGCCCGCCCGACAGGAGCGCTTTAGGCGGCAGAGAGACCACCGAGACCCTAATGGCCCCGAACCGAACCTCCTCGATCTAGCCGACTTCCTGGCGAGAGAAGTCAGCAGCTTACGGCTAGATACATTCGGACGGAGCACCCCTGGCTCCAGAGAAGGAACCAGGAGACTAAATGATGGAAGAAGATCGGTGACTGTCATGCACCAATCGGAGTCAGTGCCAAGCAGTAGGAGCCACAGTACCCCCTCAAGAAAGGAGAAGTGGAAGATAGTGTGCCCCTACTGTGAGAAAGAACACTGGCTGTCACAATGTGACTCATTCCCCAAGATGAATGCGGAGGAAGCGAGTCAATGGATAAAGTCCAACAGACGCTGTTTTCGCTGTGCGCGATCACACATGGCAGCCGAATGCCGCTTAAAGAAAAAGTGCAGTCGGTGCGATGGAGCCCATCTGGACATACTCCACGACAGTAACAGACGGCGGCCTCCACCCGCACCATCAAGCAGCAAAGCAAGCGTCATGTACATCGACCCCGCCAGCAGCAGCGGAGCCAGAGTGCTCTTAAAGGTAGTCCGTGTGACATTGAGCTACCAGAATAAAGTCATGGACACTTACGCCGTCCTTGATGACGGGTCAGAGAAGACCCTTCTGCTCGCGTCCGCTGCGGCCCAGCTAGGGCTGCGGGGGAGCGAAAACCAAATGACAATTCGGACAATAAGAAGAGATTTGAAAACGATAAAGGGCGAGAATGTCTCATTCTCTATCGCAGCAAGCGGCCAGCCCGAGCGACGGTACAGGATTACAGACGCTTTCACCAGCCAAGAAATAGGACTCTCGCGGTACACATACCCCGTAGCCAAGCTGATGGAGAAATATGTACATCTACGCAAGCTACCGATCCCCCTCATAGACGGTGCTACCCCGACACTGTTGATAGGCTCCGACCATGCAGACCTCATTGTCCCGATAGACCGGGTTCATACCGGACCCAGAGGCTGTCCTGCAGCAGTCGAGACCTGCCTAGGATGGACTCTCCAAGGCCCACTCGCCAAATCTCTCAACCGAACCACAGCCACTAGCTGTCTCCACTCCCGAGTCACAGAGGGAGACACCGCACTCCTGCAGCATGTAGAGAGGCTATGGACCTTAGAACAAATGCCCTTTAAGAACGAAAAGAAAGACATTCGCTCTAAAGACGACATCTACGCCATTAACCTCCTCGAGACGGGAACAAAGAGAGTCCCAGTCAGCGGCGTGTTGAGATACGCCACGCCACTCCTGCGGCGGGAAGGGATGCCTACCTTTCACGCAAAGAAAGACGCCACAGAGCGGTACCTACTAAACACAGAACGGCGCTTAGCCAAGGACCCCGCCCAAGAAAGTGTATACCGCGCTGAGATTGAGAAGCTCATCACAGCGGGACACGTCACAAAGATTGACATTAAAGAGGCCGACCAGACGACTGAATCGTGGTACGTGCCCCACCACAAGGTTCATCACAACGGCAAAGACCGCATCGTGTTTAACTGCAGCTACCAGATCGGATCCCAAAATCTGAATAAAGAGCTATTGCCCGGTCCTACACTCGGCCCCTCCCTACTAGGCGTACTACTCCGCTTCCGCCAGGACAAGGTGGCTATCAGCGGGGATATCAAAGGGATGTTCCTGCAGGTGAGATTAGTAGAGGAGGACAAGCCCCTGTTGCGGTTCCTATGGAGAGAGAGGCCAGGAGATGAGCACCCAGCCATCTACCAATGGGAAGTCCTCCCTTTCGGAACTACATGCAGCCCATGCTGTGCTACATTTGCACTACAGAGACATGTCGCAGAGGACCCAGCAGCGGACGAAGAGGTCCGACACAGTGTGAAGAACAGCTTCTACGTAGATAACTGTCTACAAAGCGTTTCGACCCAGGAAGAAGCCGAGGCTCTCCTACTTAAACTCCGCGCCTCTCTGATCAAAGGCGGCTTTGATCTCAGGCAGTGGGCCAGCAGCGATCCGCACGTACTGCGCAGCCTCTCCTCCGAGGACAAGGCAGCGAGCAGCGAGACCTGGATGGCCACAATCCCAGGAGAAGCCCAAGAGATGACACTAGGACTAGTGTGGCGCTTCAAAACAGATTAGCTCCACTATAGACACAAACCCCTGACCACGGAGCAGGGAAGGTCGACGGCAATACCGACCACCAGACGGAGTGTGTACAGAACACTCGCCCGACAATATGACCCGTTAGGATGTATACTACCGTACACCACCAGGGCAAAGATGATTGTACGAGCATTGTGGGACAAGGACCAGGGCTGGGACGACCCCATTCCCGCACACCTTGCATCCACCTGGAGAGAGTGGGAGATGGAACTCCACTCACTCCCAGGCGTTAATATACGCCGAAGCTACTTCCCACCCACGGTGAGGCCAGAGACATGTAAAATGGATTTACACGTCTTCAGTGACGCCTCCGAGGTCGCCTACGGATCAGTAGCCTACTTGCGGGCCCAAGAAGAGGGGGGAGAGATCTACACAGCATTCATCCTCGCCCGCTCGAGAATAGCCCCACGCAAGCAACAGTCTATCCCACGTCTAGAGCTCTGCGCAGCCCTCGCAGGAGCGCATCTAGCCACGCTCATCCAACGTGAGCTCACCATTCCGGTGCATAGAACAATCCTGTGGTCAGATTCCACGACAGTACTCGCCTGGATCAAATCGGATTCATGCAAATACAAAGTCTTCGTGGGAGTCAGAGTCACTGAGATTCAAGAGTTAACCGGAGAGTTAACCGGAGAAGCAAACTGGCGCTATGTTGATACAAAACACAACCCAGCTGACGTCATCACCCGGGGAATGTCCCTAGATGACTTAACCCGTCATAACATCTACAGTGACGGACCAGCATTCCTCAAGCTCCCGGAAGGAGATTGGCCCACGCCCACCCCGAGGGAAGCAAGTGACGAGGAGGCTGAGAATAAGAAACCCATGTTCTGTGGATTGAGCACTGTTGTCTCCGCAGACCCCAACATAGACGATTGCATTACCATAGAGAGTGCGCAGCAACGGACATTCCTGCGGCACCACCCAGAGATTAAGTCCCCCGCTGATATGTCAGCAGCTGACTACGAGGAAGCAGAACTGCTTCTACTGCAACGAGCCCAGAGAGACTCGTTCCCCGATGAACTAGACTGTCTACAGGGAGGAAAGCCCGTCCCATCAGACAGCAGATTGATTCATCTGGCCCCCGAGAGTGACACACATACCCTCATCAGAGTGGGTGGTCGCCTGCGGAGAGCCCCCAATTTACCGGATGACATTAAGTACCCGATCGTATTGAACAGCCGACACAAGGTCACAGAGCTGATTATAAAGAAATACGACGAGGATGTACACCACGCAGGAGCAGAGAGAGTCTTCGCGGAAATCAGACGTCGTTACTGGATACTTCAAGGAAGAGAGGCGGTGCGACGCTTCCAGCGAACCTGTCTAGACTGCCGAAAGTGGCGCGCGCAGCCCAGCATACCACGGATGGCTGACCTACCTCCATGTCGCCTCCGACTCGGCGACAAGCCATTCCACTCAACAGGCATGGACTGTTTTGGCCCGCTGCACATAAAGAGAGGAAGAGGCACCGAGAAGCGGTGGGGTATTGTATTCAAATGCATGACCACCAGAGCGATACATATCGAGCTCCTTCCGACCATGAGCGCAGACTCATTCCTTATGGCCTTCCGAAGATTCACATCACGGAAAGGAAAACCGTCTACATTATTGTCCGATCACGGGACAAACTTCAAAGGCGGAGAAAGAGAGCTGAGGGAGAGCTTCCAAGCTATGGGCCCAGAACTTAAGACCCACCTCGCTCCAGCCCAGATTGACTTCCAATTCAACCCCCCAAACGCACCCCACTTCGGTGGAACTTGGGAACGAGAAGTACGTTCTATAAAGACAGCCCTGTACGCAGTACTTGGGGCCCAGACTGTGGCGGAAGAAGTCCTAATGACAGTCCTCACGGAGATTGAGGGAGTATTGAACTCCAAGCCCCTCGGTTACGTCCCCAGTGATGTAGCAGATGTCGACCCAGTCACCCCCAACACCCTCCTGATGGGGCGGCTAGATCCCGCGTTACCCCAGACAATGTACCGGCCTGAAGAAGCGAACGGCCGACGAATGTGGAGGTACAGCCAAGTATTAGCCGACAAGTTTTGGAGCAGTTTCCTACTGCACTACCTACCGTCTCTACAGACCCGCCAGAAGTGGGTAAAAGAGAGAGACAATTTGACGGAAGGAACAGTCGTCATGATTATTGACCAGTCACTACCCAGAGCTATGTGGCCGGCTGGCCGCGTAAGCAAAGTGATCACCGGTGCCGATGGCAAGGTCCGAGCAGCTGAAGTACTCGTCCAGGGGCGCATTTACACCCGTCCTGTGGCGAGGCTCATAGAACTGCCCCGACTCCCAGACACAATCGATGATGACCATGACCCTATGACTTTGTGAGTTGACTGACCCTTACAGCGAACCCTTGAGTGGTAGACAGTGCGGTTAATCTGTCTCTGCTTAACTAATTGGGTTGGGACCAATTAGGGGGCGGCTGTTCTGAAGGATCAGATTAAACCGAATATATATATTTATTTATATATATATATTTAATTGTATTTGTATATCCCCTGATATCCCTTGTGTATTCCTTGTACAATATGCATTGAATATCCCTTCTAGTCTACTGAACATCCCATAATAGTCTCCATTCTACCATTGGACGAGACCTTGGTGCCAGGTCGCCATACCCCTCAGACCAGGTTCAATCGTACCGCTCAACATGTATGGACAAGTCCTAGTTCCGCGTAGGAATATGTCTACCGCACCACTAATGGTACTATTTGTTCATAGTGCGTATATATACTGCGCTATTAAAGTAGAGCTTTCTTTTAGTCCAGTTTCTTACCCTCCAACAGAGTGACAGACGCTAAAGCCTCCCCGCGAACCACGTGTGGGCAGTAAGGCCAATTCCGCCCAGTATCGGCATTGAGACATCGTGTATATATTAATATTTGAATAGTCATATTTGGCACTATATCGTCGAGTTGGACGTATTCTATTAAGCTAATAATAGTCTATTCATATGTAGTGCCTCGTGCGGTAAGAGTTCTATAGTAATCAGCACCCCCATCGTTTCGGGCATCAGCTGGACGCTTATCCAGGGTGGTTGACCCCACGTGAAGCTGCACCCGAGGAGCTCCAGGCCAAAGAGCGAGTGGACCTGTATATTGGATTATTCTACCGACGACGGCTAGCCTTCCCCGGCTTGGATTATGCTTTGAGTACTTTGATTATTCTATGGATAAAGGCCAACACTGCGGTGTGTTGGAAATACCCCCCCCGGAGAGGACGACAGGTGAGAAGACGCTCTACACGACGAGGTCGCCTCACGTCTCTCCATCGTGGACCGGAGGACGCCGGCCACAGAGAGTCCAACTGCTTTCATCTGTGGATCGAGGATCGCTGGGCACCGGGTCGCACGACTGTGGGCTCTCCCAGGATACCCTCGGCCAGACGGGATACAGCCAGACTCTACCCCCCCCCCCCCTCCAGCTGTCCTACAAGCAGTCGGAACCTTCCCCTAGTGTATCCAGCTATATAATCATTCAAGTATCATTGCTATTGTTCCCTAAATATTCCAGGTTGTATATTTGCTTCCTGCGCAATCAGAGATTGGACATTCGATATTGATCTACCTACGAATACTCATTTGCCATAAAAGTGCATACTATTTCAAATCATAAATGTAATTAAGTGATCGTTGTACATACCCTTTGCTATGTATTATTATTAAACGCAGACTTTCGACTTGGTACATTTGTGTTGGATCCGTTTCATCAGGTGGGAGTGTTTATCATAATTATTTATACCTAGTACTGGGTGGCCAGAGTCTAAAGTACAAGAGGTAGTGGTAGTAAGTATCATATCTAACAATACAGTCAGGGAATTGTACCCCTCAGTTACAGTTATATTGTTTATTCGCTATATCTATTCATAATTCATAGCTGCAGCCTCTGGTATAGTCTTCAGACCCCGGATGAAAAAACAATCCGTCTCTGCAATGTTGACTAGAAGCAGCTCACTGAGACCCGACGGCGTTATTAGACCCATAGATATAATATAAGATATATTTTAAGCACTCGGAAATGTCACAGTCTAAAACTATATCCATTGAATAAAGACCTGGCAATGAATGGGGTATCAGCGCCCCCTGCTGTGGCGGGCAATGTGTTAAAAAGTCCTTGAAATTAAAATCAACCATTCGCATTGAATGTTTAGTTCATCCATGATCAAATTGTTCTGAATCAAGAAATCTTTTATTTTTCTTCTGTTTTAATCAAATCTGACTAGTCGCTGTCTCGCTCGCTCCAACTGCTTTTCTTCATTTATTCGCGTGTGATGCTCTAGCTGGCAAGCAGGCCAAGAAGATGCTTAAAAAAACAGCATTTAAAAGTGAATTTAAAAGTGACATCCTTGAAAATGAAAAATAGTGCTTGGAAAAGTACTTACAAGTCATTGAATTTCATTTTGCAATGTCTGTGGGAACCCTGCATCACTCACAAGTGGCTCAAGTCGAGTCAAGTGTTCCTCAGCGTACGGACTGCCCAGACCGTACAGGCTTTTAAATCACTCTTGAAAACCTACCTGTTCTTCTTGGCATTCCCCCCTACTTAACCACGACTAGACCCCTGGCCCTTCTATCCTCTTTGTTTTACTGTGTCCTACCAGTTTTTATTACTTTCATTGCTTTATTATGTTTTTAATCCTATATCTTGCACCATATTGTTTTGTTTTTGTTGCTTTCATTGCTTTGCTATGTTTTTTCTTTTTTCTTGCCTCACACTATTTTGTTTTTATCAATTTGCTTGTGAAGCACTTCAGCTGCCGCTGCCTGGAAATGTGCTATACAAATAAAACTGACTTGACTTGACTTGACTTTATTAATACCCTTGAGGAAAGTGTTGTAATAAAAGAGTGCATAGTTAACAGAACATAGAACAAAGTGCAAGTAATAATGACAATGGTGATAACCGTAGTAGTAGTGAACAGTAGTGTGTGTGGCAGGATTCAATCAGACTGTAGTGATAGTGATGATGCTATACAGTACATGGTCCAAACCGTAGTAACACACTGCACCAGAGTCCATGCAGTGTTTATTATTAAGAGTCAGACGGTCCTAACAGTGTTTATTATTAAGAGTCAGACGGTCCTAACAGTGTTTATTATTAAGAGTCAGACAGTCCTAACAGTGTTTATTACCAAGAGTCAGACAGTCCTAACAGTGTTTATTATTAAGAGTCAGACAGTCCTAACAGTGTTCATTATTAAGAGTCAGACGGTCCTAACAGTGTTTATTATTAAGAGTCAGACAGTCCTAACAGTGTTTATTATTAAGAGTCAGACAGTCCTAACAGTGTTTATTATTAAGAGTCAGATAGTCCTAACAGTGTTTATTATTAAGAGTCAGACAGTCCTAACTGTGTTTATTATTAAGAGTCAGACGGTCCTAACAGTGTTCATTATTAAGAGTCAGACAGTCCTAACAGTGTTTATTATTAAGAGTCAGACGGTCCTAACAGTGTTTATTATTAAGAGTCAGACAGTCCTAACAGTGTTTATTATTAAGAGTCAGACAGTCCTAACAGTGTTTATTATTAAGAGTCAGACGGTCCTAACAGTGTTTATTATTAAGAGTCAGACAGTCCTAACGGTTCTCAAGTTCACCAGCTGTTGGCAGCAGTCCGTGCTCACGGTTGTGGAGCCTGATGGCTACTGGCATGAAGGACTGGGCGAGGCGGTTTGTGGTGTCAGTATCAAGTCAGTATCACCGAAATCCTACCCAAAACGTGCCTCTGGCATCATTTAAAAAACATTTTTATAAAAAAAAAAAATACTTGGCATGAACACACCAAACACCTTCATACACACCCACTTGGACCTCCATGTCCAATCTCAGCCTCCTAGGGAGAAACCTGTGGCCGCAACCCACCAAACAACCAACCAACCAACAGTGATTTACAGAGCTACTGGTCGCAGCTAATAAAAATGTTCTAATGCCGATGTGTTGTTTTGTGTTTCAGGAATGCGCGGACTCTCTGGCGAAAGAAGTCAGCCTGGCAGTGCATCGCCTCGCTGGGGGAGTGGGAGAGGAGCCTTCACACTAAACACACATCCAGGTGTTACAGGGAGGTGTAGTCTGACGTCACTTTAGTTTCCTATAGGGAGGTGTAGTCTGACGTCACTTTAGTTTCCTATAGGGAGGTGTAGTCTGACGTCACTTTAGTTTCCTATAGGGAGGTGTAGTCTGACGTCACTTTAGTTTCCTATAGGGAGGTGTAGTCTGACGTCCCTTTAGTTTCCTATAGGGAGGTGTAGTCTGACGTCCCTTTAGTTTCCTATAGGGAGGTGTAGTCTGACGTCACTTTAGTTTCCTATAGGGAGGTGTAGTCTGACGTCCCTTTAGTTTCCTATAGGGAGGTGTAGTCTGACGTCACTTTAGTTTCCTATAGGGAGGTGTAGTCTGACGTCCCTTTAGTTTCCTATAGGGAGGTGTAGTCTGACATCACTTTAGTTTCCTATAGGGAGGTGTAGTCTGACGTCGCTTTAGTCTCCTATAGGGAGGTGTAGTCTGACGTCGCTTTAGTTTCCTATAGGGAGGTGTAGTCTGACGTCCCTTTAGTTTCCTATAGGGAGGTGTAGTCTGACGTCACTTTAGTTTCCTATAGGGAGGTGTAGTCTGACGTCCCTTTAGTTTCCTATAGGGAGGTGTAGTCTGACGTCACTTTAGTTTCCTATAGGGAGGTGTAGTCTGACGTCCCTTTAGTTTCCTATAGGGAGGTGTAGTCTGACGTCACTTTAGTTTCCTATAGGGAGGTGTAGTCTGACATCACTTTAGTCTCCTATAGGGAGGTGTAGTCTGACATCACTTTAGTCTCCTATAGGGAGGTGTAGTCTGACGTCACTTTAGTTTCCTATAGGGAGGTGTAGTGTGACGTCCCTTTAGTTTCCTATAGGGAGGTGTAGTCTGACGTCACTTTAGTTTCCTATAGGGAGGTGTAGTCTGACGTCCCTTTAGTTTCCTATAGGGAGGTGTAGTCTGACATCACTTTAGTCTCCTATAGGGAGGTGTAGTGTGACGTCCCTTTAGTTTCCTATAGGGAGGTGTAGTCTGACGTCACTTTAGTTTCCTATAGGGAGGTGTAGTCTGGTGTCACTTTAGTTTCCTATAGGGAGGTGTAGTCTGACGTCACTTTAGTTTCCTATAGGGAGGTGTAGTCTGACGTCACTTTAGTTTCCTATAGGGGGGTGTAGTCTGACGTCCCTTTAGTTTCCTATAGGGAGGTGTAGTCTGACGTCCCTTTAGTTTCCTATAGGGAGGTGTAGTCTGACGTCACTTTAGTTTCCTATAGGGAGGTGTAGTCTGACGTCACTTTAGTTTCCTATAGGGAGGTGTAGTCTGACGTCACTTTAGTTTCCTATAGGGAGGTGTAGTCTGACGTCCCTTTAGTTTCCTATAGGGAGGTGTAGTCTGACGTCACTTTAGTTTCCTATAGGGAGGTGTAGTCTGACGTCCCTTTAGTTTCCTATAGGGAGGTGTAGTCTCACGTCCCTTTAGTTTCCTATAGGGAGGTGTAGTCTCACGTCCCTTTAGTTTCCTATAGGGAGGTGTAGTCTGACGTCCCTTTAGTTTCCTATAGGGAGGTGTAGTGTGATGTCACTTTAGTTTCCTATAGGGAGGTGTAGTCTGACGTCACTTTAGTTTCCTATAGGGAGGTGTAGTCTGACGTCACTTTAGTTTCCTATAGGGAGGTGTAGTCTGACGTCACTTTAGTTTCTCTATAGGGAGGTGTAGTCTGACGTCACTTTAGTTTCCTATAGGGAGGTGTAGTCTGACGTCCCTTTAGTTTCCTACAGGGAGGTGTAGTCTGACGTCACTTTAGTTTCCTATAGGGAGGTGTAGTCTGACGTCCCTTTAGTTTCCTATAGGGAGGTGTAGTCTGACGTCACTTTAGTTTCCTATAGGGAGGTGTAGTCTGACGTCACTTTAGTTTCCCGCACGGTCCACCCGTATAGGGATTTATCATTGGGAAAATGTATTATCGGCTATTGTAATAATTCTTTCCATTTTTGCACAAAATGAGATCCCTTCTATCACTAACATGATTGTTTAAGCATTTCTTTCTTTTTTCATGTTGAGCTATAGATTGTGGATGAATACACACATAAAGGTACACCGTGCCAATGTTCATGCTTTATTTGTTTTAAACGAGACGATTTAGAAATGTGTCCATTGGAAATACATTGCAATTTCAAGCGAGGTGGACCGGCCGGAAACAACAATGACGTAACCACTACACCTCCCTATAGACCAGGAAGTAACCACTACACCTCCCTATAGACCAGGAAGTAACCACTACACCTCCCTATAGACCAGGAAGTAACCACTACACCTCCCTATAGACCAGGAAGTAACCACTACACCTCCCTATAGTGGGAGAACAAAGTGATGTCCGCCCTCTTGTAGGGCTGCTGCGATCATGATGCTTTGTAATGATGGTTATTGTCTCACAAATAATTGCAACCAATTTGATTGTGTCATTCGGCTTAAATCCTAAATGTGTCCAGATTGAAGTTGTGTGTCACTTTTGCAACTAGATCCATGTTTGCTCACTCTACATTGCAATGATGATGTCGTACGAGCAAGGGAAACAAATTAACCTTAAACAGCATCTGTCCTCTCATGCAAACATTAACTTGAAGGTTAGAATGGAAGAGGAAAAATAAAATGACTAATGACGTTGAAATAAATGATCACATGATTATTCGATCATTACAGCAGCCTTTCCCTCTGGCTACATCACGGGCACAGAACAGTATGTTTGAAGTCAGTCGCGGACTGGGACCATAATTCCTACCGGGAATTTTACTGGGCAGGCCAGGCCCATACCCATACCCCCATCCCATCTTCGCAAACTGTGGCTACGAAAAAAAATCACGCATTCCTGCCTGCTTGCCTGAACTTATATACCGGTATGCGCAAATAGAAACATCTATACCGACCTGGCCTGCTTCGGAGTTCAGTGGCCTGACTGCGGGCACAAACAAACAAATTTAAAAATAAAAATAAAAGCATTTGCCAGGGCAGCCAGGCCATGCCAGTCTGCCAGGCCACCGGGAAAACTCCCGGTGCTCCCGATGGCCAGTCCGCTAGCGTTTGAAGTGTACAGTCTATTCACACGCAAATACAAGCACACACATACACACAGTCTATGCAAAGTATTGAACAATCCTGTCTTTTTATTTGTTTGTCTCCCATTGATGACATCATATCCCAGGAATCATGATTGTACAATATGCTTTTTTCCATGGGGTGCCAAATGTTTTTTTGTGTTTTTTTAATTGCACTTAATGCTTTGTACTACTTTTCTATCCAACTCTTTGTATTCCTCTGTCAATGTGAAGAACATGGATTCACTGTGGGAGATGAAGGGAGTTTATGCAAAAGATAGCACTAAATGATATGATTTGCTAGCAAATGTACAGTATCAGTATCACAGCTGATACTACTATTACTATGGTGAAAATGTAGTAAAATGCTTAATATTTACATATGTAAGCGTATAATAAACATTATTACATATGAATTGCCTTTGCCAACAATGAAACGATAACATTGCAAGTAGATTCCTTTGTTGGATTCTGTGTCCTTTTCAGATTGTAATTTTCCTTTCTTACAAACTGGAAACCCTTCGCCGGTCGGGTGCTTTTGTACTGTACTCACTGTATTTTTGTATGTAATGGTGAAATGAAAGGTTTACATGGGTATTAGTTCTTCTGTCGTTGGTAATTGAACTTCCTTGAACCTCAAACAAACAAGATTATGCTGCTATGGTTGACTGCCATTAAAAGAATACAGTATCTAAAAAATGCATAATATGCTATTCCTCTCTTGTTCCTCTCTTCTGTACTCAGTTCTGTGCGCAATTCTGATTTATTGCTCTGAACAGATTTTTTTGTGTGGCCAATATCAGATTCCAGTGTGAACTGGTTATGCTCCTGAACTGACTCACATGCGCAAATGAAAAATTAGTATTACCTTTATTTAGCCAGATAAAACATTAACACATTGGTCGCCAAGATCGCTTTTCAGCGTTATTGCCCGCCATGCGTTGACCGCCAAGATCGCTGTACAGCGTTTTTTAGATCAATATTTAATTTTTTCGCCATGGCATTCATAATTCATCCACCAAACCCCGATGCCCTAGCGGGACCCTAGATGGGACTGCAACGGCTCAATACCGCCGCCTGGTGGATGGTCGGGCGAGTTACACTATCGCAAAAACCGGAAGTGTCATCGGTGCATCGAGGAAATTCCTCCCGCAGTCGCATCTCGCTACGGGACTCCTGACAGACACTATAGTACATATGGATCGCTTTCTAAACTTAATAATCGATATGATTTCAGCGTTTATTGTGCCATACAAACCGGAAAAATGGACCTAGGCGATCGGCGTTGAATAATTGGGATCTTTCACCGCCAGTCTCATCGGCCCATGGTAAGGGGACAGTAACGTTATTTTCAGCCCGATTGTGCGTTTCCTTGTTTGTAATCAGTCTGATCAATATATCCACCCATAGTAAATAAAGCCGTTACTGATGATCAAGGAATTATAAACGACCCCCCCCCCCTTTCCTCCACGCATGATGAAGCATAATGTATACCGATCATATACATTTGAATTTTTTAATATAGCGTGTATGGGAAAGAAACAGCAATCGATAATCTATCATATGCGTTTGGGCCTATAACTAGCATTTTTGGAATTACAGCAGAAAAGATTAAAAACATACTTATATTCTCGAAGGTATTAACACAACAATGTATGAATGAAAAAGTATAACGTTCCCACATCCTGAACGATAGATAATCGATGTTGAATGGGCCATAGTAATGTCAATATAGCAATACAATTTTAAAAGTTATAGCCCTGCAAAGAAGGTAAACATCTCCATAGGCTTTTAACGGTGGCAGAGGAGGGTATGAGATGGGCACAACCCCCGGCGGTCAATGTGTTAAGAACAGGTTTCTTATTTACAATATTAATCTGGTCCAAGAGGCCCCAACAGGAATGCACAAAAAGAAAAAAATAATATATATATATATTAATAATAAAATAAAAACACAGTTAACACTTTAATCGCCGGAAACGCCGAATCTCGTCATTCCCCGCCATGCTCATTCTGCCGAAGACGCCGTAACACGTCTTTGATATCAATATTTCAAAAATCTGTGATCGAAATCATATTTCTCCCCCGGGGACCTGAGATATACTGCTGAGCTCCACTCAACTCTCTAACGGTTCAAGAGCGCCATCTGGTGGCCGATCGGCAGATCGCCCAACAGGAAGTCATGTGGATGAAGTGGTGCTCACCCATATTTCGTCCGGGCAGCCTATAGCTTATTCCCAGCAGAAGAGTGCTGCCGAGTGCTTCCGCGTTTTCCCTGATTGGCTGCGACACGCCCCGCGGCAGCCGCAGAGCGGCAAAGCGGAGCTCTGCCGCGGAGCGGAGCGGCAAAGCGGAGCTCTGCCGCATTATGTAGCCGTAATCCCTGATGTTTTTCATTAGACGCTTAGCTCAACTGGCAGCGCTGCGGTCCGTTGGTGACACGCTCATCGCCCAACGGTGCGAGGAAGATACGGTAAGATCCAGCGTTATTTTCCAACGTGTTCTTTACTAACTGCTCTGATGATCATATCACCCACACTAGATGAATGATATAACGTTGCCCACGGAATTATAAACGACCCCCCGCCCATCCGGTCAACATCAGATCATACGTAGTAACTTCTAGAAGTACATCCAGTTGAAATTTTTTATCTCGCACAGATTCCTACCATACCAAACTGTATTTGATCATCAATATAATGCATTTAGGGCTATAAATCAAGTTCTGGAGAAAGCTGCAGAAAACGATAAAAACATACTTATACTTTAGACCGTATTTTAGTATGAATATGTGAATGAAAAAGTATAACGTTGCTACACCCTGAACAATAGATATAGGACATTGAATGGGCCATAATAATGTCAATTTAGCAATACAATTTAAAAAGTTATAGCCCTGCAAAGAAGGGGAACTTCTCCATAGACAAATAGAGATGGCGAGGGATGGTAAATTATGAATTTAACCATGGCGATCAAAGTGTTAATAATAATACACATAAACAAATAAACACATGCACAGCCTATGTACAAAATAAATAAACAGGGGGGGGGGTGAAAGTATGCGTGTGTGCGCGCGCATGTGTATGCAAACGGATGCGTGTGTCTAGGTGCGAGTACAGGGGCGTCGTTTTGGTATGGCACTCGCCATACCTTGGCAAATTAAAATCTAAAAGTTAAAAAAAAAAAAAAATCTAATAATTACAATTTTGTATGTTGATTTAGAATTTGAATGTCAACATTATGAACAAAGCTTCGAACTATTCGGTACAGCCAGCCCTAGCATGTTTTGATATTGTCAATTATCTCACTTTTACTAGGTGACTTTTACTGTGACTAACTGAAATATGCACACACAAAAAAGGAAAATGGACATACAGATGAATCAAAGGGCAGCAGAGACAAGTGATACAGGGACACAGGTAAGGTCTTACAATGGCTTAGTGATTATAACAGTGCAGTTCAGCATTCAGTAACCCATACTTTTTGTGAATGTGTTTTTGATACTACATTCTGTTGAACACACACCTCAAAACCGTACCTAAGGAAAATTGGCTCAATTGCAAGAAAAATAATAGACAGTTATGATATTACATTCTGCATAATTCGTATGGAAAATATTATGGTTCCCTGCTTTAGTCTGTTGACACATTTCTATACTAAAAATGTTTGTGTAGTCCTGTGTCATACCTAAATGTCATATAAGTTAATTGTATAGAAACAACTCACCAAAAGTGACTATTGCACAACTGATTTGCCTACCCCCACCCCCCCTCCTCGCCATACCTTGGCTTTTACTGAAATGACGCCACTGTCGGAGCAACTGGGCTGTTGTCATTCAGGACACTAGGGGGCGTCCCTTCTTTGGCACCGGGACAAGGTGGGTGTCCTGCAGGTGTCTATTCGAATACCAACCGGTTCATGCTTCCGCGTTCGTGTTTTGCACTCTGATTGGCCACTGATGTTTCTGGTCGCACCAATCGTGTGACGGCAAGTTCTTTCGCCGGTTAAGCTTAGGCACTCTTTCGAAGTTGGTTAAGGTTAGAGTTTGTCTCAGAGCAGGGCGATAGAACGCCAGCCCTGATTCCAAACTCCAACCATAACCAACTTCGAAAGAGTCGCCTAAGCTTAACCAGTAATAAACTAGGCGTTAGGTAGTTTGCTGCTGGTCGAGGCGGATTGGGCGCACATGTCACATGACCAGAAATGTCAGTGGCCAATCAGATCGCA
The DNA here is from genome assembly GCF_963971535.1 of Notolepis coatsorum. Lineage (NCBI taxonomy): Eukaryota > Metazoa > Chordata > Actinopteri > Aulopiformes > Paralepididae > Notolepis > Notolepis coatsorum. The sequence goes on along the minus strand of NC_140179.1, from coordinate 12,202,307 downwards.
CCAGAAACGGCAGTGGCCAATCAGATTCGCAAAACGCGAAAGCATGAACCGGTTGGTATTTGAATAGACGCGTCCTGCAGACACGAGGGGGGGGGGGGGGGGGGGGGTCTTTGGGTGCCCAAGCACTTGCTCATGTGCCACTTGATGACCAAAGTGTCCTTTTTTGGCAAGGCTTTTGTTTATTTTTTTTATTATATATTTTTTTAAAGAGCAATGCCCATAGTCCTCATCAAGAATAATTTTAATAATATTATAAATAAAAATAAATATTTGAATGCCTGTCTGTCTGAGGTGCATGGTTTTCTGTTATGTTGCGTGACGCGTCGCCCTCCCTCTTGGAATGACGGGCCCATTAGCCAATAGAAATCTGTAATGCGGGGCGCCCTCGTGGCGCATACCATAGTGCCTCGCGCACCTACGCGGCCGACCCGGGTTCGATCCCAGCTCCCGTCGTTATTTGTCGCATGTCCTCCCCACCTCTCCTCCCGTTCGCCCTCTCCTCTGTCGGTCCTGCGTGACCAATAAAGCTGTAAAAATGCTAAAAAATTAAAATAATTTAGAAATCTATAATGCGTTTTGATAAATCCCAAACTATTCTAAGGCATAATCATATAGTATGATGCAGTTTGTTGTAAGATTCCGTGTTACATTCTCTGAATATTGGTTGCTAATGTGCTATAGTTTGGCTGGTTATGTTACGCTGTAGTTGGTGTTCTAACATTTTGATACATGTGCCCTTTTTAAAATGTTCACACCTGCCCCTCTAAAGGTCTCTGCACGGCCCTGGTGTCCTGTATTTCGTACAAATATGGGGCAATGTGATGGACACAACTCATTGGCCATGGTTGTCATTTAATTACAATCACCTTTTGTTTGCCCACCAAGATGTCTGCAGTGATGAAGTAAACAAATACTATGAATTATTTCAAATGAAGACCACACAACGCATAATGTAATTGCTTGCCGTTTTTAATTGTATTGCTTTTGGTGTTGGATCCTGACACACAGGAAGGTTAAAAGAGCTAACAGTGAAGCATTGAGCGGCTGGGAGGAGGTTAGGAGCAGGCAAGAGCAAAGACACAACTCACAGAGTCTTGGGCACAAGGTTTGGGTTATTTGGTACAACATTAAATAAAATGTCATTCAAATTTAATAAATAAAAGTACATTATATCTTCTTGTGTATGAATATCCTCAGCATATTTTAGATTTTTTTTCTCCAGATTTGAGTCAGTCACTGGGTGATAAGACTATATATATCATATCTGTTTAGTTATGGAAATCACATTGTTCACATCCAGTCACAAGGCATCAAGCTGAAACCAGGGTTCACACAAGGTCCTTGAAGTGCTTAAAGTGCTTAAAAAAAGAAAAAGAAAAAAAGTCAAGGCCTGGAATTCCTTAAACAGCACATTTTTTAACAAGGTGCTTAAAAATTCCTTGAAATTCAAATCAACCATTCGCATTGAAAGTTTTGTTCATCCATGATAAAAAGAATTCTGAATCAAGAAATATAATTTTTTTATTTAAAGTGTAACTAATTGTCGGAAATTGGTTTTAAGCCATAAATATTGGATCCGATATTTTTTTCAATAAAGAAATCTGCATTTAAAAGTGAATTGTATCCTTATAAAATAATAAATAGTGCTTGGAAAAGTACTTGAAGTCCTTGCATTTCATTTTGCAATGTCTGTGGGAACTCTGTATACATATATCTGTTTAGGTATGGAAAATCACATTGTTCACATCCAGTCACAAGGCATCGAGCTGAAACATTTTCAATTCACAATCTCAAATATTTCATTTAATATTAATTAGTTTCCATCATTAACTTAAGACACCAAATTGTGTTATATATTATATGATAATAATATAAAACAAAATAAAAACATGATTCGATTACATGGTAGATGGTAAATGATGAATGAAAAGTACAGGCCTATTATTGCCGAGCCCTAGTACATGACCTAAAACTCCTGTTGCACATATTTTGTATTGTGGAGTGCAGGGGTGGGTTGGGGGTTGGATTCCACGGTGCCTAGTCCTCGTCTGTGTCGTTGGCTGCTCCAGAGATGGTGATAGTGCGCTCCTGTGTGTCACTCTCGTAACTGTCCTCGTCTGTCTTAACTGTTCTGGGAGGAAAGGAACGACAGGAGGGGGGACACGAGATTAAGAAGAAAGTGTGTTATGTTGTTATTTTTCAGACAGCCTGCTCCTGTACCAAGTACCTTTATCTATAAAATAATGTAAGCTCACTTTTAAGATGCTAAAATAAGGCGTCTTAATGAGCCTGGTTAAAGGAACATGCCAACTTTTTGGGAAATTTGCTTATTTGCCATCTACCCTCGAGTTAGACAAGCAGATCTGTATTTGGAGTGTACAATGGGGGAAATAAGTATTGAACACATCAGTATTTTGTCCCGTAAATATATTTCCAATGTGGCCATTCAAGTGAAATTTTGACCAGACTTTGGTATTAACTCAGGGAATCCAGACAAAAAATCTAAACATTAAAGTCCATACATAAATAAAGTTATGTGTAATAAAGTGGAATGACATAGGAAAAAGGTATTGAACACACTAACTGAAATTAATTCAATACTTAGTAGAGAAGCCTTTGTTTGTAATGACAGCTCCAAGGATGCTTTCTGTATGATGTAACTAATCACCCGCAGTATTCAGGTGTGATTTTTTCCAATTTTTTTTTCTTCTTCATAGTCCACTAATAGTCGACTATCGGCTAATTTCGACCATTCATAGTCGACTATCCAAACCTTAGTCAGGGACAGCCCTACTGGGGTGTACTGCTTTTTTTTATATATATATATATATATATTTTGTATCCTCTTTTTTTCTCCGCCCGATTTTCTATTTTTCTCCCCATCCCAATTTTTTGTCGTTATGCCAATTCCCCCCCTCCCCTACCTGGTTGTTGTGCGCATGTTCCCCCTACTGGTCGGTACAAGGGAACCCTGAAGTCCACCACATGCTTCCTTCGACACATGTGGAGACAGCCAGTGACTCTTTTTTCACCTGGCAGCGAGGACTCTCATTGGTGAAGCGTAACGCGTGGGAGGTCACGCTGCCTTCACCATTTCCTGCCTTTCGCTGAGCAGGCGCCCAGACCTGACCTGTCCACAATGCCAGATTACCGCCCACGGCTTCCCTCCCCCTAACCCAGCCAAACGAGTTAGTATGACGACCGGCCCAAGCCGCAGGGCAATGCTGACTCCGGGAGTCGAGACCACAGCCTCTTGCATTGGTGACGAGCGCAATCTCCGCTACGCCACCCGACCGCCCATGTGTACTGCTTTTTCTTAGTGTGTCCAATACTTTTTTTCCTGTTTCATTCCACTTTATTACACATAACTTTATTTACATATGGACTTTAATGTTTAGATTTCTTGTCTGGATTTCTTGAGTTAATACAAACGTCTAGTGCAAATTTCGCTTGAATACACTCATTGGAAATACATTTACTGAACAAAATGTTGATGTGTTCAATACTTATTTCCCCCATTGTATTTCGTGACTGTTGGGAACTAGGCTACACGGGCACACCTACTTCCAGTGAATGATGCTAAGCTAGGCTAACGGAGCGGCTGTTCCCTAAAGCCTAATGCATGCACAGAGAAGAAAAGCGTATGTATCCGCTTGTCTAACTCTCCAGGGTAGATGGCAAATAAGCAAATTTCCCCCAAAAGTTGGCGTGTTCCTTTATGTAACATTTCAGTTAAGATTTCATACTGCCGCACTACCAAACGGTTAACGCTTTCACTGCGACAACACACAGAATGTTAACCCTTTCACTGCCACACAAGAGCAGGTTAACCCTTTCACTGCCACACGACAGAAGGTTAACCCTTTACTATCACACTACCGACGGTTACCCGTCGGCCGTCGGTAGTGTGATAGTAAAGGGTTAACCTTCTGTCGTGTGGCAGTGAAAGGGTTACGATGTCATACTGCTCTGACTACAGTATATGATGAGTCCAGTCTTCCTCTACCTGATGAGCACAGTCTTCCTCTCGGTCATCTCCGTTGCCTGCTCCTCCTCCACGATGATGTCGGTCTGGCTCTCTGCTGAATGCAGCTCCGCTGGCTTATGGGCAGCATCTCCCAGTGGCTTCCCGTCTCCGTGAGCAGTAGAGGGGGTGGCGCCCAGGCCCCCCAGGCCCCCAGGAGGAGCTGAGGCGGAGGTGGCACCACCGGTGCTGGCCCAGAGAGCAGTGGTGCTGGAAGCTCCTCCCATCAGAGACATGTTGCCGCACATGCCGCTCAGGCGGATGTCCTCCCCCTCGATCAACTTCCTGCCGGGCCAGACATGTACGGAAGCAGATTGTTAGGAGCTGGCTTGGCAAGGTTACTTTTAAATCAGGTAATGAATGAATGAATGAAAGATTTTTATTTTCGAACAAGTATAAAGACAAAAACATATCTGTTAATTTGACATAATACAAAAAATAAAAAAAGACAACAAAAAGAGAAACAGATAAACAAATCATAGTTTACCCTGTTTGAAAAAGGAGTAGGAAGAAGTATACACTTTTTAAAATTCCTACCCCTTTTCAACTATCACAAATTATAATTTAATCTATTAATTATATGTATAAACTCATATATCTCTATACAATCCAATACAGTTATATATAAATACATTTATATAAATATACCTATAAATATGTAATATATATACTAAATAAATACCATATGATATACATAATTTCTTCTATTTTTAATCAGTTATTCGATACAGATTGAACATTTTAATTTTTTTGTCTCAACATATTTCAATACTAAGGTAGTATTGATTTGATGCAATCGATTTTTGTGATGGCATTGATTTACAATACCCAGTAGTACACCTACCTGTAGGTGGTGATCTCGATCTCCAGGGCCATCTTGACGTTGAGCAGGGCCTGGTATTCCCTCATCAGCAGAGCGATCTTCCCCTTGGTCACCTGGATGTCCAGCTTCATTGCCTCGATGCGCTCCTGTAAGAGTAGAGGGGAATAGAATTGAAATAGAAAAAGTAGAATAGCTATATTTTTCTCTGGGAGATTCAAGCCACACAGGAAAATCCAAAATGTATATTTCATTAGAATTGCTGATGTGAGGGGGCGCCCGAGTAGCGCACTGCATACAGCACTACGGTGCTACACGGCTGACCCGGGTTCGACTCCCGGACCCGGTGATCCTTGCATAATGTCTTCCCCAATCTATCTCCCATTCCTCCTCTCTCTCTCTCTCTCTCTCTCTCTCTCTCTCTCTCTCTCTACCGGACTGCTCGGTAGCAAAAATCAATAAAAAACCTACAAAAACATAAATTAAATAAATAATTGCTGGTGCGTTTGCTTTATTCCATGAGACACTTGAATGGCCTGAGGGCAGGCCTGGACTGGCCATCGGGAGCACCGTGAGTTTTCCCGGTGGCCTGGCCTGCACAGATAAAAAAATATAATAATTATATAAAAAGAAAAAAAAAATTATTTTATTATAATTATTATTTTTTTTGCCAGGCCATTGTTTCTAGTTGTAGCGGTGCGATAGTTAGATAACCTAGGTGGGTGGGGAACAACCAGGATTTCACTGTCTGCGACAGAGTTGGAGAACTATCTGACTCTCTCCCTCTCGCGGATCACACGCACACAAATGGAGCTGTGCTGCCGCTTGTGATTGGTGGAGGCGGGACCAGGCGATACAACTGATTGACAGCGGAGGCGGCAAATGGAATGGCAGATGGCACTCAGATGCAGAATAACAGCCAGGCAGTAGTGAGGGACTTGGGAGAGATACAGTAGAGCGAAAGTCAATTAACGTTGATGTCAAGATGGACAGTGGAAGAAAGCGAAAGGGTGGAGGAGAGAGGGATAAAACAAAGAAAAAGAAAGGCCCTTACAGGAGATGCTGCTAAATCCTGCAACATTTATCAATGTTTTCTTGCACCAAGGTCAAGGAACCAGCAGGTTAGTCAGTGATAAAAATAAACATGTGGATGTTAGCGAGCTAATGTTACCATGCAATGCATCATCTCCCCTGTCAAAAGCCCAATGTTAAATCTGCCAAGAAAATAAATAATTTAACCCTTGTGTCTGAAAACTAAAGTGTTATACTCTTACCATAATAGGGGACCAAATTGGAAAAACGCCATTAAAAAAATTTATATGTTGAAATAATTTCCCACTTTCTTTTCCATAAATATTTTATTCAACTTCAGATTAAAAATGAAATACTCCCACTTTTCTGAAAGGAGTTGTTAAATCTGACATTACAAAAAACAATATGTGGTGGTTATGATCGGGGCTGAAGTTGAATAAACAATTTATGAAAGAGAAAGTAAAAAATAATCCAAGATAATTCAAAGATTATCCTTTGCCACATATATTGGCTACAAACATAATCACTGCAAAGTTATCAAAAAAATAAGAATCTGATCAGACACAAGGGTTAAGTTGTTGTTCCCTTTCTAATTCCCTCAAAAACATCTAGTCTAGTCATGTCATGTGATCAATATTATTTGACAATTGATGCTTTTTGTTGGAAATTTCAGTCAGTGAGATCATACTTTGAGCTAATTTTATAGTTAAAATGATTGAGACAACGCAATCTTCTGTCTTCGTTGTGCATGCATGCGTGTGCTCACCACACGCGATACATGTGTCACTATTCTGGCAGTGGCTACTGTTATTATAGTATTGTAATGAAAGGTCTGTTATTTAATGTTTGTGTAAAGGGCTATTTTAACTGTTGATGGGTAGTGCATCAGTAAAGTGGTATTGTGCTCTTGCTCTGTTTGAATAGGTGGAGAGAGTGGTTAACTGTGTTATAATAGTAAATAGAAAAATATGTTGTGCTCTTGCTTTTTTCTTTTTGAAGGTGGAGAGAGTAGCATTGCTAGTGCCACAACAGTTTTATTTGAGGTGCATAACAGTACATTGTACTAAGCAATTGTTGACTCATTAGTTTGTGATTCACATGCACTAAAATTCACCAGAATGCAGGAAATTAAGTCTTTGTAACAAAAAATTTCCTGGTGGGGGACCCCCAGACCCCCCGCTTAAAAAGTGGCCTGACTGGGGCTATATTTCGCGCTATATCTCCCGGTATGAATTATTTCCCCAGTCCAGCCCTGCCTGAGGGAATGTAAATCTATATGCTGTCAATCGAGAGATTTTTCTAATAGTAATCAGACATATAAATGTGGGTATATTCACTTTATGTCATATTCTTGAAGAGCTTGACGTGTAGATGTACAGAAAAGAACGAAACTCTTGTGTAACTGTTTAGTGTTAGTCTTTGTATTGAGAGTTCAGTAAATCCACCAGAGAATGAAAATGTCTCTGTCTCTGTGGTGGAGGGGCCATCTGTTTCATCAAACCTTTATTTAACCAGAAAATAAAAACCCATTGAGACCGAGGTCTCTTTTTCAAGGGTGATCTGGCCAAGAAGGCAAGCACGAATTATGACAAGACATACATAACAAGACACAATACACACACAGTAGACTACCATACAACCGATATTTAAAATTAATTCAGTTTAACAAAATACAAGCACAATAAAACGATAGCAATCAACCCAAATAAAAAATGCAACATCAAAGCAGGAGCAGCAGATGGAAAGGATTTCCGATATGTTTTGTTTAAAACAATACAAGGAGATCGGAGAGGCCAATTTGAGACGTGTCTGGAGGTCATTCCAGGACCAAGGACCAAAATAAAATAGGCTTCTTTTACTTGCCTCAGTCCGCACGGGCGGTATTTTAAAATGCGCATCCAGGTGCTGGATCTGAGGTTGAGCGACTTTTGAATTAATTCAAGCTTGGAACTGATGGAAGTTTTCCAAGAACAGCCTTATATATAAAATAAACATACCAGTGCTGCAACCTGCGTGTAGCCAGTGAAGTCCAACCAATTAGTGAATAGATTGTACAGTGATGCGTCCTACGTTTGTTTACGTTTGGATCACTGATGGGGTTTTAACAGATCTACGAGGTAGAAGTCAGTTCCCCTCCTGTACCTGCAGGTCCACCTCCTTCTTCTTGTATTTCTCCAACGCGTCACGGATCTGCGACTCCAGATAGTCGTTCTTCGTCTTCAGTGTCTCCAACTCACGTTCCTTGTTGAGCATCTAGACACACACACACACATAGACACACACACACACACATAGACACACACATAGACAGACACAGACACACACACACACAGACAGACACACACACATAGACACACACACATACATAGACACACACACACACACAGACACACACACACAGACACACACACACAGACACACACACACACATAGACACACACACACACAGACACACACACACAGACACACACACAGACACAGACACACACATACACACATACACACACACACACACACACACACACACAGACACACACACACAGACAGACACAGACACACACACAGACACACACATAGACAGACACAGACACACACACACACACAGACAGACACACAGACACACACAGACAGACACACAGACACACACACACACCGCGACACTTTACACCTAGCGTCCCAAATCTGAACCATCCTCAAGTTCTTTAATAGTTGTCATACAGAAGTACGGAATACTTTCATACAAAATGCTTCTTACTGTTACGCTCCAGAGACTGTGCTAGACAAGATAGTATCAAATAACATAACAGAACAGAACAGAAGAAGAAAAATGAGGTCACAGTGTTCGGTATAGACATATGTACAATGTTCTGAGTTACCATATAATATACAATACACAATACTATGCAGTGTACTAATGTACAGTACTATCTAGTGCAAAGCAGAAATGAATGAATGTGAATCCTGAACTTGAACTTCATGGGTTTGTGATAGATTATTAGTTACTGGGTATTTCAAAGTACCTCATATTTGGTACCATTCTGAAGGTAACAACTAGGGCTTTCCAATGATATAAAATATGTGTATGATTATCATCATTATTATTGTTATTATTCTTCATATGTAGTTGAACTTGAACTTGAAGAAACTAAATAATTTTCAAGCACTTTACTTACTTGGGATAAGAATAATTTGAGTGTATGATATTTAGCCAATCTTGTGGGCAATATAGAACAGTTGACAGATTATAAATATCATCTATTGTTCAAAAGTTATGAATGAAACTAAATATCAGGAAAGACAATGTGATTAATGACAATGACCCGTGTTACTACTTATGTCCGGCAGGTCAAGGAGAATCGTGAATGATACTCACTTCCTTCTTATAACCCGTCACTTCCTCTCGGACGCTCCGGACGCCGTGGACGTGTTTGGTCGATGCCACGTTCAGGTCCTGGAACTTGGTCTTGTACCAGCTGTCCATCTCCTGGGTAACCACCCGCACACAACAACAACACACGTTGTGGTAAAACTGTAACTGTATAACCAATGCTCAATGAATAATGATTGAACAATGAACAATAACAGGCCATCAACACACCCACAGCACACACACTCACTTTAAATAAACAACACACTGTAGCACCCACTTTACCACACTCTACACTTTTACACTTTACACTTTATATTTATATTATTGGTAAGGGAATTGCACATCTCTCATTCCTTATCCCTTATTCCTTATTGCACCTCACCACCACAAGGTGGCACCACAAGCTAAGCTATACCTCACCATTTTTGTACCAGATGTACATACTGTATAGAGGTATACTTGTTTTTACTTGACTTCTTGACTTTCTATTTTATACTTATTATACTTATTTATACTATCTTGTTATTATCTAGCACACTCTCAGGAGCAAAACAGAAAGAAACATTTCATGCAAAGTATTCTGTATTTCTGTATGACAAATAATAAAGAAACTTGAACTTGAACTAATATAGTGTACTTATATTAGGCGTAGATTAAAGAGGGGTTGCAGGGGGACATGTCCCCCTCAATATTGAGAAGAGGTGAATTTATTTTTTGACGGTCAAGATTTGTTGTTGATATGTACACATGATTCACGTTTGATATGTTTTGAATGTGCAGAAACGATACAGGAGAATAAATATTTGAAAGCAATTATATTCCATTATATTTGTGTCAGCGGGTACCTGAATGTTGTCTTTTCCTTTAAATAGATAAAGACATTTCCACCATAAATTGGAATGTGTGAATGTGAGGCATAAGTTGTAAAGTGCTAGGGTAGCTACGTGGTGCAGTGGGCAAGGCGCTCACCATGAATACTGGAGACTGGGCTCGAACAGGTACGCCTCCCTGTTCGAGCCCAGCGCTCCACATTGCTTTCAGTTTAGCTGGTCGTCCGCACTAATACACATTGGCAGTATTAGGGGGAGGGAAACTGATGGGTGGGGATCGGGCGTTGTGGACAGCGACTCCTACAGGTCGGTTGGTGCGCCTGCGCAGTAGAATCAGGAAGCGACGGGGGCGGGGCCCCTCCAAAGCCCAGACCCCTGACGCTAAAAGATTGAGCCGCGCAGGTGGAAAGATGCGACTGCTGTTACCTCGAGTATCGGACGGGACTCGTGCTATGTATGACTTAGTCCACATTGCAGCCGGCTTGTGGGAGGCAAGAAACAACGTTCAAAGACAGGGGAGGGTTGAATTGGATGGGAGAAAAATAGAAAATGGGAGAAAAAAGTGGATAAAAAAAAAAGTTTTAAAGTGCTTTGGATAAAAGCTGTTCTATACAGTAAATGGCAGTCCATATACTGTAAATACAGTCAGTCCATATACTGTAAATGCAGTCCATATATACTGTAAATGCAGTCCATATATACTGTAAATGCAGTCCATATACTGTAAATGGAGTCCATATACTGTAAATACAGTCAGTCCATATACGGTAAATGCAGTCCATATATACTGTAAATACAGTCAGTCCATATATACTGTAAATACAGTCCATATATACTGTAAATGCAGTCAGTCCATATATACTGTAAATACAGTCCATATACTGTAAATGCAGTCCATATATACTGTAAATGCAGTCCATATACTGTAAATGCAGTCCATATATACTGTAAATGCAGTCAGTCCATATACTGTAAATGCAGTCCATTCCACGCACCTGTAGGTTCTTGGCGGCGATGCTGTCATACTGAGACTGGATCTGCTTGAGGGCGTCGGAGAGGTCGGGTAGGGCGAAAGAAACGTCCACCCTGGACACTGTCGAGTAGATCTGCTGCATCAGTTCCTCGATTTCCTGTCAGGACGTGTCAAAGGTCAAAATAGTTGCGGAATCAGACGTGCGCAGTATTAGTTGCCACATTTCTTCATTTGCAGAGAATTGTTTTCCTGTACACAGTATAGGGTTCTGGTTTATAATATCCGACCAGCGTTCACCATCTTATATAATATAATAATAACATAAGAGGGCTTAGGGGGCGGCTACGTGGCGTAGTGGGCAAGGCGCTCGCCACGAATGACGGAGACGCTGGGCTTGCCTGTTCGAGCCCAGCGCTCCACATTGCTTTCAGTTTAGCTGGTCGTTCATACTAATACACATTGGCCGTATTAGGGGGTGGGAAACTGATGGGTGGGGATCGGGCGTTGTGGACAGCGACTCCTACAGGTCGGTTGGTGCGCCTGCGCAGTAGAATCAGGAAGTGTCGGGGGCAGCGTGAGCCTCACACGCGTTACTCCTCGCCACTGAGAGATCGAGCTGCGCAGGTGAAAAGATGCGACTGCTGTTACCTCAAGTACCGGAGGGGACTTGTGCTATGTATGACTTAGTCCACATTGCAGCCGGCTTGTGGGAGGCAAGAAACAGCGTTCGTGACAGGGGAGGGTTGAATTGGATGATACGAAATTGGGATGGGAGAAAATATAGAAAGAAAATGGGAGAAAAAGTGGATAAAAAAAAAACATAAGAGGGCTTAGATTAGATAAGATAATAAGATAAGATATTCATTTATTGATCCCCTTGGGGAAATTCAGGCTGAATGAATGAATGAATGAATGAATGAATGAATGAATGAATGAATGAATGAATGAATGAATGAATGAAAACTTTATTTAACAGATTGCAGAATGGGTACAATACAGTACGGCTCAATACACACAATTGTTAAGGGGATGCAGACCAGAGAAAGACTTTTGTCTTGTTTACATCAGGGAGGGTCCCCCATTTTCAATTCATAGTGAGGGGAGGTACAGGTAATAAAAAAGCAGTGTAAACAATATAACAAATCAATATAATTAACTCTGGACATGTGCATATGGGCAACACGGTGCGAGATGAGGGTATGTATATGTATGCCCTCTCAGTTATATTTGCCCTACAATAAATAGTTACAATATATAATCTAATAATCCAATAATCTAAATCTAAAAAAAACAAAATGCTAAAAAAAAATCAATTCTCTTATTCTGAAACGCCACATTCAACTTTGATACGGTTAACGCAATGAACATATTTTAGTCAACCGCCAAAGTATAACGTTCCTTTCTGTCGACGTCTAAACCTTTTGACCTGAAGTCACTCCAAAATGACTCGACCCTCGACCCTTATTCTCTGTATTTACACACACCGTTTTCCATGCGGTCTTCACACTCTGCTGCTAATTGCTCCCCTTGTACTCGTAGTCATTGGCTACCCATCTAGTACGTTATCTCAGAGACTCTCAGTCACAAGTCATAATCCTGCCATAACTGTAATTGCCCACTCGCATGCGAAATGGTGACCAGCTATTGACTCACACAAAAGATTATAGATAGACAGACTGACACACACACGCACACACACCAAAATCACAATTACCTCCTTGTGAACCCTCTGCAGGAAGGCCAGCTCAAGCTCCAGGTTTTCCAACTGTTTCTCCAGGACAATACGTGCTGAAGTTGCTCTATCCACATCCTGAAAGACAGGCGACCGTGTTTCATTTGAGCCAACGATTTAATGTTGTATTGTGTTTGAATGGTAGAAGACCAATCCCCCTAACCACATTCTACCCATTACCACTTGGGAAAAAAACATCTGGCTTAAAGAGATAGCTCTGATTTCTTTAACCGTAGTCCTATTTCCTATACTTACCAATGATAATAATAATAATAACTTTATTTGTATAGCACCTTTCATACAGGGAATTGCAGTTCAAAGTGCTTTACATCAATAAGAAATAAGACATAAAATCAGTGTAAAACAAGCAGCAAGAGCAAAGCATAAAGTGGGATCAAATAATGCAGATATATTAATCAAATCATATCAGAACCTCACGTTCCAATAGGCTTCTAGAATTTCTGTAATCTGTTACAAAACATGATGAAGGTCATAGTATGCACCCAGCGGATAGTGGGGCATAAAGATAAAAGTAGAAATAAGTAAAATAATAGCAAGGGTAAAATGAGCAGACATATAAAAATCAGTTTTTCACATTAGGATCGAACATCCCAACAGGCCACCTTGTTTATGGTTTGATTCAGTTTCAGATTCAGATGATGTGGTAGAATCCTCTTTCAGCCCAATCTATGCTGTTCCTCGTGCTAGCTCCCAGCTTGTTAGCCACAAAGCAATGCAATGTCAATGGGTTCAAGCTCCTGTCTGTACAAGCCGACTGAAGCTCACTGAAATGTACTCCACAGTGCAGCTCACAACGTAGATTCCAGTGAACTTCAATCAGCTTGTACAGACAGGAGTCTGTCCCCATTGACTTTGCATTAGTTTGCGGTGGCCAACTAGCCAGAGCTAGTATGAGGAACAGCGTGGCTTGTTCTGAGAAAGGACTTCACATGTCTTCACATTTGTATGTACTGTGTGTCGAGCTCTTACCGGGCGGAACGCCTCGATCTCCAGCTCAGCCTTCCTCCTGGCCTCCAGAGCCTCCTCGTACTTGACCTTCAGCACCTCCAGATGACCAGTCATGGCCTCCCTGCCGGCCAAGGCCAGGTCCTACACAGACCAGGGAACACCAGGGTTAAAAACAACACACAAAACAGTTAAAGGTTGAATCTGTAAATGCCATCATGTTTTGGCCTGATGTGTGTGTTAACATTTAATAACGCTTTATACTGTGGGTTTCTCCAGACCTTTCTTGTGGCCAGCAATAGAAACAACCTCCATTATCCCCACTCAACTGCAACCCACATAAACGGTCGATCGTGAGTTTTATCAAACAGTCGAAACTTTGCACACCTGAGCAAGTTAAGAAGACGGCGGCATGTGGGAGCTCTTTGTAATGGTGATGTAGTCTCATAATAAAAAAAAAAAGGTTTGATAAAATTTTATTTTACATGGAATATAAAACAAAACATGACGGCACATAATACAATAATAGTAATAATAGACATGACTTCACAGGACAATAATAATAACAATAATGACAATAGAATGACGATAGAAATAACAAAAATTATAAATACAGAACCTAAAAATAAAAACAAATGATATTATCACAGACACCACAAAAGACATTTCCTCTCCCACTCCCACCCCCCCCACCCCAGGACCCCCGGACCCCCCAGGACCAACACCCCAACCCCGCTCCGCTGCTAGATAGTGGCCTTAACCTTCTTTGGCCGCTGCGACCCACAGCTCAAGTGATGTAGTCATAATGTATAACCGGATTGTTGTCCGCAGCAGTATGTGCTGCCGGGGTCCATGACGTGACGACGTGTGATGTCATCACTCACCCTCTGTGTGACGTCATCACTCACCCTCTGTGTGACGTAATCACTCACCCTCTGTGTGACCTCATCACTCACCCTCTGCGTGACCTCATCACTCACCCTCTGTGTGACCTCATCACTCACCCTCTGTGTGACCTCATCACTCACCCTCTGTGTGACCTCATCACTCACCCTCTGTGTGACCTCATCACTCACCCTCTGTGTGACGTAATCACTCACCCTCTGTGTGACCTCATCACTCACCCGCGTGACCTCACTCACCCTCTGTGTGACCTCATCACTCACCCTCTGTGTGACCTCACTCACCCTCTGTGTGACATCATCACTCACCCTCTGCGCTCTCATCTGCTCTGCGACCCTGTGGAGCTCCTTGAGCTGGGCCTCGTACAGCAGCCTGAGGCCCGACGGCTTCACGAAGCGGTTCTGAAGGGCCTCGATCTCAGCCTCCAGCAGCTTGTTCTTGGACTCCAGCGAGCGCACCTACAGAGAGAGGGACACGGGGGCAACAAGAACCTATAAGAAGGTCGTAACTGAAGAACATTACTTTTTAATAAGTTGCGTTTGGAAACAGTCGAGTAATGGACAAAAGGAGTAGGGGGTGGGATATCAGAATTATATAATTTGTTTATGGGAGGGACTAAATGTATAGGCATTTCTCTTGGTGTTTATTAGGGCTGACCTCGACTAGTCGAATAGTCGACTAATCGATCGAAAGGAGCCGTAGTCGACTGCCAACCTCTTAGTCGAATGCGAATAAAAAAAAACTCATGTACTACAGTGCGAGACATACTGTAGAATAGACCGTTGATTATAAATAACACACCACATCTTTGGTATTGGTAGAGACGGTGAGGGTGTCTGAGAGACAATCAACAGAGGCAAGAAGTGTATTCAATAGAAAGGATGTGAATGTAACAACGGCTGGTGAACTTGAGAACTGTTAGGACTGTTTTAATAATAAACACAGTATGGACTCTGGGTGCAGTGTGTCATTATGACGGTTTGGACCATGTCATGGACCAATCATGTCTGATTGAATCCTGCCACTCACTACTGTTCATTACTACTACTGTTATTACCATTGTCATTATTATTACTTTACACTTTGTTCTATGTTCTATAACTATTTCTACTTGCCGCCATGACACATGGATATCACCATGGGGATCATTAACCCTTTCACTAGCCACACTACCAACGGTTTAACCCTTTCACTGCGACAATTACAGAAGGTTAACCCTTTCACTACCACACTACCAACGGTTTAACCCTTTCACTGCGACAATTACAGAAGGTTAACCCTTTCACTACCACACTACCAACGGGTTAACCCTTTCACTACCACCCTACATAAAGGTTAACCCTACACTTGACGCTTGACAAAGAGACATTTTATACCAATACCCCCAGAACTGAGTTATTAGGAGACTGTATGAGTTCCAATGGTGGTATGTACCATGTGGTCTCTTACCGTTTCAATGTACACAGCCAGACGGTCGTTGAGGGCCACCATCTCCTGTCTCTCGTTGGTGCGGGTGCTCAGGAAGGCCTGGTTCTCCGCTGCGGCCGCATCAAGGTCCAGTTTGGGCCCGGTGCCGTAACACAGTGCCCCCATACTGGCACTACTAGTGTGGGCACTACAGAATATAGGGGGATATATCCATCATTCATTTACATTCACATTTAGTCATTTAGCTGATGCTTTTATCCAAAGCAACGTACAAGTTCTGTACAACAAGTCAGCAGGAAGAGGGTACAACTCTGCTGGCAGCTAAGGGTCAAAGATTGTTGTCATTAAACAGTGTTGAACTTGAGTGCTACAGTCTTGAATGCATAGTAGTAGACATATTAGCATAGTACTAGTGATATAGGCAAGGTAGATTCCTTAGTAGCAAAGTGCATAATAGTAAAAGACAGTACAAAAGTTAGTCGTTTTTCATTCAATCAATCACTGTTTTGTTGTTGTTGTTGTTGTTGTTGTTGTTGTAAACGTCATGCTTAAAGTAATTGTCAATTAACCCAAAATACCTGTATGATTTCTTGACACTTTTTGGAGTCGGTCCATTTCCAATGAATAGTGGCCTATATACCTTGTGTGTTGTGTGCTCGCAGAAGTTTTCTTTATGTTATTATTACATCCTAATGAGTCCCATTTGAATGACGCTCAGCATGGGGTCAAGCTCCTGACTGTCTGTACAAACTGACTGAGTCTCACTGCAATTTACTTGATGTACACACTGTGGGGTAGATTTCAGCGAGCCTCCGTCAGCTGGCTTGTATACAGACAACTTGACCCCATTGACTTTGCATTGGTTTGTGACTAAAGTACTAGCTGGAGCTATAGTACGAGGAACAGCATGGATTGTGCTGAGAAAGGACCATGAACTATCCCTTTAAGGAGAGACTATTATTATTATTATTATTATTATTATTATTATTATTATTATTATTATTATTATTATTATTATAATGAAGTTTCTTTCTCCCCCCTATCTTTCTCTAGTTTCTCTATCTTTCCCTCTCCCTCCAGGCGCAGTCTGAGGTGATTCGTCCTGTGCGTCGGGTTCGTGTCAAGACAAAGACGACCATTTTAGATAGCCCTATCACCAAGGTCCTTCTTCTCCAAGAGGCTGCCTGAGGCGGTGGTGAAGACCGCCCTCCTACGGTGGGCCCTGTACTAGTGACCTCTGGCACCGAGTTTGGTTGGGCTCCTTGGTTTTTAGTATAGTTGATGGGTGTATCGTAAAAGAAAGAAAGAGAAGACAACATGAGTATTGTTTGATTCACCCCACCTTTCCAAGACACCACCATGGCAAGCTCTGGAGTGAAGTGGATTGTGGATCGACTTGAAGATTTTGTTATTTTGTGACAAGGAATGTCCAGAAGACGGAAAGATGGACTTTTGAAGAAGAATGGCCAGCTATAATGAACACTCACCTGACCAGGTTATTTGTTTAGTAATTGTGTAGACACAATTAGGGGCCGGTGTAAAGGCCATGAGTGTTTTGGTTATTATTATTATTATTATTATTATTATTATTATTATTATTATTATTATTATTATTATTATTATTATTATTATTATTATTATTATTTCAAATAGAAGGATATGATTTATGGGAATGTTATGATTTATCTGTGTAAGAGCCAAAGCTATATATATTTCGGTTATTGTATAAATTATTTATTTAGATAAAGTCATTGAACGTATTTGTCATAAGAGGGCATTTTGGAACCTAGAACCTTCTAGAGCGGTGTGGTGATGTCATAATAGACTTTCTAGAACATAGAACATTCTAGAACCACCGTATGACATCATGATAGAACGTTCTGGAACATTCGTGATGGCACTGTATGATGTCATAACCGAACCTTCTAGAACATTTGGGTCTCTATAGCCACGATTCTCTCTCTGTGTCAGTTGCATCTTCGACCAGACTGGAGGACGGGACCGAAAGGATGGACTCGACAATGAACTGAAGCCAGAAGCCAGCAAGTATACTGGGCAAAACAGAGTCCATTCTCTTCGGTTCAAATAACAAACTCAGCAAGACCGACGGCTTCTCAGTTACAGTGGGTGACAATATTGTCACAAGGAAAGATGAAATTACCTACCTGGGTTCCATCCTAGAGGCTAATCTCTCCTGTGACAAAATGGCATCCAATGTAATAAAAAAAGTCAACCAACGAACTCGATTCTTGTACCGGATCTCCTCTCTGGTAAACAAGAACACCCTGAAGACTCTGGCAGGAGCACTCATTCAGGGGTACTACGACTATGCTTGCACCTCATGGTACCAAAGCACCTCAAAGGCGCTAAAAACAAAATTACAAACATCTCAAAACAAACTGGTCAGACTACTGCTTGACCTTACTCCTAGAACCCACCTCACCCCTGCCCACTTTGACAACCTAGGATGGCTTAGAGTAGACGACAGAGTACAACAACTTGCAATGGGCCTGGTCTACAAGATACACTACACGACCAAGGTACCCATGTACATGTCAAAATACTTCCCAAAGGTCAGTGAATACCACGATCACAACACCAGAGGGAGCTCCACAAATCATGTTAAACCCAGATTCGGCTCAAATAAGGGACTAAACACGTTTCGCAATTATGCCACATCAATGTGGAACGCCCTACCCAAAGCTGTAAAAGAATGTGGATCACTACCCACTTTCAAAACCTCTCTCAAGGGACACCTACGGGAGACTGCAATTCAACACTGGCCCCTGTAAATATCCTAACCCAACCCCCTCCAATGTACAGTCATTTACCTAGTATGGTTTTGTCAATAGTTCAATGTACAATTGTGTTTGTTTGTACAGTGTCTCCTCCCCCCCCCCCCCTCAATGTACAGTGTTACTTGTTTATACAGTGTGCCCCCCGGCCCCCCCCCCCCCCAACCACCTCCAATGTAAATTACCCAGTATGGTTGTCAATATCCCAATGTACCCAACCCCCCCTACCCAACCTCCTCCAATGTACAGTTTCTACGTCAAATGTATATACTCCCTTTTCTTGACTCCTTCTGTATCACAAACAGTACTGTATTTGCAAATCTGGTATGTCATAAATGTATAGATGTAGCAGTACTGACTGACTGTATGTCATGTATGTCATATATGTCTATATGAATTGAAAATGGGGGACCCTGATGGAAACAAGACAAACGTCTTTCTCAGGTCTGCATCCCCTTAACAATTGTATGTATTGAGCCGTACTGTATTGTACCCATTCTGCAATCTGTTAAATAAAGTTTTCATTCATTCATTCATTCACTCACGGCTGGTACACTACGAAGGAATTTTCCTGTGTGGAGTCGGCGGTGATTTTGGAGACTGGGAAAATACAGTTTTCTTACCTTGTAGTATGTGCATGAGTGACAAGAATATTTAGGAAAGTAGATTTAGGACCACTTCTGTAAAGAAAGACTTTGCAAATAAACCATTTGAATATCTTTACTATACACGGAGCGGCTGTGGACATTGCTTTTCTTTAAAAAAAATATCTAACCCTAACTAACCGTACTGTCATGCACTTGTCCTAATAAACTAACCTACACTGTAGCACTCAACACTTTGATGAACTTGCTCAGCTGATAGAGTTGTACCCTTCCTGATGACTTGTCGTAGAACTTGTAAGTCGCTTTGGATAAAAGCATCAGCTAAATGACTAAATGTAAATGTAAAATGTAAATCAACGGACGTACTCACGACGAGTAAGTCATTTGACCAGTGGAGTGGAGCCCCGGCCCGCACAATTATTAATAATAATAATAATAATACTAATAATAATAATACATTTGATTTAACGCTTTTCTACATGCTCAAAGACACTTTACAGTGTAGGATATAAAAAAAAGAACAGCAAAACAAACAAACAAAAATAAACCCAGCTATAGGTCAAAATCACGAGTGAAAAGGTGGGTTTTAGGCTATTATAGAAATAAGATATTATGTGAAATCTATTTTTATGGTGGATTTTCCGTTCAAACATGTGCCCCAACGTCTCGTCTGCTGCTAAAATCTTATTTTTCATTGAAATGTCATGTTGGTTTGCCATGCAATGCCTTGACTCAAAATCACAAACACACTTGACATCTACAGTAGATCGATGACCTACCTGGTCATGCGGGACTTACGCCCCATCATGGTGCCTCCGCTCCGGTTGTAGCTGGCCGAACGATGGCGCACTTCTCTCCGGGTGGGAGACGGGCTGGACACCCGCACCTGGAGCGCAGGTGGGGCGGCGACCAAGCCTTCGAAGTGACGGCGGTAGGAGGACACTCGTTCTGGGCTGCGACTCATGTTGGCGTCCCGTTACCTGCTGTGCAACTTCACTGAAAGCTGGTTCTTATTATCAACTCGTCTGGTCTTAGAGAGTCGAGGGGATCTCTTTATATAGGTTTACCACGACAGGCATCTCCAGCCCCTCCCTCCCATGCATCAGGACAGATTCATCACCACGAGGGCCGCCAGTAAAATAAGGAATGTTGAACCTCCTCACCCATCGAGTGACCGTCTCAGTAAGTATCTATCAAGAATCCGTGAACAATAAAATAAGTTATTAAAATAGATGGTGGAATGAGTCGTAAATAATTAATGATTAAATTCCCTGACCCCTCCAGGCAAGACTTGCGAATAAGTATAGGCCTACAAAATACAATTATATCCTTTTTTAAACGTGTGGTATTTTGCCGTTTTATTTAGCCTGTTGGCTATTTGCTAGACGTGTGTGGGTGTGTGTGTTGATTGATTGATTGATTGATTGATTGATTGATTTAACATTTTATTAACAGATTGCACATTGGAGGGGATTGGGTTTGGACATTTACAGGGGCCAGTTTCGAATTGCAGTCTCCTGTAGGTAGGGGTGCGTTGCTCATGGGACGGGGTTTGCACGCCGTGCAACCGGCTCTGTGAGCACCCACACGCACACGCACATGCACGGATGTGCACACGCGTGCACACAGGAATGCGCTGCACTCGACTGATGCGCCAACTCGCTAAGTACCACCTGGCAACTTTGCATAACAATAGCGCAGGTCGTCAGGTGTGTTCAAGTACGTTCTCAGATACATTCACACAAAACTTGTGAATGAAATGTGTTACATTCCATTCATATAGAGGCAATTAGGCATTGTCTTTAGTCTGTGCGTACGCGAGGGAACATTTATGCGCACATGTGCATGTGGCGTCATTAAAACACAGTGCAACCAGCTTTGAAATCACCAACACACCCCACAGGGAGGACTTTACTGTGACGCTTGCTGACATAGGCTATAGGTATGAGTAATGTTACAGAACCACACGTAGTCCACACCACACAGGTGTCTGCATGCATGATGAAGACGCACATATTGATATACACATGCTCAGATTAACCCCTCTGATACAACACTAAAATTCACACACAACAGTCCTATTTACACATAAACACACGTGTAGCTAAGGGGCTACACGACCCTGACTGTATTTAAAGGATAGGTTAGACCACTACTAAATATTAATTAGCCAGACATTAAATGTACACAAAATGGCGGACACTCTATTAACTGCGAGGGGACAGTGATACAAAGTTGAATAATCACTTTAATGTTAAAGCCAAAACATATTATATATCACAGATCTCCTGTTACTAATATAATGTCAATGCAACAATGTCCGAGGTAAGTATAGTTCCTAAACTACTGGTACCAGACCGTTGGAGCTTTGAATGGAGGGATACGGAGTGAACAGCACGGGGGAAGCAAGAGAAGGATGGAGACGATATTCTCTGGAGTTCCTACTCCAGAGAGCTGCAGACCAACGTGGTATAATCCTGTCGTCGCTGGATAGGGGGTCTCGTACGGACCTGGTTCCTGTATTCCAAACGCCCGATGGCAGGTTTAATAGCTAATATTCCAAACGCCCGATGGCATGGTCACTAGGTTCTAGGTCGCTGGGTTCAGCCCAAAGTCTCTCAACGTTACCTTCTTCTTTGCCCGTCTGCAAATCTATAGAGATTCTTATTTACTTCACTTCGCTCAAACCAAGTCACTCTGCTCTGCCAATGGTGACTCGACAATATTGTCGTTGTATCTAACTAGCCGTCCAGGGCCCTATTCCCCCGTACCTGGTTCAACTAAGTTGATCAAAAGTCCCATTATCCAGATTCAATTAACCCGATGTTTGAATCCGGGATGTTCCTGTTCCTCGAAGGTAGATTCAGTCTCGTTCATTTGAACCAGACTTGAGACTCAGGATAATTGCGCGCGGCCGCCTCAGCTGAAAAGACAGCAGGTGTCGATCGCAGAAATCCTGATCTTCTAACGGCATTGATTGATTGATTGATTTATAACTTTATTAACAGATTGCAGAATGGGTACAATGCAGTACGGCTCAATAGCCTCGCCGACAAGTTAAATGCATAATCTATAGGCTAATTTTAAGTCCCTCATTACCCCAATCAATCAGATTATATTTCTTTAAACGTGCCTGCTGGCAGTAGGCTTATGGAATGAATAATCAAATGTGAGAAATATTTCAGGAAGCGAGCTGGCATTTCTTTGCGGGGCGTGGCCATGGTTCATCCAGCTAACTGAACTTAACCCTGCCCTCGACCAGGTTCAAACTTTCTGATCTGTTACCATGGCGATTTAGAAAATCCAACGTCGGGGAATGGAAATGTCTGGCTTAAGTCAAGCTATGCTGAAAATTATCCGGCTAACTCAGTTAGCCAGGTACGGGGAACGGGGCCCAGCTCTCTATCAGGTTCGCTCTCACACACTATGCCCGGGCATGTCCTCAAACCCCGCGCATGCGCTCACGCTGTCTACAGGTGCATGCGCGTGCGCCTACGGCGTTAAGAATGGAACATATGCAAAGAGGCGAATGATAAATACTGTTAGGTAAATAGACGACGTGAAATATATATCTTATATACATAAACAATATATAAGGTATACAAAATAATAAACATGGACTTTATGTGTTAATCTGGACCTTCAGAACAACACGGATGAACCAATACCGAACAACAAACACATCGAGTCTAACATTATTATAGTAGGCAAATGCAACATTATGGTGACACACAACAGTCCTATTTACACATAAACACACGGATGAACCAATACCGAACAACAAGTCCACGACCAAACACATCGAGTCTAACATTATTATAGTAAACAAATGCAACATTATCGCCACCCACCTGATGGTGAAGATCTGCCCAATTCTCAAAATCTGCATGTCACAGAAGTATAGTCCCTGCAGCAGGCTGCTTCGCCTTCTTTGTAAAACCAAAATTGGTTAGAAGGCTTACTTCTTTGATATTTCGTTTAACTTTCGACATTATCCTGAATACCTGTATTTATTTATTTTAAACGGCGGGTGAAGTTTGATTTCTGCCTGCAGGCTGCAGCGCCGCCACGCTTCGAATGGTAAACGCAAGAATAGCATCTATTACGAGTAGGGTATATCTGCAGTGCCGCAACCCCATAGATTTATGCTATTGTCTAATACGGTGAATTAGTGCGCAAATCATTAATCATCAAATCAAAATACCCTAATTTTATTATTATACACGATGATGACGATACAGAAAATTACAGAAAAATTAGAAATGCATGGCAAAAATAGCATTTATTGTCAGTATTTTAGAGACCCCCCAAAAATTCACAAATCATGTTTTCGGGGGGGCTGATGTCTCATATAGGGGAGCCATGGCTCCCCCAGCTCCCCCATGGTTTGCACCCTGCCTGCCTGTAGGTGCTCTTTGAGAGTGGTTTTGAAAGTGGGTAGTGATTCACATTCCTTTACAGCTGTGGGTAGGGCGTTCCACATTGATGTGGCATAATTGCGAAACGTGGTTAGTCCCTTGTTTGAGCCGAATCTGGTGATTTGTGGAGCTCCCTCTGGTGTTGTGGTCATGGTATTCACTGACCTTTGGGAAGTATTTTGACATGTACATGGGTACCTTAGTGGTGTAGTGTATCTTGCAGGCCCATTGCAAGTTGCTGTACTCTGTCGTCTCTAAGCCATCCTAGGTAGTCAAAGTGGGCAGGGGTGAGGTGGGTTCTAGGAGTAAGGTCAAGTAGTCTGACCAGTTTGTTTTGTGATGTTTGTAATTTTGTTTTTAGCGCCTTTGAGGTGCTTTGGTACCATGAGGTGCAAGCATAGTCGTATAGTACCCTTGAATGAGTGCTCCTGCCAGAGTCTTCAGGGTATTCTTGTTTACCGGAGAGGAGATCCGGTACAAGAATCTAGTTTGTTGGTTGACTTTGAAAAAAAATATTTAGTCAGTATGAAAGTCAAATGTGATCTGAATAGTGAGATATTTTCTATTTTTTCTTTTATTCTTTATTATTATTATTATCATTTGTTCTTGTTTAAACTGTGGATTGTTTGTTTCTTTGTATATGGTATAAATGATAATTTTGTGTAAATTAGGTTGTACGCCGACCATCAAGTAATACTTGTTTAGTTTAGGAATAAGGGGCAGGTAACTATAAGAATTATTCTTCTTCCTGCTCCTTTTGCCCATGGTATGGTATTTAGGATTTTGTATGAAAAACTCTATGATTGTATTGTTTCCATGTGGCAAATAAAACTCTGAATCTGAATATTTTTTTATTACATTGGATGCCATTTTGTCACAGGAAAGATTTGCCTCTAGGATGGAACCCAGGTATGTAATTTCATCTTTCCTTGTGACGATAGACCACTACACTTCCGCATTACATTGAAATCGGGGAGGAGATTGCGGGGGGAGCATATGAATGAATGTTGATGAGAGCCGTGATGTAAGTGGTTGCAGAAACGGCTGTGGGGGTGCTAGAGACATGATCGAATAGACGTTTATGCGCCTCAATCTCCTGAACACGGCGGGACCCATTCCTAATCGATCAGAACTAAATCGGCAGAGAAAAAGCCCATTTTAAAGCACCTATTCCGCATGCACATGTGCAGAGTGCCCATGGAGTCTGGACGACGCGAGATGACGCACGAATGAATGTGGACTGTTCCATCAGAGGGGGGAGCTTCGATGGCCAGTGTCCTTTCAGCCGAACAGGATAATGAAAAAAATGATCCCACTAAATGGCCAGACGCGTCTTATGGCGACATCTACAATTACCTCATTGAGTCTCCAGGTAGACTAATGTTTATATTTAAGTGCAGCGGTCTGTAGCCACTCACACTGCACCGAAGCTTCGCCCTCTGATGGAACAGTCCACATTCATTCGTGCGTCATCTCGCGTCGTCCAGACTCCATGGGCACTCTGCGCATGTGCATGCGGAATAGGTGCTTTAAAATGGGCTTTTTCTCTGCCGATTTAGTTCTGATCGATTAGGAATGGGTCACGCCGTGTTCAGGAGATTGAGGCGCATAAACGTCTATTTGATCATGTCTCTAGCACCCCCACAGCCGTTTCTGCAACCACTTACATCACGGCTCTCATCAACATTCATATATGCTCCCCCCGCAATCTCCTCCCCGATTTCAGAATCCCGGAAGTGTTGCGGTGGTCTATATTGTCACCCACTGTAACTGAGAAGCCGTCGGTCTAGCTTAGTTTGTTATTTGAACCGAAGAGAATGGACTCTGTTTTGCCCATGTGTAATGATAGTTTGTTATCAGCGAGCCAGGTGCAGATTCTGCCTAGTTCTGAGCTGAGGGTTTTTTCAACCTGTAACTTGTTCTTGTCAGAGACCAGCAGGGCTGAGTCATCCGCGAACAGGAACAAGTTGTGTGTGTGTGTGTGTGTGTGTGTGTGTGTGCGTGCGTGCGTGTGTGTGACACAGACACCCTATGCAGGGTCTGTCTTACTGTATCCATCCATCCATCCTTTCATCCACCCATTCATTCATCCATTCGCTCTTGAAAAATATTTGAACATAATGAATGAATGAATTGATATTTTATTTCGAACATGATTTAAAAAAAAATAATAATAAAAAGGGCAAACAACAAAAAATATACATATCACTGTTCGAAAAGGAGTAGGAAGAAGCCTAAGCGTATCATGCCCTACCCATATCCACCACTTCCAATGGGAACATTAATTAATACTTAAATTATATACTGGAGAGTGGAGAATATCCATATTGCCAATAATTCTTCATTCTTAGCATTGAAAACAACATAAAATAAATAAATAATATCAGTATCCATAATGTAGTACAAAAGAAAAAGAAAACAACAGCTTAGAATCCAGAAGATTGACAAGAGTCACCTCCCCTTTCCTCTTTTTGGTAATTAGCTTATATCATTCCTTTATAAAAATAAAAATAAATTAAATAGAGCAATATTTCTGCTTTATGAGACCTAATTGCAGATTAGGCCAATTTGTTATTCTTTCTCCAGAAGTCGTGAACATTGATGGAATCACATAATATGTTGTTCTCACCTGGATAATTGATATAACAAAAATACGAAATATATAGAAAAGAAAATCGAGGTAATTATGTACAGGGTTTTTGTATTTGATTTAAGCTCATAACAGAATTATTGTTGATTGATTGATTGATTGATTGATTGATTGATTGAAAACTTTATTAACAGATTGCAGAATTGGTACAGTACAGTACAGCTCAATACATACAATTGTTAAGGGGATGCAGACCAGAGAAAGACTTTCGTCTTGTTTATGTCATACATGACAATGATGACATACACGACATACAGATAGACAGTTGTTATGCCTAGGAACCTTCGAGAAGGGTTCTATGTGCACTCCGGTGTGTATTTATTGTCGTGCTCTCTTCTCGGTCTCCAGTTCGTTGTTGTGGAATATTATTATCCATTTAAGTGTCTTTTTCTACCGCAACTCTTTCCAAATGGCTGGAAACTTCTGGCAAAGCTCCCACTAGTGAGTATCCTGTCGAAAAGTGCAACGTTGGGGATTCATGTTGCAAACAACCGTGTTTGTTTCGAGGCCTCGCCCGTCTTCCTGCAGGCACCGGAGTTATATATTAACGTTAAGCAACCTTTCCTCCGGACTTTATCTCCACTGCGATGGAAGAACGGATATTATTATATTATATTTACGTTAGATCGACCGTGGACATGACTTGCTAAAGAAGGAGAAAGAGCGACAAAAGAAGACAATTGCTCAGTAACGTTAACCCTTTGTTGTGTTGTCTGATGCTGAACATGATGAATTGAAAATGGGGGATTGATTGATTGATTGAAAAGTTTATTAACAGATTGCAGAATGGGTACAGTACAGTACAGCTCAATACATACAATTGTTAAGGGGATGCAGACCAGAGAAAGACTTTCGTCTTGTTTACATCAGGGTCCCCCATTTTCAATTCATCATAACATATATGACATACATGACATACAGATAGACAGTACTGCTACATCTATACATTTATGATTTTATGACATATCAGATTTGCAAATACAGTACTGTTTGTGATACAAAAGTGTCCAGAAAAAGAGTGTATATACATTTGACGTAGAAACTGTACATTGGAGGAGGTTGGGTGCGTGGGGTTGGGTGGGTGGGGGCTGTACATTGGAGGAGGGGGGGGGGGGACACTGTACAACACTGTACATTGATTGG
This sequence comes from Notolepis coatsorum, assembly GCF_963971535.1. Taxonomy (NCBI): domain Eukaryota; kingdom Metazoa; phylum Chordata; class Actinopteri; order Aulopiformes; family Paralepididae; genus Notolepis; species Notolepis coatsorum. The sequence continues at coordinate 12,174,618 of NC_140179.1, read as the reverse complement.
AATACTGACAAAGCCATACTTGGTAATTTACTGTACAACTGGGTTAGGACATTTGTAGGGGCCAGTTTCGAATTGCAGTCTCCCGTAGGTGTTCTTTGAGAGTGTTTTTGAAAGTGTGTAGTGATTCACATTCCTTTACAGCTTTGGGTAGGGCGTTCCACATTGATGTGGCATAATTGCGAAATGTGTTTAGTCCCTTGTTTGAGCCGAATCTGGGTTTAACATGATTTGTGGAGCTCCCTCTGGTGTTGTGATCGTGGTATTCACTGACCTTTGGGAAGTATTTTGACATGTACATGGGTACCTTGGTCACGTAGTGTATCTTGTAGACCAGGCCCATTGCAAGTTGCTGTACTCTGTCGTCTACTCTAGGTTGTCAAAGTGGGCAGGGGTGAGGTGGGTTCTAGGGATTGATTGATTGAAAACTTTATTAACAGATTGCAGAATGGGTACAGTACAGTACGGCTCAATACACACAATTGTTAAGGGGATGCAGACCAGAGAAAGACTTTCGTCTTGTTTACATCAGGGTCCCCCATTTTCAATTGATCAGGACATATATGACATACAGATAGACAGTACTGCTACATCTATACATTTATGACATACCAGATTTGCAAATACAGTACTGTTTGTGATACAAAAATAGTCCAGAAAAGAGAGTATACATTTGACGTAAAAACTGTACATTTGAGGAGGTTGAGCCGTACTGTATTGTACCCATTCTGCAATCTATCTGTAATATAAATGTCAATCAATCAATCAAACACATTGTGGAAGTGAAGGTAACGTAGACTAGCTAGCAGTATCTAGCGAATACTCGTGTTATTTTGTCAACCTAGGAGTGTGGTATCCTGGTTAAGGTTACATTTTAACCAATGGGACAGTAACTTGTTTATTTGTTCTCGCTCGCTAGTTTGCAGTGGGTTCTGGACAAGCAGGATCTGCTGAAGGAGCGGCAGAAGGACCTGAAGTTCCTAACAGAGGAGGACTACTGGAAGCTGCAGATATTCTTTGCCAATGGTAACTAACTCTAGCTAGACTCTATGCAGACAACTGCTAATGTAACACACCTGGATTCGACTTCAGTTTCAGTTTATTTAAAAAAAGGACAGTACACATTAATAAACATTTCGGTAAATGTGTCAGTTTTAGCCAGCTGGCTAATTCGCAACTGTAGTCCTTTTGGCAAGATGTTATGAGACCGACAATACACCTAGAACAGAAATATTAAAAGTAAAACACAGTATTTTTACAACACAATCCAACATAATAGTAAAAGCAATAATAAAATACACAATGAACTGACTAAAAGTTATTACATGTTTGATTGGTTAACACTTTCAGTGCCACGAGGTGGCGCCAGAGTTAGCGCTTGAATGCCACCATCGGCGCCAATGTTACCCTTAATATCGCCTAATCTATGTTTTAAATTATGGCTATGTGTCTAATCTGCCCGTCGCTTATCAAAGAATCCTTTTCCAGTCAGTGCTGTCGAGGCAGATTGGTTTTTTATCGCTTCATTTCCGTTTGAGAGCATTTTGAAAAGCACCCGTTTTGAGGTAAAAAAACAGTCCATTCTGGGCCATTCTATGATGATCGTCTTTTACTGGAATATTCCAGAACGTTGATATTTGTCGGCCTATTTATGATTGTTTTCAAATAAACGCTAGATGATCAATATTATACGTACACGCACGCCCATTCGAGCCGCGCACGGATAATCACAGTGTTCATTTCCTCTTGGATTTTTACAGTGAAACCGATAGAGCCCATTTCACAAAACAGCTTATATCTTCATCAAAATGAGTCTGATTATCCTAACACTGATAACATAGATTCCTTACCTGACATCAGATGGTATACAACTGGTATATTCCAATTCCTGATCACCATTCGAAAAAATCGATAAGTGTATAGATCCAACGTGATACAGTAGAACACATGATTCCGCAGGGCTCAGAGGCTCCAGAATGAACTCTGATAACCCCGGCTGCATCAGTGGACTGGAAAATGTGGAGTACAGGATTGTTTCCCCCATCCATTTTCATTGAGTCCATTCCAAAATCCCTTATGTCATCTGCCCTTATGTCATCTGGGAGACGATAGGGGGCGCTTCTTTCCACATCTGATCGCCGGCGGCGCTCGGGTAGACTAGGGTAGGCTCGCGTGATGCAATATGATTTCAGATCGCTAAAAAAAAAATCTCGTGAGTGGCTTTCAACGAGATATTAATAATTCCGAGAAAACTCGTGAGTGGCATAGAAAGTGTTAATAACAGTTTTTTGAGTCTTTGTAAAGGTGTGGTAGGTAGCACAGTGTCTTATTTCAGTTGGTAGGACGTTGTCAAATAAAAGTTATTCTGATTCTCAACATCTACTTTTGTCAGCCAAAGGGGGGGGATCTCTTGCCAAAGGAGATATTAGCTTTACTAGGCTTCAGGCCAAGGGAGATATTGGACTTCAGGGAGCCCCCCCCCCCCCACACACACCTGATTCATGTCTGGGACACCACTGATACAGGTGCCTGGATTTGATTAATCTTCCTGTCTCTCCCAGTCATCCAGGCACTGGGGGAACACCTGAAGTTGAGGCAGCAAGTTATTGCCACAGCAACCGTGTACTTCAAACGCTTCTATGCCAGGTAAGCAAGACGTAATTTGCCTTCTTCGCCCATTAAACGGCGAGGGATAATTATGTAGGCTAACAGGGATATTTTGTTCAAGTGTGTGGTCTTGATCTGGCCTGGGGATAGTCAGAGTAGGAGGAAGGGTTACACACACGCGCCCACACACACACACACTCACACTCACACACCTGGGAGCTGCCCAGTACAACTACAGTATTTTCCTGTTGGGTACAAAGTGACACCAGTTAGGGAGGGGAGAGGGTGACACTTCTCTCTCCCATATGTTTTAGATTAGAGTCATGTATTGTCATTATACAGCACAAGTAGTACAGTACAACAAAAATAAGTTTGACATCCAACCAGAATGTAACAAAGTGCATTAGTAATATACAATGTACAGGTGATTAAACTGGATATAAAATATATAGTACTACTGAGTAATGGTACTAATCATCATGTATGTATGTACATGAGTTGTACATGTATGTACACAGTTGTAGTATCAATATGTACAATGATACAGGTATAAAAGACACTATGGTACTAAGTCCATACTATATACTTGGTTCAAATCCCTGGACTGGCTGAAACTGACAACCTTATGGTCACAAGCCCGCTACTCCAGGCTGATTGTGTTATAAGCAACAAAACAAAACTATATAAACAAGAGACTGTCAGGCGTGTAGGACCCATGCCTAGAACTGCGCTGCCTAGAACTGAGAGGGGGAGGTTTGCCCTGAGTGGGAGGTTCGAAGGGTCAAAGTGGGTATCAAACAGGAGGAAAGACTGTCAGGGCCCGATTCCCTGTACTTCAGTCTTGTTAATTTGAACCAGACTTGTTACTCAGGATAATTGTGCGTGGCCGCCTCACCTGAAAAGACAGCAGGTGACGTCGATTGCAGAAATCCTGATTTTCTAACGGCTTTGATTGATTGATTGAAAACTTTAACAGATTGCAGAATGGGTACAATACAGTACGGTAGGGCTGTCTTAAATACTTTGAAGCTTTGAAGCTTCGTTCAATGGCACAAGCTTTGAAAAAAATAAAATAAATCGAAGTAAAAAAAAAACGTAAATTTTTTAAATAATATATATATATATATATTTTTGCCTCAAATCTTGCGCCTCCATTCCAATGAAACTAAAGTAAGCGGCGCCTTCCCGCCTCCATTCCAATTAAACGAAAGTAAGCGGCGCCTCGACTCCACCTCTCTACAACAAGCACGTGGAGATTATCTGTGTTGAAAACAAGGACATGTGCAGCAGACATGTCGACGAAGAAGCGAAGCAATGCCGTTTGTTATTTAAGACTATGTCGGACAGATTTGTGTTCATTGTGCTGCTTTTTTAAAGTGTCCCGACCCATATAAAAATATGTCTTAATAAAACGTGCTTAATTAAGTCGAATTCTGCCTTTGTCTCTATCAACTACATATAAATATTTATATAATTGTTTGCTTGATAGACGAAGGTTGCAACATAATTATGTAATGTCATGTCATTGGCTGTGAGAGCAGCCCCACTGCACCCAGGCAGGGCAGCCGAGTGAAACCTTGTTGGCTGCATCACAGTCACGAAAGGGGCTACTTAATTAATTAATCCAATCCACTTTATTTATAGAGCACATTTAAAAACAACAAAGTTTACCAAAGTGCTGTACAAGTCCCACAACATAAGAAACAAATAATAATAATAATTAAATATTTTTTTATCCTCGAAGCTTCGAATTAAAATCGAAGCTCGGCCCGAAGCTTCGATTGCCAAAAAAAAGCTTCGAAGGTCAGCCCTACAGTACGGCTCAATAGCCTCGCCGACAAGTTAAATGCATAATCTATAGGCTAATGTTAAGTCCCTCATTACCCCAATCAATCAGATTATATTTATTTAAATGTGCCTGCTGGCAGTAGGCTTAATGGAATGAATAATCGAATGAGATCTATTGCTAGCGAAAATAATTAGTTCAACTCTTTCAGATAAGTAGATACAAACAAGCCCAAAGAGTATCTAATTGATACAAATTAATAGATACTTATGAGCATATCTGTACTGTATGCGCTCGGCTTATGTATCATGTATTTTATATATAAATACATGGTTCCCAAAGTTTTCAAGGCGCGAGCCCCGAAATAACGTGTCAGAGGCTTGGAGGGAGGCTATACAGTTTCACTATTAATTAGGTTTTAATCTGTTTCGGACATCATCCATTAGGGCTGACCCCTATTAGTCGATTAGTCGACTAATCGGTCGAAAGGAGCCGTAGTCGACTAGCCAACCTCTTAGTCGAATACACATTTTTTATTTCTTTTATTAAAAAAAGTATAATTTTTTTAATTTTTTTTAAGAGGCCTAGAAGCGTGGCTAATGCTAATGGAACGCATACCAGAGGCTAACTGTCTACGAAAACAGGCACAGAGGCACTGAAAGAGGATTTCACCTATCTAATGAACACACTAGACTAGACAAATATCAAGATGTATCCATCAGTGGACCAATTGCATGCTTTTGCAGAGGACAAGAAGCCTTCAGTCGATTCCTTCAGACATTAAGCACCCCCCACAGCCCAAATGGAATGATATTTTTTTTTTAATTTAAATAAAAAAATTATTATATATATATTTTTTTGTTGACCAATAGTTGACTAACGGCAAATTTTGGCCAATCATAATCGACCATCCAAATCCTTAGTCGGGGACAGCCCTATCATCCATACATGCATTGAATTGATTAACCTTTGGTTTATACCAGTGACACCTCATGTTCATCATCAGATAACAGTGCTTGAACAGATAAATGCATTTTCTCAAATTCATTCATCAAATGTCAACGGCTCATTACATTTCTCAAATCCGTCAAACGGTGCATCTCATCAGACATTTTAATCCCAGTTACAATATCACAATAACGTGTGAGTGACAGTGATATATAATTCAACAATCCACAGATTCAGATTCCTCGTAATTCATAATCCACAGTCCACGCAGAATTTTATGCTTCAATTTATGCTTGAATGAAACACAATCCGGGCGCTCCGTTAAGCAAATACATAAACAGCGGAGAATATGAAACGAATCAGAGCCAAACGCCGATAGGTTTCATTCATTAAAAATATCCCTGCGGGATTCACATTTGCAATGCTCCCCGTTATTAAAATAACCAAAGTGTGTATTGCGACGCGCGAACGCCGTATCCGTATATATATATATATGACGTGCATTATTTAGGACAAAGTAAATCTATAGGCTGAATATGATTTATTATCAGCATTTTAGGTATATTATTTTACATTTCAAAAGCCCCCTCTAGAAGAACGAAGCACAAAAACGTAATTCAGAATGGTATAATGGGATCTAGACTGAGAATTATTTCAGGAAGCGAGCTGCATTTCTTTGCGAGGGCGTGGCCAGCTTATCCAGCTAGCTGAACTTAACCCTGCCCTCGACCAGGTTCAAACTGTTTGATATGTTGCCATAGTGATTTAGAAAATCCGACGTCGGGGAACGGAAAGGTCTAGCTTAAGTCAAGCTATGCTGAAAATTATCCGGCTAACTCAGTTAGCCAGGTACGAGGAACAGGGCCCAGGTTTTAAACTGTGGATACCAAACAGAGAAGGTAAAGACAACTTTAAACTGTAATCCAGAACTATTTTATTGCACTGTAAAAAAAACAGATTTTATATGTCTGCACTTTATGTGCTCATTTTATGTCGATTCTATTCTACTACTTATTACACTGCACTAATTTACTCTGTTTATTCTATCTTACTCTTTTTATTATTCTCTATTTTTAAAACTGAATCAAACTATAAACAAGGTGGCCTAACAATGTTAGATCCTAATGTGAAAAAATTTGATTTTATATGTCTGCACTTTATGTGCTCATTTCATGCCCGTCTTTTTTCTGTTGTGAAGCTGCAGTTTCTGTATGAAAGGTGCTATACAAATAAAATTGTATTACTATAAGTGTCATTTTCATCTGTTTCTGTTTACAGGTACTCCTTGAAGAGCATAGATCCGGTGCTCATGGCTCCGACCTGTGTGTTCCTGGCCTCTAAAGTTGAGGTATGGCAACTTAGCGGAATCTTTTAAATTAAGAATTTCTTAATATCTCATGATCAACCTTTTTAATCTTCTTCAGTGGATGTGTGAAGATCTTCGCTAAACGTTATTTAACCATTTCACTACCACTCTACAGAAGGTTAACCGTTTCACTATCACACTACAGACCGTGTGGTAGTGAAAGGGTTAACCCTTTGTCATGTGGCAGTGAAAGGGTTAACCGTCTGTAGTGTGGTAGTGAAAGGTTAACCGTCTGTAGTGAAAGGGTTAACCTTCTGTAGTGTGGCTGTGAAAGGGTTAACCCTCTGTTGTGTGGCAGTGAAAGGGTTCTGTAGTATGGTAGTGAAAGGGTTAACCCTTTGGTAATGAAAGGGTTAAAGATGTCCCGCAGATGTCTAGTTTGCCTCGTGCCGAGTTTCTACTGAACTCCTACGGAAGCTCAGTTGGACCAAATTACATCTTTTGACAACAATGGCAGGCGCCGCCGGCCCGCTGAGAACCAGCGTCATCAAGCCTAACAAAACCAAATCCAATTGGGACCTTGTGAATCGAAACAGAATAATCGGTAATCAGTGCTGATACCCACCCCCAGTGATAGTCCTCTGACCGATGGAAGAACAAACTTATGTGCAAGAAACGGGGTTCACACAAGGTCCTTGGAAGTGCTTAAAGTGCTCGATTTTTTACCAAAAAAAGTCCAGGCCTGTAATTCCTTGAAAACAGCAAAAAGAAATTAACAAGGTGCTTAAAAAGTCACTGAAATTAAAATCAACCATTCGCATTGAATGTTTTGTTCATCCATGAATTGTACTGAATCAAGATACATTTTTTTTAAATAATTTAAAGTGTAACTAATTGTCGGAATGTTTTTTTAAGCCATAAATATTGGATCCGATTTTTGTCTATAAAAAAAGGGGGGGGGGAATTGTATCCTTTTTAAATGTCCTTTTTAAAAAGAACAATAGTGATTGGAAAATTATTTGAAAGTCCTTGACAATGTCTGTGGGAACCCTGCATCTGACTAATGTAAGAACAAACTTACCGGTATGTGCAAGAAAACCTCAAGGTTACTCACCCAGAATTCTATCATCTTTTTTTTATTTTTATTTTTATTTTTATTTTTTTGTAGGAATTTGGAGTTGTGTCCAACACCAGGCTAATCTCCGCAGCAACATCTGTGCGTAAGTGACCAGATTCAAGCGTGTATTTGCTATAAATTCACAAGTACATCACAACTGTTGCACAAAAAATATCAGAAGGTGGTATTCATTCATTAATTCATTGTATTTTAACTGTGTATTGAGGGATTTACGATGTCTCTTTTTTTAACAGTGAAAACAAGATTTTCATATGCCTTCCCAAAGGAGTTCCCTTATAGAATGAATCATGTGAGTATAAATAAATGGACTGCCACGCTTTTATCTGAAGTGCTTTACAACCTTCCCATTCGCCCACGTTCCCACACTGACAGCCGAGGCAACCCTGCAGTTAGGGGTTCAGTGTCTCGCTTAGGAAAATGCTGCCATAACACTGAGTAATTTTTGGGCGCCTTTCAATACAATTAGGCCACTAAAATCTTTACAAGCTCCGAGATAAAAACAAAAGCTTAGTTAGGAATCTTTGGATACAAAAAAAGGCATTGCACAATAACACAACTACACAATAACATACTATTACAGACACCACAAAAGACAATTCCTCGCCCACTCCCAGGACCCCCGGACCCCCCAGGACCAACACCCAGACCACGCTCCGCGGCTAGATTGTGTGTCTTTACTCTCTCGGCCGCTGAGACCCAAAGTCCAATGCCGGCCTGTCCAACCCCAATCACCCATGCAGTAGAGATGTCTTTTTAGGAGGCTCTTAACATTAACGACCGAATCAGGCAATTTAACGGGGAGGGGAGGCTGGTTTATCGCGTCGGTTTATGACCAAGAAGTAAGTCGGAAATTATTTTTGCTAGCGGAACGGATTTGGTACCACACCGGTCCCACCAAGAGGAACACTCCCCTCATAAATGCAAAGAACTGTGGAGATATGTAGCAACCGTTGACATCTCCGAGTCCTTTTCCATGGTGAACTCTCCCTAAGCAACAAATACAATGACTGTATTGTTTTCCGGCCGAGATATTTATGCACCGACGTGCGACATTACAGCACGGTATGAACCCCTTGTGCTGCGTGTGTCCGCGTTGTTGCTACGCTTGTGTCGACCAATGCGTGACATTCCTTATTTAAGGTTCACAGGAGCGCGACAGAACTCCCGTGGCCTCGGCAGATGGCTTTGACCGCGGCTGAACCGCGTGCGTGTGAGCATGCAGAGAGCTGCATCTCTCGTCGGGGCGCTAAGTGGTTTGTTGCCGCTGGCATCTTATTTGCTCCACGGTCTCTCCACAGAGTTGCCAGGACCTCGTCATGGCTGTCCCGACACCTTGCCTGTGTATGAAGCCGTGCTATGGATTATTTATACGCTGCCAGACCGGAGTGATAGAAGGAAGTTGACAATTGACACTGTAGGGAATAAGATGGCAGGGTCCTGCTACATTATTCTTCATATCCATGTCTACACACGGGCCTGTAGGGAGAGAGGGGCAGGACTGGCAGCCTGTAGGGAGAGAGGGGGGCAGGACTGGCAGCGTCAAAGTCAAAGTTAACTTCATTGTCATTTCTCATAATGTGCAAGACATGCAGCAAAATGTAATTGCGTTCCCCCCCCTTCCCACGGTGTATATAAGAGATCTAATATAAACATAAAGTAACATATAGGACACTATAAACATAAAGTAACATATATAGGACACAATGTACACACACAATATACAATATAAACAGTAGCTAAAAATGAAATTAATGAGTGAAATAAATATAGGGGTAAAAGATAACTTGGTGCAAATCTTCTAGCAGCAGTGGTACATAGTAAATATAATATACATAATTGCAGTAAAATAGAATAATGGCAGTTATTGGTGTTTCATTGGTGTTTGCTATTCCACCTAAAGAGTTAATATTAGTGAGGGGCTTTTATGCATCTGCTGAATCGACGATGCGTAAATTCTCTTACTTTAGGGTGTAACATCTTAAGCCGAGTTCAGACTACGTGATCATCATAGCCCTGGTGTTTGCACTCGCCAACAGTTTTTGGAGATCGGCCCCAGATCAGAGGCAAATGGAGGTTTGCCCGGCGCGTGTATGTTGGCGCTCGATTGCTATGTGCGACTCAAAGTGAATCGCCGAAGCATCCCAGATGCCCGACGGATGACAGCGCAAGACACGAGACACGAGAGACGTGGAGAGACCATTCTGCTGTGGTTGAGTTACATTGACTTTGAACTAGTTAGAGAATGTTCCGATACCATTTTTTCCTTCCCGATCCGATTCCGATACCTAAGCTTTGGGTATCGGCCGATACCGATACTGATCCGATACCAGTGCATACATTAAAAAAAAATAAAAAAATTATATTATATACATTTTTTTTTTTTTTTTTTTTTTTTACAGCTACAGATACTGTTTTATATATACTGTTTTTTAGTAATAACTAGAAAGTAATGGTATTTATTCAACAACAGGTGATTGTATAGATTAGTATTAGTATCATTATATGCTCAATGAGTTCACCCACGGAAAAGTAGTTGGGACATTGTTTCCGCACGGACGTTATACGCTGTTGCACTTGCTATCCAGTCTGCAGAGGCTCTGGCTAGTAGTAGCGTGTATGTTGTGATTTCCGATGCAAAATAAATATTCAACATTGTCTTTTGAGACTCCGCCTCAGACTCTTATCCTTTGGCACTAAAAGCTAAACATTGTCAACGGTATGGCTGTCCGCAACATGTCATTAATTGCATGCGAAAGGTCGATCAGCGACGACACTTTAGGTTAGCCACGTTAGCGTGAGCTGAATGAATGAATTAATAAACTTTATTTAACAGATTGCAGAATGGGTACAATACAGTACGTCTCAATACACACAATTGTTAAGGGGATGCAGACCAGAGAAAGACGTTTGTCTTGTTTACATCAGGGTCCCCCATTTTCAATTCATATTGACATTTATGACATACACAATATACATGACATTTATGGCATAGGGACATATAGGTATTTAGTACTGATACATTTGTGACATAAACGGTATTCAAATATACAGTACTGTTACCCATAGATCCTGACAGTATATACATATGATGGGTACTGTACATTAGGAGGGGGTGGGTGGAGACTGTACATTTGGAGGGGGTGAGTGGGTGGGAGAGAAATATACATACGGTAGGGAGGAGACTGTACATTTGGAGGGGGTGAGTGGGTGTGAGAGAAATATACATACGGTAGGGAGGAGACTGTACATTTGGAGGGGGTGAGTGGGTGTGAGAGAAATATACATACGGCGGGGAGAGAATATATACATGCAGAGAACATGCAGACTCTACACAGAAGGGCCCCGGAGATACCCCACCTGGCAACCTGGTCCCCAAGCGGGAATCGAACCCAGGACCTTCTAGCTGTGAGGCGACAGTGTTAACCACTACACCACCGTACCGCTGTATTGCTCTACCCTCACTAAATTTTAAAGAACGGCTATTGGCCGTTAGACATGTCTGATACCTGAATTCTCTCTTGATCAGCTTGCCACTCTCTCAGGCCAGATAACAGAGTGACCAGACGTAAATCCAAGCCCTCCACTCCTTTTAACTTGTTTAAGCCTACGGGCCCCCCACTGCTGCTTCTCTGTACCGTAACTCTTTGAGTATTTGCTCTATCGAAAAAAGCTCAGCGCCGTCTGAAAGCCAAGGAGCTGAGCTTTCTTCACATATATGGCGTATTACGGTAATCCAAAATCTGTGGGAGTTATTGAGGAAGTAAACACAAGTAGAATTCTACCTGCTTCAAGGTCAACCACCAAGGTCCAAATTCCGCCTAGAAAAAAGTGAGTAAAAGGGTGCCTAAGAAGCATAAATATAAAAGGCCAGGGTTCACAAACTTTATTGCAGTTGCATAATAGTTCCAAGTTCAAAATGTACAGTTCAATTGATGTTCAATTGCAGTGTCTACTTCACTAAAAACCTGTAAAAATCCCATTCCGATTTTTGTTTTTCTGGTCTAATAACAGTTTGATACACACTCAAAACATACAGTAAGTTCAAACAATAACAGATATTGAAAGCTGAAGTAGTTATACAGTACATATACCCAGGTGGACTGTTTCAGGCTTAAGTTTACCATACTAGCAAAAAGAAACAAAGAAACCACACATAGCGACACTGAACTGACAGCTGCACTTGTGCACCGATTTTAATTCTTGCATGTTCCATAGAAGCTCTCGCCTGATGCACCAAGCTCCAATAGCCCTAAATCAATCTATGTCTTATTAAGATGATACTGACTATTGTAAATGTTTTCTTCTTATCAGATATTAGAATGTGAGTTCTACCTTCTGGAGCTGATGGTAAGTTGAAAAAACAGTCAGTTTCTCACTAACCAAACTAGGCTGATATTGATTGATTGATTGATTGATTGATTGATTGATTGATTGAATCTGTTTGTTTCAGGACTGCTGCCTGATTGTGTACCACCCCTACAGGCCGCTGCTGCAGTATGTCCAGGATATGGGACAGGAGGACATGCTGCTACCACTGGCCTGGTACGTGCGTGTGGGCAGGCGTGACTACTAACAGATTAAGACTGGACAGTAAAGAGGGAGAGAGATGAGCGTGTGCTGCATGTTAGGCTTCTAATCCTTGATCGCCTGGCCAGCTCTACTTGGTTGGAAGTTGAGTTTTTCTTTTTTAAATCTCCCATCAAAGACTAAAACTGATATGGGGAGGTGTAGTGGTTACATCATTGTTGTTTCCTGCGCGGTCCACCTCGCTTGAAATTGCCATGTATTTCCAATGGACACATTTCTAAATCGTCTCGTTTAAAACAAATAAAGCATGAACATTGGCATGGTGTACCTTTCTGTGTGAATTCATCCACAATCTATAGCTCAACATGAAACTATTCGCAATTAATTGTAAAATAATTACGTATAATTTTATTTCAACCAAAAATGCTTAAACAATAATGTTAGTGATAGAAGGGAACTCATTTTGTGAAAAAATGGAAAGCTTGCCAATGTTCATGAGGCATAATTATTACAATAGCCGATAATACATTTTCCCATTGATTAATCCCTATACGGGTGGACCGTGCGTCAGACTACACCTTCCTATACATTTTTCAAATGGAATTCAACTCTACATGGGCCTTTAACCTTCCTCTAGAGTTGTTCATCAATCCATCAATATCAGTTGCACCTGTCTGTGGTAAAAAATAATACATAGATACAGTTGGGTCCTTAAATATTTGGACATTGACACAATTTTCACAATTCTAGCTCTGTACACCACCACAATGGACTTGGAATCAATCAAGATGTGATTTAAGTGCATTTTGGTTGCTTTTCATCGCTGGGGATTCACTGGTTTTTCTCGTGGTGGCGGGGGCGCCGGGACCAGGGGAGATGGGGTGACCTGCAGGGGTGGCATTCCTGTCACCGTGCATGGTGGTGTGAGTGTTGCGCGGGCTGTTTGTGTTTTCCCTCGGTCATGGCGTGCTTTATCAGGGTGTGTGTCTTGGATGGGGATGTGGTAGGGATTGATGTGTGGGGTGTTTGGGGGACTGGCTGTTCCGGGGGGGTTCACATGCCTTCGAGCGACATTGTACTATTGTACTTATTTTATGCCTATTCTTATGTCTGCACATTTACATTGCACTACTTTTATTGTCTCTATTCTTATGTCTGCAATTTATTCATTGTTTTATATTGTGTGCTGATTTTATGCCTATGTTCATTTTATACTAATTGCTGTGGGGCACTCTGGACTGCGGTCCATGTGTGAAAAGTGCTATATACGGTAGATAGTTATTAATATTTATTATTGTTATATTGTAGAAATGTGTGCATTGAAATGTCTGTAAAGTCTTGACGACATTGAAAATCATGGTGACCTTAATTGTCCTTTCGAGAATAAATAAAGTTTTGAATGAATGGAAAAGGTCCATTGTGGTGGTATACAGAGCCAGAATTGTGTCAATGTCCAAATATTTATGGACCTAACCTAACTGTATATCAGACCTCAGATGAGCCAGACACCAGAGCCAGCATTGCTGACCTGTGTATTCCAAGGTTCAAAACAAATATGGGCAAATGTTCTTTTAAATTCTGGCGAGCCACAAATTGGAATTTGCTACCTTCACAGCTAAAATGCATTAGCCGACACAAAAATCATGGCTCCTCGACAATGTTAAAAACTAGATTTTAAAATGTATGAAAATGTTGTCTGATACATTGTTGTCTGTGGCTACGTTTGTACTGCACTTAAAATGTACATGTGTAACGGTTGTGACAACGTCACCTCAAACGTCGATGCCCCGAGTGGGAGTCGAACCCCGGTCTCCCACACCGCAGGCAGCAACACAGACCGCTATACCAAGAGGTGAATCCACTTCTAAGTGCTGGGTCTATGCGTCTTTTGAGGATGTGAGAGTGAGTTTAACCCATAGCACCGCTACTCACCCCAGCCCTTCTTGACTGCGCTTCACGATACCATCCGTTACACATGTCTATGTAGTTTGTCATATTGTTATTTGTGGTCATGTTTTGTATTGACCAAGGACCACAATGGAAATAATTTTTTTGTGTTTCATCCTTGATGTTTTCTGGAATTTTGAATTTTTTTTAAATATCAAATCAAATAAGAATTCTAGACCCAGACCTGATAGAATTTGGTGTCACAGTGGACCTGTGAAAACCTTTTACTGGATACTATTTGCTGACCTCTTGTTTCCTTCATTTAGGCGAATAGTGAACGACACATACAGGACAGACCTCTGTTTGCTGTACCCCCCCTTCATGATCGCCCTCGGTAAGACCTTTTACTGTTGTTTACATAATGTATTTACTGAGTCCTAATATAATCACTGTGTCCTTTATGAGAAGGTGGGTTGGCCCTCTCTGACAGAGAGGCGCAACAAACATTGGTATTTATAATAACTGGTCCTTTTGTCAATCTAGTTGTATGTGTTTTTAATCGATTTTTTTTATCCTTGCTTTTCACATCATCTTGTCTTATTGTTATGATGTTATATGCTGTGTGATTTATTTTGTAATATAAAATAAAAACTATTACTTTTTAACAAATAAAATGGAACACAAAAATTAAACTGCTGTACATACAACAACGAGGAACATTACATTAACCTAATTTCCTTTTTCACATACAGGAAGGGCTAGGCAGGGTATGGACTAAATCAAACTAAAATTGTGGGTAATGGGTGTTATGTACCCTATCCACTTGCTCCATATGTTTATAAATGTATCTTTCTGTACTCTTAAACAATATGTTAGTTTCTCCATTTGGAATATTTCCAGCACAATCCTGTACCAGTCTTCTAATGTGGGTGGTATTGGCTTTAACCACTTCTAGTCATTTACTTTTTACTTGGTGCCCAATTTGATATAATTTCTCTGTTCCAGAGCCTTAATGTGTCCCAAATACATGGTTTTACATGCCACTCACCCGGAAGCTTGCCTTTCTGTTGTAGCCCTCTTGGTGTGATAGTTTAGCTCTTAGCTGTTCTGTTACAGTTAGCAGGCCAGCTAGCACCTCCACATTAGCTCTTCCCCTTTTATCTTCATTACCCTTTATCCCCTCTTCCGCCTCCCCAATCCTTTCATTTATCCTTGCCATCTCATCTCAGAATAATTTTCTAAACTCGGGGGAGTTCTTTTGAGGAAAGACTTTAATAAAGGTTTAAATAAAGGTTTGAAATTAAATGAAATAACCACAATCTGAAGGATAATAACATTAATAGTCTTCCTCCTCTTCCCTCTCTGTAGCGTGTCTGCACGTGGCCTGTGTGGTGCAACAGAAGGACGCCAGGCAGTGGTTCGCAGAGCTCTCTGTCGACATGGACAAGGTGGGATTCATCGGACAGTTTGATACGATGGTTTCTGTGTTTCTTTTGAGGGTCTGAGATCATTTAACTTGAGAGACGGTGGACGTAATGTAAAACCTCAGTTCAAGAAGCACTATATTTTTTTATTAAAATAGTTTTTAACCCTTTCATTGCCACACTACAGGGGTCGGCAACCCGTGTTTTTTTTTTTTTTTACATTTCTTTTTAACACCTTATTTTGGAAATCGAGGTGATACTGTGACACTGAAATACAAAAATATTTAGTCAACTAAAATATTTCGTCAACTAAAATATACGTCACACCCCCGTGCCTCTCCCTGCCGTCTGCAGGTGGCTAATCTTGAGTGTCCGACCCCCCAGTAAGCTAACCATGGATACATAAAAAAAAAAGGAAAATAGAGGGTTTAATTCAGCGTGGACAGATTAATTTGCTTTCACGACTAACGATGCAGGCTTACCTGTATGCCTGATATGTTGTGAGAAATTTGCAAACAACTAATTTTCTTTTTCAATTTTATACATTTTCCACAAATAAGGGAAGGACTCAAATAGAGCTGCATAGTTCTGTGTTTTATTTCAAAGTAGGTCTACAGATGCCAGTGTTGTTTCTCCTCTTCTGTGTTTTATTTAAAAATAGGTCTACACATGCCAGTCTTTCTTCTCCTTTTCATAAGAGTTTGAGGTTTTCCTTTGTTATAACGGGTAAAAACAGCAATAAAATGGATTTTTTTTTTAATTTTTGTTGTTTTATAATGTCATAAATACAACAAACGGTGTGCTATAAGTATAAAGTATAATCAATTGCAAATTACTTTGGGTATGCAATCGTCAGGCGTTTTATGCAAAATGTGGGGAAGCATAACTGTTATCTTCATTTGAAGGGTAAATAGGTTTTGCAGCTCCAGAGGGGGGGAAATGGCTCTTTTAATAGTAAAGGTTGCTGACCCCTGGGTTAACCCTTTCACTTACAGAAGGTTAACCCTTTCACTGCCACACGACAAATGGTTAACCCTTTCACTACCACACTGCAGCAGGTTAACCCTTTCACTACCACACTACAGACGGTTCACCCTTTCACTACCACACTACATACTGTTAACCGTCTGTAGTGTGGTAGTGAAAGGTTCATCTTCTGTAGTGTGGTAGTGAAAGGGTTAAAAGTAGGGATGTTCGATATTGGCTTTTTTACTGATACCGATATACCGATATTGTCCAACTCTTAATTTCCGATACCGATATCAGGGTTTCCCCCCCCCAAAAAACGGAATCATTTCAGGTAATTAACATTACATATCTCTTGTTGTGGAATTAACACAACATTATGCATACTTTTGACAATAAATAAAATCAGAATTTGTTCTTTCTTGCTTGCCTGGGTAAATAAAGGTTATATAAAGGTTATATATTTTTTTAACCGATACCACATACCACATTTTAATGCCAATATCCGCCGATAATATCGGACATCCCTAGTTAAAAGAGATTGAATAAAGCCCTTTTTGGACTGAATAAATTTTTACTTAATTTTCAGCTGTGTGTGTATAATTCCAGTGGACCATTCATACAGCATAAAGCACACATTTTCCTCAAAGCACAATGATCTGCACTTCTGCCGGCTGCCAAACATGTTAAATCATTAGATTACAAAGATGTCAATTCAAATTCAATTGTTATTATTATTATCTTTCGGCTTCAGTCAAATAAATCGGCAGGTAATGTGCTCCAGAGTTTTTACTTCCCGGACGAGGCTGATTTAATACTGTAATAAAATGTCTGATTATGTTGGCAATAATTACAAGTAGAGGACTTTCCCATAATCGAACCCATTTCAAAGGGAGCCGTACACAATTTGTTGAATCAATCAAATAGTGCACAGCAAAATGGGGAGTTTTTCCAGCTGGCAAATAGTGTAGGTGACATTGATTTTCTCCATACTGCTTGCTTCTAGTGATGTGTTTCTGTGTTCCATATACCAACTTATACACCTGCATATAACTCTGTATGATAGCATGTATCATACGTATTTATAATATATATATTTATTATTACCGTATATATATCTATCCACATCGGTCTGTACATACCTGCATATAATCCTTTTGATACTATAATCTGCAGATACTATATATATATAGCTGGCACGTATGACTTACTACCATAGTGACTTTATACCTGTATCACTGTACATACATCTGATTACTACGCTATTACTCAGTAGTACTAATTTATACCCAGTTTAATCACCTGTACATTGTATATTACTATTGCACTTTACTGTTTTATTTGCACTCTGGTTGGATGCCAAACTTATTTTTGTTGTACTGTATACCTGTGCTGTATAATGACGATACATTTGAATCGAATCTAATCTAAAGGGCCCCTATTCTATTCCTGTGTTTTGCTCTTTTCTTTTTCATTTTACACTGACAGGTTCTTATGACACTGAGAAATTGTGAAATATGAACATAGTGCAGCAGTGTGCGAACCATAATACCATGGTCTTTGGGGGAGCTATTTTTTTGGAGGACTTCACTGTGACGCTTGCTGTACACATAGGCTATAGGTATGAGTAACGTTACAGAACCACACATAGTCCACGCCACACAGGTCTGCTGCATGCATGATGAGGATGCACATATCGCTATCTATTACGGCAAATTAGTGAGCAATCATGAATCATACATCAAAAGCCTAATTTTACGCATTATACACTATGACGATATACAGAAAATTGAGAAATTTAAATGCATGGCAAAAATAGCAGTTATTGTCCGCATTTTAGAGACTCCAAAATCTCACAAATCATGTTTTCAGGGGAGCTGATGTTTCACCCTTTCACTGCAGCACTACCACACGGTTAACCCTTTCACTGCGACAATACATGGAAGGTTAACCCTTTCACTGCCACACGACAGCAGGTTAACCCTTTCACTGCCACACTACAGAAGGTTAACCCTTTACTATCACACTACCGACGGTTACCCGTCGGTAGTGTGATAGTAAAGGGTTAACCTTCTGTAGTGTGAAAGGGTTAAGGGCAGCTACTGTATGGCTCCCTGGCTCCCCCCTGTGGTTCGCACCCTGTAGTGCAGTTTTCTTGCATTGCACGGCTCAGTCTGGACCACTTATCATCTTTTGTCGTCCTCGTAGATCCTGGAGATCATCCGTGTGATCCTGAAGCTGTACGACCAGTGGAAGAACTTCGACGACAGGAAGGAGATGGCCGCCGTGCTCAACAAGATGCCGAAACCCAAACCGCCTCCCAACAGGTAGAGCCGACTCACCTCTGTACACATGGGATTGTAAACGTGTCAATTCTTCTCCTTTTTTCTTTCGGCTTTTCCCGTCGGGGGTCGCCACAGCGGATCATCCGTTTCCATCTGTCTCTGTCATCTGCGTCGTCCTCCGTCACTCCCGCTGCCTGCATGTCCTCCTTCACTGAGTCCATAAACCTCCTCTTGGGCCTTCCCCTCCTCCTCTTTCCTGGCAGCTCCATCTCCAGCATCCTCCTCCCGATGTACCCCACCTCCCTCCTCCGCACATGTCCAAACCATCTCAGTCTGGCTTCTCTCACTTTCTGCCCGAACTGCTCAACATGGGCCGTTCCTCTGATGTAGACATTTTCGATTTTGTCCAACCTTGTTACTCCCAGAGAGAACCTTAACATCTTCATCTCTGCTACCTCCAGCTCCGCCACCTGCTTGTTGGTCAGCGCCACTGTTTCTAGACCATACAGCATAGCTGGTCTCACTACCGTGCTGTAGACCTTTCCCTTTACTCTTGCTGGTACCCTTCTATCGCAGATCACCCTTGTCATCCTTCTCCACCCGCACCACCCGGCCTGCACTCTCTTCTTCACCTCCATACCACAGTCTCCATTACTTTGGACTGTTGACCCCAAGTACTTAAACTCGTCCACTTTTGGTACCTCTACTCCTTGCATCATCACCATCCCTCCGTCTTCCTTCCCATTCACACACATATACTTGGTCTTGCTTCTGCTCACCCTCATCCCCCTTCTCTCTAGCGCATGCCTCCACTTCTCCAGGTTCTCTTCCACCTGCTCCCTGCTCTCACTACAGATTGCGATGTCATCTGCGAACATCATGGTCCACGGGGACTCCTGCCTGACCTCGTCTGTCAGCCTGTCCATCACTACTGCAAATAAGAAAGGACTGAGGGCCGTGTATTACGTGGCAATACATAATAGATTTTATTATATTGATTTTTTTGTCAGTTCTGTTTAGCCTTTATATAATTTAAATTGTTATAGGCATTCAACATGCATATACCCTAAGGGTACATTTACAGGGTTTGCACAAGGTCCTTGAAGTGCTTAAAGTGCTTGATTCTTTTACAAAAAAAAGTCAAGGCCTGGAATTCCTTAACACTTTGGCTGCCATGGGTTAAATTCATTATCAACCGTAGGTTGCCGGCTCTATTTGTCTATTGAGAAAGTCCCCTTCTTTGCAGGGCTATAACTTTTTAAATTCTATTGCTACATTGCCATTATTAGGGCCCATTCAAAGTCCTATATGTATTGTTCATTGTGTAGCAACGTTAAACTTTTTCATTCACATATTCATAGTAAAGTATGGTCTAATGTATAAGTATGTTTTCATCTCTTTCTGCAGCTTTCTCCAGAACGTGATCTATAGCCCCAAATACATTATATTGATGATGCAATACAGTTTTATGGCAATCAGCGCGATATAAAAAATTCCAACTAGACGTACTTCTAGAAGTTACTACACGTCATCTGATGTTGACCGGATGGGCTAGGGGGCGTTTATAATTCAGTGGGCAGCGTTATACCAATCATCTAATGTGGGTCAAATGTTGATAATAGCAGTTAGTATCGAAGACGGTAACTTTACACGCTAAAACTCACCCCAGTCTCCGCTCGCCGTTGGGCGATCATCGTAGAGTAGAAATTTTACCATTATGGGATGTCGATTTACCCGGTCCATCTCCAGCTTGTATAATGGTATATGCGTCCAAATCATGTTGTTTATCGAGTTATTGGCAATCGATCGCTATGTAGTGTGTCGAGATCGAGTCCCGGAACCTATAGCTAGTGCCCGGAAGTAATACGGTCGACCAGCACAATCTCCATAGCACTTCCTGTTAAGCGATTGCACCGATCGGCCACCAGATGGCGCTCCTGAACCGCCAGAGAGGTCAGTGGGTCCTCCTGGTGGATCTCAGGCCAGCGGAGGGGAAATATGAATCCGATCCCAGATTTTTGAAATATTGATATTAAAGACGCTGTAAAGCGTCTTCGGCAACTTGAGCATGGCCGGGAATGACGTGTTTAGGCGTTTTCCGGCAGCCAAAGTGTTAACAACCCATTTTTTAACAAGGTGCTTAAAAAGTCCTTGAAATTAAAATCAACCGTTCGCATTGAATGTGTTTTTCAGCGCTGTCTCGCGCGCTCCAACTGCTTTTCCTCATTTCTTCTTCGCATGTGATGCTCTAGCTGGCAAGCAGGCCAAGAAGATGCTTAAAAAAAACTGCATTTAAAATTGAATTGTATCCTTCGAGTGACATCATTGAAAATGAAAAATAGTGCTTGGAAAAGTATTTAAAAGTCCTTGATTTTCATTTTGCAATGTCTGTGGGAACCCTGATTCAACATGCATATGCCCAGGGTACATTTAGTAATGAGATACTTGTGTTATTCTGAAGAAACATCTTGCCTCTCAGCTAGGGCTTTACAGACTGACAATGTTGCCACTTGAAGCATCGAACACGGTTTTCAAAGGAATGTTTGAATATTTTTTGGCACAATATTTTTGGTGGTCATGTCAGTTTAACCCTTTCACTGCCACACGACAGCCGGTTAACCCTTTCACTGTGACAATACAGAAGGTTAGCCCTTTACTATCACACAACCGACGGCGATGCTCCATCATCCGCGGAGCTAATGATGCTAATGATGGAGCATCGCCGTCGGTTGTGTGATAGTAAAGGGCTAACCTTCTGTCGTGTGGCAGTGAAAGGGTTAACTATCAGACATGGAAACCGATGTTATTGGAACCAGGGCGGTATCTGAGCCTCCTCATTCCTCGTATAGAAACAGCCCACAACGTTCATATTTAGGCTATTTATCATTCTTATGTATGAATCATTTGTTAGCTGATAGACTTTATAAACAAAAAGAGAATTCCTTTAATCTAATGTTAATTTGTTAATTTGAGTAGATCAGTTCCCATCTTGTATTGTTCAATAAATGTTGCAAATTTTTTTTTTTATATATAAAACAAATAATTAAACCAAAGAATAACTTCCGGTATAAACCACACCCACCCACGTCTGTTTTCTATCCGAATACAGATACAGATAATTGTGATGGTTGAACAGATGCAGATACAGATACCGTACTTTTCGGACTAAGCCGCGGCTTTTTCCCCATTTTTCGACCCTGCGGCTTATATAACGGTGCAGCTTATATGTGGACCAAACCCGAAAATGTAAAAATCGAAATATTGCTTTTTTTACTGCATTGAAATGTTATTTATCTGTTCCCTTATTTGCTAAACTTAATACAACTTGTAAATGAGTTAATTCTTGTTATTTGTCCGACAGTATTGTGACAATCCCCTCTGTGCACAAACCCTTACATATGGTAATTAAACATTAAAACACCTGCGGCTTATAATATAGTCCAGTGCGGCTTATATATGTACACATCATTCAATTTAGCTGCTGCGGCTTATAGTCAGGTGCGACTTATAGTACGAAAAGTACGAATGGTGTCTCCGCACACCCCTACTACATTCAGGGTATCTGCAGGTATTAAAAAGTATTACATTTATAATTCTCAATTTAAGGCCTTGAAAGGTATTAAAAGTGTAATTTGCACAGGTATTAAATGTTTGTATTCAAGTAGTTTTTTGCAGGGCTACTGGTAGCTTGAAGTGCAGCCAAGTGTCACTGTTTTTATTTTCATTTTCTTTGCTAGTATGGTCTTGAAATTGGTATACGATTTTGCTCTTGAGTGGTATTAAAAAGGTCTTAAATGTAACTGGTTGAAACCTGCAGATTCCCTGTGCATAGTAAAAACCACAACACGTTTACCCGATTTAAAATATTTGAATACCTTCGATCAAAGCTTCAAATTATTCAGTACAGCCCTACTCTATTACTCTATAATAATAGAGTAAACATACAGAACTGTTTAATATGTGTGTCTCAACTTACCGTTTTTGTTTTGTCTCCCTGTTTTTCAGCGAGAACGACCAGAGTTCCAACGGGAACCAAAGCAACTCCTACAGTCAGTCCTAGTGATGTGTGTCGAGGGAGGTGTGTTTATATTTAAAGTCTTGCAGCGTCACCGTTTGTGATCATCAAGCTGGGAAATCGCACTTTTCAACCGACCTGGGAAAAAACCTGTCCCTTCTCCTTTTTGACCCTCTCCCACCCCAAACCAGAACGCCCTCTAGTTCCACTCTCTGGGTCACTGTGAGTTTATCTGTCCGAGCTTTGGCCACTGGAACGCCTGCGGTGACTGCTGGAGTGCCGATAAGACAGTTTTAAAACCTTTATGGAAATTAACCAAGACTGAGGAAGCCGGTGGAGAGGGAGAAGGTGGGGGGGGGGGGGGGGGGGGTGTCTGAACTCTGGAGTGGGATCTTGTATAGGTGTGTTAATAGGGAGGTAACATCTATTCTAGGGGTTCTCAAACTTTTTTATACCACAACCCCATTTTATTCAAGATTTGTTTTGGCGACCCCACTTTATAATTTAATTTTTTAATTTTGACTTGCCAATGTCACCTACCCACGACCCCACTTTGGGTCACGACCCGTAGTTTGAGAACCGCTGATCTATATGATTCTATTGGTTTAATGTCATTGTGATGATCCTGACCTCCTTGAAACGTCTTCAGGGCCAAAGTCATTTGATATGGACCTCCGTGAGATCGTGTGTGTGTGTGTGTGTGTGTGTGTGTGTGTGTGTGTCAAGCATATTTCTTACCTGCCAACTTTTTTTTGATAAAAAAAAAATTATTATTATTTTATATAATCTTTTTTTTAAATAAAATATATATATTATATAATCATACTTGTGATTGTGTTATCTGCGAGACATCGCCACCTTGCTGTCTGCAAACAGCTCCACTGTCTGTGTGTATACTCGAGTGGCCTCCAGCTCCAGCAAGGATTCTCCGGCGCTGCAGCTGGACCCTAAACGCTACATTCAGCATGCAAAAGGATTCTCCTCAGCTACAGCTGGACCCTATTCAGCAGCGATGTAAGCCAGGGACTCGAATACGCATGTTGTTGTAGGACATTGATGTCGGGAGCTTTCTGTAGCTACTGCTGGATGGCGTTGGGACAACGCCTCAGTGAACTATTTAGTTTACTGCGACATTTCGTAGTGACTAGTGAGCTACCTAGCCAACGGAGGTATTATGCACTGGACTATTGCTGGAGCATTTGTTGATGTCGGGAGCTAT
Organism: Notolepis coatsorum; assembly: GCF_963971535.1. Taxonomy (NCBI): domain Eukaryota; kingdom Metazoa; phylum Chordata; class Actinopteri; order Aulopiformes; family Paralepididae; genus Notolepis; species Notolepis coatsorum. The sequence goes on along the minus strand of NC_140179.1, from coordinate 12,150,513 downwards.
CCGTAGCTAGCCGGCTGGATAACGTTACACAATGCCTCATGTATTAAACTAAGTGAATAGTTGACTGGGTCATTTTGTAACGGTAGCTAACGTTATCGCCACCACGCAACAAGTCAAAATGCTCGCTATCTGCAAACGGCTCCACTGTCTGTGTGTATACTCGAGTAGCCTCCAGCTCCAGCAAGGAGTCTCCGGCGCTGCAGCTGGACCCTACTGGAGCTAACGTCTACTAGGTAGCTACCTATCCAACGGAGGTATTATGCACTACTAGACTTGCTGGAGCATTTGTTGATATCGGGAGCTATCAGTAGCTAGCCGGCTAGATAACGGACAATGCCTCAGTATTAAACTAAAAGTGAATAGTTGACTGGGTCATTTTGTAACGGTAGCTAACGTTAGAGCAGTCAGCAGACTGCCCGGCCCGACTCTAGCCTCTCTGTTTACATGGGGTTGGGAGGGGCTGGAGGAGGGAGGAGCAGCGCGTTGCATGTCTGTGTGCTTGAGACAGCGAGTGAGAACTCCGCTAAGAATTGGATCATGTTATTCGATCGGTTTTCACATGACTATTTCGTTGGCTGCCACATGGCGGACAGACCTCTCAGTCCCACCCGCCAAACGTAAAATCTGCCCGCAAATGGCGCTTGGCGGGCTTTAATTTCGCTCCGTGTGTGTGTGTGTGTGTGTGTGTGTGTGTGTGTCACTATCTGGACGTGTAATTCATTCCTCAGGGACTACAGTAGTATTTTCCTCTACTTGTGTCTGAACAGCGATTGGTTCCTGTGCTGTTAAGAGAGGTGGGATCTGATTTGGAAATCAGGTTTGTGTGATTTGAGATCATGGTCGGATGCCCCTGAGGTCTGCTGGGTGGCCGCGGACCTCAGGAGGAGTCCTGGAGCAGAGAGAATGTAGCCTTTACCATGTTGGGTTGACATTAGCGCCTTGAATATCTGAATATACTCTTACTAATTATGATACGTGCTCCCCCCCCTTCCCCCCTCCATTTGTAAATAGCCTTATATTTCTGTTTTGTAAAAAATGTCTGTCATATTGCTACTGTCAGACGGAAAGCCCCGTTTATCCAAAAAGGGTTAAAAGTGGTATTTATTTTAGTTAAAATAATGTGGTCTACATGCTATAATAACAGCTCTACATTCTGACAGCCATCCCTGATGTAGAGTGTCTGGTCAGTAACATGGGTCTCCCAGTCTCTCCGCGCCGCTCTCACCAGAAATACATTTAGTATTTTCTGATATCCCGTTCTCACTTCCATCCAATCGGGAGAGAAAGCTCCACATTGCAAAAACAACCTGATTGGACAAGTGCAACAGGATACCAGAAAAGGTATTTTGTGTTTACTGCAGAGCGACTCGGAGACCCATGTTACTGACAACACTTCAAGATATCAGTGATGGTCCTCAGTATATAGAGCTGTTTAATAACACTTATTTAAACAAAAGAATACAGCTTACAGCACTTTTTTTCTTTTTCTTTTACTTTTCATTAATTATGAAAAAGCAACCTCATTTTCAGATTGAAGTGTTTATTTTGAAATTGGAATTGTAAATTTGGGATTTTTTGGGAAAAATTTGGTTTTCACCCGACAGCCACAATATTTGTCTTCATAAAGTAAACGTACTACTTCAAATCATGAGCTGCTTCAGTTACATTGTTGTGCTTCAGGTAAAAGCGCCACAATTTGTTTCACTATCAACCGTTTTGATTTTATTTACCTGCAAGTGCAACAAAGCTTTTATGTTATTTCATTTATTTTACTTTAGGTATATAGGTTTTTATTATTATTTCGTTTTTATAGCAAATCAAAATCCTACTTGATCTTTTAAAACGACAAATCGCAATCAGTACTGATTTGCTCGCGAAGGCCCAGCCCCACTACTATTATTTTGTGTGTGTGTTCCCACCTTGTATTTAAGCAACGTATCGTGGCAATATGTACACATATACCTGTAGATATCCTGTATATTTTGTGATGTGTAACACAGTGGGAGCCATGCGTGAGTGTATACGTCTGTATTCGAACTTAAGAGGCGCTTGGATGCCTTACAAAATAATGAGCTGCTGGTTTTTTAAAGAGAAACTCCTTCATGCAAGCACACTGTGTTCCAGGCGGTGGGGGGGGGGGGGGGGGGGGGGGGGCGGAGGGACCGTCAGAGAGAGAGATCCTCTCTTCCTCCACAACATCTGTTACTTCCTCCCTGTTCACTTGAGTGGGTGTACTAAAGGGCTTTACCCTATAGCATAACCATCCCTGCTAAATAGACGCTACTTAGAGAAACTTCCACAAAATTATGATTTAAGATCAAGTATTACTTGAATTGTACGTATGTAATTTTTTGAAAGCTCTTTTGTGGTAATAAAATGTACATTGTGGAAAACAAAATTGTTCAGTCTCCTTTTTATCGCCTCCAGTTGCGTCCCATTATTTTCATGTCTGTGTTTTCACTGGAACTTTTGAGGTGTTGACCACTGAAGTAGTCTTTTAGGATGTTGTCTTCTAGATTGATTGATATACCGTAATTTTCGCACTATAAGCCGCACGGTGGTGTAGTGGTTAACACTGTCGCCTCACAGCAAGAAGGTCCAGGGTTCGATTCCCGCTTGGGGACCAGGTTTCCATGATGCCAGGTACCCAGGTGGGGTATCTCCCAGGCCTTTCTGTGTGGAGTTTGCATGTTCTCCCCGTGCTCGCAAGGGTTTCCCCCCCGATAAGATAAACCCAACGGAAAAACATGCACAACAACAGACCGCTAACGCTGTGGCGTCCTTGACGAAGACGGACAGGAGCACTTGGATTGGTCCCCTGGCGCGGCTCACGTTGACGCCTGTCTGCTCCCGGCTGCCCTTGGGGGGGAAGGACGACGGGATGGGTTAATCGCAGAGACTAATCGCATCGGCGATCCTAAAAGAGACAATGCATGCGTGTGTGTTCCGGTGTGTGTGCTAAACTAACCGCTGTGTGTACCGCTAAAAAACATTGAGTGTCGTTGCATGCTGAATAAAGACCTCTGCAACAGGTCCTGCATTATTATTATTATACCTGAATATAAGCCGCAGCAGTAAAATTGAATGATGTGTACATATATAAGCCGCACTGGACTATAAGCCGCAGGTGTTTTAATGTTTAATTACCATATGTAAGGGTTCGTGCACAGAGGGGATTGTCGGGAAAGAGATGGCTGTTTGAGGAAGAAGAGAGAAGAGCGAGTGAGAGTTAAAGGTGGTGGACTGTAACCTGTCAAATCCATAGATTTAGGAGGTCCCCTAGTGGCCGTTAGCTGTAAAAATCCATAGATTAGCCGCACCGTTATATAAGCCGCAGGGTCGAAAAATGGGGGGGAAAGGCGCGGCTTATAGTCAGAAAATTACGGTATCTGCATTATTGTATCCCACTTTATGCTTTGCCCTTGCTGCTTGTTTTACACTGATTTGATGTCTTATTTCTGATGTAAAGCACTTTGAACTACAATCCCCTGTATGAAAGGTGCTATACAAATAAAATTATTATTATTAAGAAAAATCTGATCTGAGCATTAATTTAGGGTTAAGGTTACAGTTAAGGTTACAGTTAGGCATGTAGTTATGGTTAAGGTTAGGCATATAGTTGTTATGTTTAAGGTTAGGGTTAGAGATGTAGTTATGGCTAAGGTTAGGGTTAGACATGTAGTTGTTAAGGTTAGGGTTAGACATATAGTTGTTAGGGTTAGGCATGTAGTGGCTCGGGAGGTAGAGCAGTCGTCTGGTAATCCAGAGGTTCCTGGTTTGATTCCCGCTCATCCCAGGCAGCGTGTCGAAGTGTCCTTGAGCACTTAACCCCTAACTGCTCCCGATGAGCAGGTTGGCACCTTGCATGGTGGCCTCCGCCATTGGTGTGTAAATGTGTGAGTGAATGGGTAAAATGTGAGGAACAAATTGTAAAGCGCTTTGGATAAAAGCGCTATATAAATGCCCCATTTACCATGTTTTTGTTGTTAGAGTTAGAAATACAGAGCTAGAGGAGTTACATACAGTACAGAATATATATACAGAGGTAGAGGAGTTATATAAAGAATATATACAGAGGTAGAGGAGTTATATATATTGAATTTATATAATGGCATGCAAATTTCTTGATTCTGATTGGCTGAAACAGTCAAGTTACACGTTGTTATTTCTCATAACACACTCCACGTGATGCCACAACCGAATTACGTTTTTTTTTTTCGAATCACTCCACCGTTCGGGTTTTTAGGAATGAAACCAAGATGGCGGACAATAATCTTTATGAATGGATGTATTGATAGCGTCATAACGACTCATTCAAAAACGATTGTCACGTGGAATGTGTTAGTTGCTTACACAATGTTGGATTATGTAATTGGTTGGTCATGACTCATTGTGAAACAAAATATAAATCGCGGGAAGTGTGTTGTTAGATGCCATTCGTTGTGGAACCTCCTCCTTCAAGAGGACACTCATTTCACTGTTAATACAATTTCAATCAATCAATCCAATAACAACCGCTCACTTCACTGTTAGATGCCAGTGTTTTCCTGCCTAGGGGGGTCTAACGACCACCCCTAGGCATGATCTAATTCTTATAATGCACTCCTGCACGTGATGTAATGCTTAAATAGAGCAGTCGTAGAGTGTTAGGGCTGACGGGTTATACAGAGCTAGAGGAGTTACATACAGTACAGAATATATACAGAGGTAGAGCAGTAGCAGTCGTAGAGTGTAAGGGCTGACGGGTTATACAGAGCTAGAGGAGTTACATACAGTACAGAATATATACAGAGGTAGAGCAGTAGCAGTCGTAGAGTGTAAGGGCTGACGGCCAGGGGATTCCAGATCGGTTGGTAAGGAGGGCCACACATAGTAAAGGATTTGTAAAATATTTGCTTACTTATTACAAAGCTTGTGTGTTCACTTCTTGGGTCGTGAGAGGGTGGAATGAGAGCTTGATTCTGACTTTTCAAAATCTTTACAAGCTTGTAGATACTTTATGGGTAGAACACGGCCTTCACTTTTGTTGAGTAACACCTTTACGGTGAAGGTCTCTCACTTTTCAGACTCTTTCTCACTCCTCTTCTCATGCTCTCGGTTTCTCTCTCTCTCTCTCGCTCAGCAAGGCCAACGGCTTCTCTGTTACAGTGGGTGACAATATTGTCACAAGGAAAGATGAAATTATATACCTGGGTTCCATCCTAGAGGCAAATCTTTCCTGTGACAAAATGGCAACCAATGTAATCAAAGAAGTCAACCAACGAACAAGATTCTTTTTTTTTATCCACTTTTTCTCCTCCTATTTTTTGTATTTTCCTCCCATCCCAATTTAGTCGTTATGCCAATTCCCCCCTCCCCTTCCTGGTTGTTGCGCGCATGTGCCCCCCACTGGTCTGTCTAGGGAGCCCTGAAGTCTATCACATGCTTCCTCCGATACATAGGAGACAGCCAGCAGCCTCTTTTCACCTGGCAGCGAGGACTCTCATTGGTGAAGTGCAGGCACGTGCACACATAGGGGTGAATGGGTGCCCGGGCACCTGCCTTTTTCATTTTTTTTTTACTGTTGCACATATAGATATACTGCCCTGCCCTTCCAAATGAAAGATGTCACGATAGAATCTAAATATTAGGTAAAGAAAGAGAGAGAAATGCCACCCCTCCTCGTGGAAGGACCTATTATTTACGCATAGCCCTCTGACCCCAGTAACAACATCGGAGCCCTGATCAGCAAGGAGCATCTAGAGAAGGTAGTATCTACACCCCATTGCCCTTTTCTAAAAACTTTGTGGATGTATTATTATTATTATTATTATTATTATTATTATTATTATTATTATTATTATTATTATTATTATTATTATTATTATTATTATTATTATTACTAGATAATAATGTATTATTATTATCTATTAAAGAGGTAAAGGGGAAGCTATTTTCGGACGTTTTTATCATGACACTTGACTCATCCCAGTCTTATTCAAGAATAAAAAGTGCAAGAAGCTCTGATGATCTACTCACTAGGTAACAGTCATCCCTTAAAAAGGACCTAAAACACTTAATAATGCCTTAATCTATGCACACACTACTAAATAAAAGTCAAAGGTGTACTTTGCAGACCCCTTAAACATACCTTAATTTCAGTCAGGGGTTAAACACCTTAATCAGTAATATCAGGGTAAATTAAGGAGCTTAATTTAAATGAAGGCATTGTAAATGGTTTTTAAGGGTAACATTCAGGGTTTTTATCCTTTAATTCTACAATTTACAGTTTTTGTAAAGGATTTACAATCGCCCTTTGTCAGCTATTGTAGCCCAGTGAGAGCCTGCAGGTTTTTATTTATTTATTTATTGTAGGGCAAATATAACTGAGAGGGCATACATACCCTCATCTCGCACCTTGTTGCCCATATGCTCATGTCCAGAGTTAATTATATTGATTTGTTATATTGTTTACACTGCTTTTTTACTACTTGTACCTCCCCTCCCCCCTCCCCCATGCTGCTATGATGCCTGAATTTCCCCAACAAGGGGATCAATAAAGGAATATTTTATCTTATCTTATCTTAACCCCCCCCAGGTGCGCGGCTTTGTGGCGCTAGCTAAATCGGAAGGCGCCACCATCCACTGCGGCGCGAGGGGGTCGACCGGCTGGACCTCCCCGAGGACAACCGCTCTGGCTACTTCATGCCGGTTACCGTGATCTCCGGCGTGGCCGACGGCTCCCCCGTCATGCAGGAGGAGATCTTCGGGCCCGTCGCCTGCGTCAGCCCCTTCGACACCGAGGACGAGGCCGTCGCCAGGGCCAACGGCGTGCGCTACGCGGCCTGGCCGCCACGCTGTGGTCGCGGGACGTGGGCAGGGTCCACAGGGTGGCCGGGAGGCTCCAGGCGGGCCTGGTCTGGACCAACTGTTGGCTGGTCAGGGACCTCAACCTGCCGTTCGGAGGGACGAAGAGCTCCGGGGTGGGGAGGGAGGGAGGGAGGGAGGGAAGGATTCCTATCACTTCTTCACTGAGGTGAAGACCATCACCATCAAACACTGAGAGGAGAGGAGAGAGGAGAGAAGAGGAGAGAGGAGGAGGAGAAAGGAGAAGAGAGAGGGGAGAAGAGGAGGAGAGACGAGGAGAGAAGAGGGGGGTCCTATCACTTCTTCACCGAGGTGAAGACCATCACCATCAAACACAGAGAGGAGGAGGAGAGAAGAGGAGGAAAGAAGAGGAGAGGAGGGATGGATTCCTATCACTTCTTCACCGAGGTGACGACCATCACCGTCAAACACTGAGAGAAGAGGAGAGAGAAGAGGATAGAAGAGGAGGAGAGAGGAGAGAAGAGGATAGAGGAGAGAAGAGGAGGAGGAGAGAGGAGAGGAGAGGAGAGAGGGCAGAAGAGGAGAGGAGGGGGGTCCTATCACTTCTTCACTGAGGTGAAGACCATCACCATCAAACACAGAGAGGAGGAGAGAGGAGAAGAGAGAGGGGGGGGGGAAAGGGGTTGGAAAAGGGAAGGTCTCAGAAGGAGGTAGCGAATGGGTTAACACAGTGTTCTTTTTACACCATGTGAAGAAAATTCCACATGAAAACTGCTCAATTACACAATCTCCTGAGGGCAAAATCATTGTTTAATTTCTTCGGCAAACAAAGATTAAACCTGTAGTAGTATGTAACGTTTGCATGGGAAAATAACTAAATCACAGAGTTGGGCTGAGCAAGAGCAAACCCTCCCATCAGCAACCTATGAAACCCTGTGGAATTGCCCATGCCATGCCTTCTGGTCGGACACTACCAAATGGCGCATAAATCTTCTCTGCAAACAGGAAATTCATGAATTACATAATATGTAATATGTTATATAATATTATTACATACTACGTAAAATGCTACAGACTTTATTTTCTTGCTGTTTTCTCGTATCCTTTTTGTTTTTGATGAAAGTTACACAGTGCAGCTTTAAGCTGTTGAGAACTGGTCAGTGATGACTATGCATATAGCTGCGTGGCTTTCACACTGACATCAGTACACCTGTTCCACCCCAGGTGAAAATCTGCATAAAATGTATACCTAGGCAAATGGAATATTGCTCGCACTTCTACAAGAGCTATTTGCATATTCTTGGTATCTAGGTACATCTATGGACCTCGGTGAATGTATTCTCAGTGTCAGAAATATTGTGTCTATTACTAGGCTTGCTTAAATTGTGATGAAACAAAGGAAAATATGAATTATGATTTATCTTTTCATCTTTGACAGTGAATAACACCATGATAATAATGACCAGACTTAAAAAACTGCCACTGACCTCGTTCAGTACCCTCTTGAGATCATGTGTACAAAAGATCTAAGGAAATTAATAAAGGGAAGATGATAAAACCGAAGGTTCTGTATATACAGTACTGAATTCTCCCATCCGGACCAATGCAATTTGAAATATTATTATAGAATATAGAATATATGCTTATACATTACCTTATTATAGCCAATTCGCACATTTATATATATATACATATAGTATCTTTCAAATGCCCGAGTTCAATTTGGATTTAGTATCACCAGGCGTGCATAATAACAGATACTGATATTTACTGTAATCGACTGTACTTTTTTATTTCCCCCACAGTGTAACCGTTTTGAAACTAATTTCAGATCTAATTGTTCCTACATGCTAACAATAGTGAGGAGAAACTGACTGTGTTTCAATATTTGTCAAAAACGTTACCTTTTGTGGCTTATTATCGCGAATCATAACAATTATTGATATGATTCATTCAGAACGCTGAACTTTGAACCACCATAGTATGTGACTATATAATTGTATTTGAATTTTATCTTGTTTTTCTGTTTATTTACATTGAGTACAGCTTGTGTTATATTACGTTTTATTGTATTTTCTTGTATTTTCTTATGGCCATCTTGGTCTATATGTCATTTGTTAAGTAATTGGTAAAGTATATTATTATATACTTATTGTTATGTGTCTTGTAAGCCCATATGGGTTGGGCATACATCTGTATGTAAGACAAAAAAAAATAAAAAATAAAATCAAATCAAATGTGACAGGAAGTGTAGATCGGAGAAATTTCAACGCTGGCCGCAAAAAAACTACAATTCCCATGGTTCAACATTTTCATTTCCGGTTCCGGCTTGGATAGACATTCGCATATCGAAAGCTTAAAACGATATAAGGACACTTTTAACCTATTGCTAACCTATTGCCAACCTAACGTTTTACATTCTACATGCTTTTGTGACATAGTAGTGATGTTAATACTTGAAAACGGTTGATTTTAAAATCGCTAATTATTTTCATCACTCATAAAAATATGCCTATATGATCATAATGTCAAAAGGGGTCGGTACCGACCCTGTGGGGGGGAACAGGTTAAGAAGCTGTTGTGAGTAGTATTTCATTTTCAAATGAAAATGTGTCATTATCTCATATGTGTCATTATAGTCATTCTAGTCTTTTGGTTTTAATATTAGGGGATTCCAACCAGTTGGGAAAGCCTGAGTTAGAAGAAGCCTGAGAGGGAGAGAAGAGGAATGAGGAATTAGCTTTTATAATTTTATTGATGAACAAAGCTGGACACTTAACCCAAATGGAGTCTTTGATTCGTAACCAATCAAAAACAAATGTGTCATTCGTTCCTTTTGAGACACGGTGCACTAAATCGGATCAATTGTTTTTTTTTATCTACTTTTTTCTCCCATTTTCTATTTTTTCTCCCATCCCAATTTCGTATCGTCCAATTCTACCCTCCCCTGTCTCGAACGCTGTTAGGCCATGCCTCCCACAAGCCGGCTGCAATGTGGACGAAGCCTTACATCACGTGTCCTCTCCGGTACTCGAGGAAGCAGCCGTCGCATCTTTTCACCTGCACAGCGCGATCTCTCAGGGGCGGGGGTCTGCGTGGGAGGGATACGCCGCCCCCGTCGCTTCCTGATTCTGCTGCGCAGGCGCACCAACCGACCTGTGGGAGTCGCTGTCCACAACGTCCGATCCCCACACATCAGCTTTCCCACCCCTAACACTGCCAATTGTGTTAGTATGAACGACCAGCCAAGCTGATAGCAATGTGGAGAGTTGGGCTCGAACCCAGCGTCTCCTGCATTGGTGGCGAGCGCCTTGCCCACTACACCACGTAGCCGTACCAAATCGGATCAATTGTAATTTTCAATAAAATCTTTAATATATTTCTTCTTTTTAATTTTTTTTACTCAAGCACTTGGTTTGAACTCTGTAATGTCATTGGTATATCAACAGAATGCACTGATATTATTTGAATGATAACTCATGACTCAACATTTCAAGTTTCTTTAATAGTTGTCATACAGAAGTACAGAATACTTTTGTACAAAATGCTTCTTACTGTTGCGCTCCAGAGACTGTGCATGACAAGATAAGTATGAAATAAAAACATAGTAAAAATTAGAAGAAAAAAAAGAGGTCACAGTGTTCAGTTTAGACATATGTACAATGTTCGTAGACGTAGTTACCATACAATATACAATACTGTGCAGTGTACTAATATACAATACTATATAGTGCAAGGCATAAATGGACGAGGTGCAGTTTAGGTACAATTCACAGTAGGTGTACGAGTTGTAGTGCAAATCCTTTATCAATAAATATAAAGTGTAAGTGTGTTTGTGTGATCTAAAGTGTGGAGAGTGGGTGCTGCAGTGTGTTGTTTGTTTGAGTGAGTGTGTGTGTGCGTGTGGGTGTGTGTGCTGTGTGCATTTGATGGTTGTTGCATAGTGATTATTGTTCGTTTAGCGATTATTGTTCGTTTAGCAGCCTGATGGCCTGGGGATAGAAGCTCCTTCTGAGTCTTTCTGTGCTCGCCATAAGACTCCGGTATCGCTTGCCTGACGGCAGCAGTTCAAAGAGGCAGTTGTTCGGGTGGCTCGAGTCCTTAATAATTCTCTTAGCCTTCCCCTTGCACCGCTTGTTGTAAATGTTCTGGAGGGTGGGAAGCCCCCCTCTAATTGTGCGTTCGGCTGAACGTGTCACTCTTTGTAGTCTGCTACGGTCTTGTGCAGTGCTATTCCCAAACCAGGAGGTGATGTTGCCGGTCAGGATGCTCTCTATTGTACATGAGTAGAAGTTCCTAAGGATCTTCTGACTGACTTGGAACTTCCTTAGGCGCCTGAGGAAGTAGAGGCGTTGTCGTGCCTTCTTCACAACACTGTCAATGTGTGTGGTCCATGTCAAGTCCTCGGATATGTGGGCTCCGAGGTACTTGAAACTGTTCACTCTCTCAACTGGTGCCCCGTCGATGCTGAGGGGGCACATGAGTGAAACGTTAACAAATCTCTTTCTCCCTTGTAGGATAGACTTTGAGCTACTGAGAGAAAAACAATAATTAATTTGGCAAACAAATGAATTAATCAATATTTTCATCAATAATCCCATATTCTGTGCTTTTCATATCCAATAGGATTACCCCAAGAAAATTGCTAAAGTGGCCTGTACTTGTATGTCCATTCTGTTATGTAATTGCTCCTTTCTGTTATCTTTGTGTACTTAACATAGCAATGAACTCTAAACCATGTTGACAGACCACGGACAGAAGACGGTAAGAAGCTGATCCATGGCCTCGGTGGTGCACGTAGTCATAGTCACTGCAATCTTGGCCAAGACCCCGCGACATCCACTTGGTCAACACTATGAGACAACCACTCAAACACATGATGGCGCTGCTCCGACCGGCTGCCTCTCTGTTCGCTCCGTCGAGACTGTGTTTACTTTTGTTAATATTTATAGTTTTTAGAGTTTTGTTCGTACCAACTGTTGGTGCATTTAATGTATATGACCGTCAGTCACTCATAGACATTGGATTACGGGAAACTTACCAACTGGATTACTCACTGGATCAGCTTTCCGAACCGCATCAATGGCCTGAAGAAATTCTCCGGAGATCAGGACCAGATCCTTTGTTCCTAGACCCCAGGAACAGAGGAACCAGACGGCGAGGGAAGAGGGCTGGGATCCGTAACAGGCTGAGATCCAGACGCCACCGAACACCACTGCCCAGTATATTACTAGCCAATGTACAATCAATTGACAATAAACTGGATGACATCCGAGCAAGGATTCAATATCAAAGAGACGTTAGGGACTGCAACGTCCTCTGCTTCACCGAGACGTGGTTGACGCCGGACGTCCCAGACCACGCAATTCAACCGGCTGATCACTTCTTTATCCACCGCAAGGACAGATCAGCAGAGTCCGGTAAACAACGTGGAGGAGGTATTGCCTTCATGTTTAACAAAAATTGGAGCGACCCAACTAATGTGAAGGAATTATCCAACCACTGCTCCCCAGAACTGGAATATATAACCATCAAGTGTCGTCCTTTCTTCCTCCCGAGGGAGTTAACGGCGATCGTCCTGGTCGGAGTGTATATTCCACCGCAAGCCAGCAACAAGGTTGCGCTCTCCAGACTACACGACGAGGTAAATAGAATCCAAGTGGCGAATGTTAACGCCGCCATTTTAGTTCTGGGAGATTTCAATAGCGCCAATCTGAGAAAGGTATTGCCTGACTTCTATCAGCATGTGACTTGCAACACCAGAGGCGGTAACATCCTAGATCACTGTTACACGCAATTTAAAGGTGGCTACAAGGCTCATTCTGATAGTGGCTTCGGTAAGTCAGATCACGCATCCATTTTTCTTTCACCAAAGTACAGACAGAGAATTAAAAGTACTCCCGTAGTCTCGCGAGAGGTGCAGAAATGGGATGTGACGTCAGAGGATACGATCCGGTCAGTGTTTCACAACACAGACTGGAATGTGTTCCGCGACACAGATAACATTAATGCCTACACGGAGACAGTGCTGGACTATGTTTGTACTAGGGTGAAAGAAACAATCCCCACTACCAAAATGAAAGTTTACCCAAATCAAAAACCCTGGGTAGACAAATCCGTCCGTGAAGCTCTGAGAGAGCGCACCAAAGCATACAACAACGGCCTAGAGGCAGGCAACATGAATGACCACAAGGTGGCGCGATACAACGTAAGGAGGACAGTGTCAGAGGCCAAACGACGCTACAGGGATAAAATTGAACTCCAGTTTGAACAAGCTGACTCTAGAGCTATGTGGCAGGGGCTCAAAACGATGACAGACTACAAAGGCGCCTCCCTCAAACTGAACAGTGACATCTCCTTAGCAAATGACCTCAATACCTTCTATGCGAGGTTTGATGCTGGTAATAACAACACCAGCTCACAAGCCTCGGCAATGGGGGGGGGGGGGTCGGCTGCTGATGGAGGCGCAGTGTTCAGGGTAACAGAGCATGAGGTGAGGCGGACCTTTAAAAAAGTGAATATCAGGAAGGCAGCAGGTCCAGACGGCATCCCCGGCCGCGTCCTAAAAGTCTGTGCCGACCAACTGGCCCCAGTATTCACTGACATATTTAACCTGTCCTTAGAACAGGCTGTCATCCCCACCTGCCTGAAGAAGTCCACTATTATCCCTGTACCCAAAAAATCCAAGCCTGCTTGCCTCAACGACTACCGCCCTGTAGCTCTCACCTCCATAGCCATGAAGTGCTTCGAGAAGCTAGTAAAGGGCTACATCTGCTCCTCCCTCCCCATCAACATGGACCCCCTGCAATTTGCATACCGCCCCAACAGGTCCACGGAGGACGCCATATCCCATGTGCTGCACACAGCAGCATCACACCTGGACAAGAGGCAGGGGAACTATGTGAGAATGCTATTCATCGACTACAGCTCGGCATTCAATACCATAGTCCCCTCCATACTCATAGCCAAGCTCAGGGACCTGGGCTTGGGCTATGACCTCTGCCAGTGGGTCTTGGACTTCCTGACTGGCAGACCCCAGGTGGTGAGAGCAGGCAACTGCACCTCCTCATCCATCACCCTCAACATAGGGGCCCCCCAGGGCTGTGTTCTGAGTCCCCTCCTCTACTCCCTGTACACACACGACTGTGTGGCTCAGCGGAGTAGCAATACAATCGTCAAATTTGCTGACGACACAGTGGTGGTGGGCCTGATCTCTGCCAACGACGAGAGGGCCTACCTGGAAGAGGTCAAGGTCCTGGCGGGATGGTGCCAGGAAAACAGCCTCTCCCTGAACGTCAGCAAAACAAAGGAGATGATTGTGGACTTCAGGAGGTCGGGGGTCAAGGACTACAGCCCCCTCAGCATCGACGGGGCACCGGTTGAGAGAGTCAACAGCTTTAAGTACCTCGGAGCCTACATATCCGAGGACTTGACATGGACCACACACATTAACAGTGTTGTGAAGAAGGCACGACAACGCCTCTACTTCCTCAGGCGCCTAAGGAAGTTCCAAGTCAGCCAGAAGATCCTTAAGAACTTCTACTCATGTACAATAGAGAGCATCTTGACCGGCAACATCACCTCCTGGTTTGGGAATAGCACTGCACAAGACCAAAGCACACTACAAAGAGTGACACGTTCAGCCGAACGCACAATTGGAGGGGGGCTCCCCACCCTCCAGAACATTTACTACAAGCATTGCAAGGGCAAGGCTAAGAGAATCATTAAAGACTCCAGTCACCCGAACAACTGCCTCTTTGAACTGCTGCGGTCAGGCAAGCGATACAGGAGTCTCAAGGCGAGCACAGAAAGACTCAGAAGAAGCTTCTATCCCCAGGCCATCAGGCTGCTAAACGAACAATGAATGAACACTACACAACAACAACCACCAAACGCACATAGCACACACATCCACACGCACACACTCACTTTAAACAAACACACTGTAGCACCCACTCCACACACTTATAGCACACACCCACTTTAAACAAACACACTGTAGCACCCACTCCCCACACTTTATATTTATGGATGAAGGATTGCACTACAACTCGTACACCTTACTGTAAATTGTACCTAAAATTGTACCTCATCCCATTTCTGCTTTGCACTAGATAGTACTGTACATTAGTACACTGCATAGTATTGTGTATTGTATATTATATAGTAACTCAGAACATTGTACATATGTCTATACCGAACACTGTGACCTCATTTTCTTCTTCTAAATTCATGCTATATTATGTTATTATGTTATTTGATACTATCTTGTCTAGCACAGTCTCTGGAGCGTAACAGTAAGAAGCATTTTGTATGAAAGTATTCTGTACTTCTGTATGACAACTATTAAAGAACTTGAACTTGAGATATGGGGGGGGGTTAGAGAGTTCCCATGTTTGTAGTCCGCGGAGATGGAGCAATAAATACATGTAGTGAGCATATGCATACATGGTGACAGTAGAATCACAGTATATAAGAACATTGTGAAATAGAGTAATAGATAGAACTACTGCAGGCGTATGTATACAGGATGAGATACAAGACAATAGCTCAGGGCCGTATCCCCCAGGGGGCATGAGAGACCACTCAGAATTGGTCAGGGCAGAGCAGGTAGGTTCAGCACTGCAGGCCAGATAGAAGGTGGAATGAAGCTGTTCCATGGGACCGGTTGAGACAGAGACAGAGGTTAAAAAGGTTCTCCCATGTCTGCAGAAAAGCAGACATGGGAGCAAATAGACATCCTAACTAAACTAGACAGATTAATCTAAGGGTCAGTCCCCGACCAGGTGAGATCAGGGTAGGTTGAAGGAGAGAGAGAAAAGATGGGTCTTAAGCAGGGATTTAAAAGCTTCGACAGAGCAGGCACCCCTGACGACGGCAGGTAATTTGTTCCACAGGTAGGGAGCGCGGTAGACAAAGGCTCCTTGTCATCTGGGAACTGTCCATCTGTTAACAACTTATTTGACAGGAATGCGAAAATGTCTTGTTACACCTGGCGCAACTAACTCCTCGTCAACAGAAATATCTCTACTTGATGTGTATTGTGTCTAGCACAATAAAAGCTTGAAATTATATTGATGATTGATGTTTGAAGTGCTGCATTCTCAGCTTATTTGCTGTCTTCTTCTGTGTTTTCTTCTCATGGAACAACAGTAAGTTATTTCGCTTGATCGGTACTGTCAGAAGTCTGTCATTTGATTTAAGCACTCTTCCTGAAATTGTTATACTGCTCTTGTCCCGTAGACTTGAGTTGATGGACAGATAGGGCAGCAGCCACAGACTCACACACCTTATTGTCTAATGTAACCAGGTCTTTACTGCCCTCTTCAAAGGGATTCCCATTGCTCAGCAACACCTCCATCAGGTCTTTGGCATGGCGTTGACATTGGTGCTGAGATGCAGATCCTTTCTTGTGATGAGGACGTTCTTCACAATCATCGTTTGTTCTTCACAATCAACTGTTGTTTACAGTCCTCATACTCTAGTTCTCCACATATTTATTGTCTCATTTGTGTGAAATATCATATATTATGCTCCAATCATGTTTATTTTATTTGTATTCAAGTACTCATTCATGAAAACCTAGGTACAGGCACAAACATCACCATTCTAGGTTCAATAGAATAAAAGTTATGAAGCGTAATTCGAAATAAATACAGAAATTGCAGCCATCTTTGATTTTTGCCATACCAGAATATTCAAAACATCAATATTTGAACTCCAGTTGATTCCTCACACAGTATTGACTTAAAATGGCAATACAAAATTATATTACACAGCAATTGTGTGAACATTAACACTTTCTCCGCCGGAAACGGCTTACGACGTGTTTCAAGTTCATGCGAATTCTGCCAGATCACGGCGTACAACGTTATTCTGATCATATTTCATATTTTCGTCATGGTATTCATATTTCACTCACGGAGCCTTGTCAGATGCTGTCTGAGCCAGCACAACTCTGCAACGCTTCAATACTGCCACCTGGTGGCTGATCGGCGAGTTGCCAAACCGGATATGCTCGTTGGAGCTCGGTCCGTCCCCTAAATCCGTCCGGCCACTCGTTTATCGTCGCAGGACTCAAGACACACACTGTGGATATGGATCGTTGCCATAAGTCAATAGTCGACATGATTTGGGCGTATATTAGTCGATCCAAACGACGATCACGGAATTATAAACGACCCCCCCCCCCCCCCGTTCAACCGTGCATGATCAGTCATAACGTTTAGGACCATGTACAGTTGACATTTTTTATATAGCGTCGATCGGTATCAAACGACATTTGATAATCTAATATATGCATTTATGCCTATATCTCACGTTCTAAGAATTACTGCAGAAAACGATAAAAACATATTTATACTCTAGACGGTATTTTCGTATGAATGTGTGAATGAAAAAGTAAAACGTTCCTACATCCTGAACAATAGATAATCGATGTTGAATGGGCCATAGTAATGTCAATTTAGCAATACAATTTAAAAAGTTATAGCCCTGCAAAGAAGGTAAACATCTCCATAGACTTACAGTGCTGGCAGTGATCAAACATTGATGGATATAAGCGTGGCAGAGAAAGTGTTAAGACGTTTTTAAAGAATTCATGATTTCAATTGTGGCCATTTTGGATACATTTTTATTAAATTCAACTGGTTTCTTGATACTCAAGCCAAAATTGTTCTATAGATCCTTATCTTCAAATTAGAAGTGAAAATGAAACTTTCGCATACATTTTAAATGACTGAGTGTCCAGGCACCCCACTATCAGAAAAGTGTGTGGTTTTCTGGTCAGCAGGAGATGTGCATCTCTGGCAGCTTATGGTCAGTGGCATTGTTTGTCAAATAGTGTTGAACTTGAGTGTTACACCCTGAGTGCATAGTATAATAGACATATTAGCATGGTAGGTAGCAGTATACGGATAGTAACATAGTACATAGTAGTAAGGTACTAGTAAAAGACAGTTATTTATATATATATTATATTGTAGAAATCATCGGAATAGAGAAACGCACAATTTCTATCAGTTGACAACACAAAGCCGTGTGTCATTTATTTCGCAGTAGCACAAGTGACAGCTGTCAGAACTATGCCGGCCTAGCTTCTGACAGCTCGTAGTAATCAAACATTTATCAATGAAACCCCACACAGGGCGTCTCCTCTCAGCCCAACCCCAAAACCAACCTCCTTAACACTAGCACAGCATGGAGAAAATGTCACTGATTCCCGCCAGAACGGGTCAGATGACCCGACAGCTTATATGAGAAATATGAGAAAAATTAACCGTGTAAACCATATAATTACCTCTGAATATAAAAATATGAGGTTTACCACAGGTTTGAGTGACAAACAAAAAAATAATAATAATAAAATGGAAGAGCCACACATTGATGGGCAAAGAGCCACATGCGGCTCGCGAGCCACGGGTTGGCCACCCCTGCGCTAGACGCTCGCAAAGTGCTGTGACTTTCCACATAATATTCCATATGTGGAATAACGTTCTAATTACATTTTCCTGAAGTCATTTTGAAATTTCAGAAACCGTGCCAGGTAAAACGGGTACTTTTAGGAAAGTCATTGAGTGACAGAGCTGGAGCTCGACCGAGTGACGAGGATACATTTATTGAAAATGCCTAGGGGTCATTTGACCCCTTGTCGGCTGTGCTAGTGTTACAGTGACAGTGCCCCATCAACACATCAAAACAATACCATGGGGAATTATGTCTCTATAGAAACCACTACAATATAAATATTATATTTATTAAGAAGGTTATTTATTGATTGAAGAGGTGTGTTTCTATATGGGTGACATGTCCCCATACACAGGGCATACGAGGGCATTCGCAGTCACCAGGTCTCGACCCAATCGAATGCCTATATGGGAGATTTCCGACAACCTGTTAAGACGGCACTATCTTACGTTAAGACAGCACTCTCTTACGCCACCATCGCCAAAACACCAAAAGAACATCAAATCACTGACCTCTAGGACCATCATTCAGGTCATAGTACCAGTTAGATTAGATTACATTGAAATGTATTGTCATCATACAGCATATGTACATTACAATGAAAATAAGTGTGGCATCCAATCCGAGTGCAAATGTAACAGTAAAGTGCAATAGTAATATTAATATAGTGATTAAGCTGGGTATAAGATATATACATTTGTTCTACTGAGTATAATGCTAATCAGATGTATGTACAGAGTTGTAATATATTTAAATGTTTCAAAAATGTTCTTATGTACCCCAGTTGCTATTGCATGCACATATTTGTGTTTTATTACACGTATATGTACATACATACCAACTATTCGCCTGTTTTATTCTCCACCCATCCATAGCAATACTATTATCACCGACATCCAAGAAGGGGGATCCCCCCTTGAACGGCCCTTCTAAGGTTTCTCTCCTCCACATCGCCTGTGGTGCTTTTTTCCCCCCCTATTGCTAGGTTTTTCCTTACCTTTGCTGGGGTATGTCTGGGAGTGTTGCATTTATTTATTTTACATTTATTTTGGATTTCATGGTGGGTTTTTTGTTCTTGATTTATTGGGATGTTTCTTCTTGAATAGTTTAAAGAAGACTTGTCCGGCCCATGGGGACATTAACTTGTGATTTCGGGCTTTACAAATCAATTTGATTTGATTTAATATGCATTTATATGTCCAGTGATACAGGTATAAAGACACTATGGTCAGGCACTCTACTACTGCCCCTGAGCAGCTAACACTGGAGTGGTTAAAGCTGAGGTGCCTTGCTTGAGCAGGCACGTGCACACATAGAGCCCAACGGGTGCACAAGCACCTGCCCTTTTGTGCCTCATAAAAAAGTGCCCGTTTTATGCCAATTATTTTTACCATATTTAATTTTTTACCTCCATATAGAGAGAGTGATCTGCAATCTGCTTGGGTTGGGGGTGCAATTCCTAACAGGCTCAACCATATGGATAAAAGTTCTCATATTATGTGCATTACACAAACTAAAAACAGATATTACATTACATTACGCAAACTAAAAACAGATATTACATTACATTACACAAACTAAAAACAGATATTTCATTACATTACACAAACTAAAAACAGATAATACATTACATTACACAAACTAAAAACAGATATTACATTACATTACACAAACTAAAAAACGATATTGTCTGAATTACTAGAAGAAAGAAATGCACCACCTTTGGCTGATAGTAATTTATTAATTTCTTAGGATTTCTTTTGGTCTAATACATGTTTAAGGTTCTTAGATGGATCCCCTGCTGCCTCCTCCTCCTCTTCCTCCTCTTCCTCCTCCTCTTCCTCCTCCTCCTACTCTTCCACATCTTCCTCCTCCTCCTCTTCCTCCTCTTCCTCTTCCTCCTCCTAATCCTCCTCTTCCTCCTGCTTCTGCTCATCCTCTTCCTCCTCCTCCTCCTGCCCCTAATCCTCCTCTTCCTCCTCCTCCTAATCCTCCTCTTCCTCCTCCTCCTGCTCCTAATCCTCCTCTTCCTCCTCCTCCTACTCCTAATCCTCCTCTTCCTCCTCTTCCTCCTCCTCCTCCTCCTGTTCCTAATCATCCCCTTCCTCCTCCTCCTGCTCCTCCTCTTCCTCTTCCTCCTCCTGCTCCTAATCCTCCTCTTCCTCCTCCTCCTAATCCTCATCTTCCTCCTCCTGCTCCTAATCCTCCTCCGCCTCCTCCTAATCGTCCTCCTCCTCCTAATCCTCTTCCTCCTCCTCCTAATCATCCCCTTCCTCATCCTGCTCCTGCTCCTAATCCTCCTCTTCCTCCTCCTCCTAATCCTCCTCCTCCTCTTCTTCCTCCTCCTCCTCCTAATCCTCCTCCTCCTCCTCTTCCTCCTCTTCCTCCTCCTCCTCTTCCTCCTCCTCCTAATCATCCTCATCCACTTCCTCCTCTTCCTCCTCCTCCTCCTAATCCTCCTCCTCCTAATCCCCTTCCTCCTCCTCCTAATCCTCCTCCTCCTCCTCTTCCTCCTCTTCCTCCTAATCCTCCTCCTCCTGCTCCTGCTCCTCCTCTTCCTCCTCTTCCTCCTAATCCTCCTCCTCCTCCTCTTCCTCCTCCTAATCCTCCTCTTAATCCTCCTCCTCCTCCTGCTCCTCCTCCTAATCCTCCTCTTCCTCATCTTCCTCCTCCTCCTCCTGCTCCCAATCCTCCTCTTCCTCCTCCTCCTGATCCTCCTCTTCCTCCTCCTCCTCCTGCTCCTAATCCTCCTCTTCCTCCTTCTTCTAATCCTCATCTTCCTCCTCCTGCTCCTAATCCTAATCCACACCCCACTACAGAACCCGTACAGCTAAAACTAGCACTGTTCAACGTTAGAGCGCTGAAACAAAAATCATTTCTGATAAATGAACTCATAGTAAAACATGGTGTACATTGTATGTTTTTAGTAGAGACATGGTTAGACAATATCACTGGTGTAGCAACACTGATTGAGACCTGCCCTTCCAATTTTAAATTCTATCAATCAAACAGACAGAGTGGGAGGGGAGGCGGAATAGCAGCAATCATCTCCACTCAATTTGTGTGCAATGATATTGACCTGGGAACATTTTTATCATTTGAATACCTTGCTATTATATTGAAAACAGAAATGCCAGTAATATGTGTGACATTGTATCGACCACCAAGGTACTCGCCACTCTTCATACAGGAATTTTCAGAACTCATATCGATCTGCATTACCAGGTATGATAGAATCATTCTTAATGGAGATCTAAACATTCATATCAACAAAAAGGATGACCCCAGGGGTTGTGAGTTTCTGAACCTACTGGACAGTTTTGGACTGATGCAACATGTTCACGAGGCCACCCACCAACATGGCAACACTCTGGACCTACTAATAACAACAGGGCTAAACATTGAGAATGTATCAGTAAAACAAATTCCAATTTCTGACCATTATTGTGTGTTCTATGGTACAAGCCTAATATTACATAAGACCAGAAGCGAATTCCTAGTTCACAGAAGGCTTCTGGACGCTAGAGCTGAAGCAAAATTCTCTAGTATGATGAAATCATATGACCAATGCAGTGAATCCTCCTTAAATCAGAAAGTGCAAAACTTCCACAGCACCTTGTCAACAGTGTTAGATACTGTTGCCCCTCTGAAGGTTAAAAAGGTAAAAACTGATAGAATCTCTCCATGGTTAAATAAAACCAATGTTAAAGATAACAAGAGAAAATGTAGGATAGCCGAGCGAAAATGGAGGAAATTCAAACTCACAGCTCACTTTAATTTATACAAAGACGCCATGGGCGCATACAATAAGGCAATACAACTTGCGAGAAAGGAATATTTTTCCAAAATGATCTCAGAAAATATGGGTAACTCCAGGGTACTTTTTTCCACCATCGACCGGCTGATTAACATACCACCCCCCCATATACCGCAGCAATCAGCCACAAAATGTGAAGAGTTTGCAGTTTTCTTTAATGAAAAAATATCATTGATTAGAGCAAGCATTACCGTTGATATAGATCTGGCTGTGAGTGAAAACCCACCTGAGATAACTATGGGGGAATTCACATGTATTACATTACCTGACCTCTGTAAGATTGTCTCTGAGTGTAATTCCGCCACCTCCTGCCTCGATCCTATACCAACAGCATTTCTCAAGCGGGTGTTCGATAGTGTCTCAAATCATGTCCTTGAAATCATAAATATGTCTCTTCAAACAGGCACTTTTCCAGATGCATTTAAAACGGCTGTAGTAAAACCACTACTAAAGAAAACAAACTTAGATGTAAACGAACTAAAAAGCTATAGGCCAATATCGAACCTTCCATTTATCAGCAAGATATTAGAAAAGATAGTCTCAGTACAAATAAACTCCTTTCTCAAAGATAATAACATCATGGAGGAATTACAATCAGGTTTCAGAACAAATCACAGCACTGAAACTGCCCTTACCAAAATAGTTAGCGACCTCAGGCTAAACTCCGATGCTGGCAAAGTCTCAATTCTTGTCCTATTGGACCTTAGTGCAGCGTTCGATACGATTGACCATAATATCTTGATCAGTCGTCTTGAAAGACTGGTTGGCTTTTCCGATCATGTACTAAATTGGCTCATAACATACATTAAGGGGAGAAGGTTCTATGTTAAGCTTGGAGACAATGTATCCGAGGAACATGACAGCAGCTTTGGAGTTGCACAAGGAAGCTGCCTTGGTCCATTACTCTTCTCACTATATATGCTGCCCCTCGGGGACATCATTCGAGACCACAATGTATGCTTCCATAGTTATGCTGATGATACACAACTATATATCTCCGCAGAACCAAATAACACTACAGCCATACAGTCCATTACAAATAGTCTGTTAGCAATAAACAAGTGGATGAACAATAACTTCCTAAAATTAAACGAAAGCAAGACCAAAATCCTATTGATCGGCCCAAAAGCGAAAAGGGAAGTGCTGTGTGAAAACCTGGGGAGTCTGTCATCCTATGTAAAGACTGAGGTTACAAGCCTAGGTGTCATCTTGGACTCAGACCTGACCTTTAAGTCTCATATAAATAAGGCCATGAAAACGTCATTCTTCCACCTAAGAAACATAGCGAAAGTAAGACCTTTCGTAAATAAAAAGGATGCAGAGAAACTTATTCATGCTTTTGTATCAAGTCGGCTTGACTATTGTAATGCACTGTTCACTGGTCTTCCCAAAGCAACCATTGGGAAGCTTCAGCTTATCCAAAACTCTGCAGCTCGATTACTAACTCATACAAGGAGAAGAGAACATATCACTCCAGTCCTGGCCACTCTGCACTGGCTTCCAATAACTCATAGAATTGATTTTAAGGTCCTTTTCCTAACATATAAAGCTCTTAATGAGCAAGGCCCAAAATACATAGCAAATTCCCTAGTTAGTTATCTGCCCTCAAGAACGCTACGGTCATCCACTACAGGTTTACTAGACACGCCCAGAAACCAAAGGAGGATAGGAAGTATGGCATTTGCCAACTATGCCCCAAAACTATGGAACACACTACCAACACACATCAGAAACGCCAGCTCCATACACATTTTTAAAGGAAAATTAAAAACGTACCTATACAGTCTAGCTTACAAATAGTTATGGCTTGGAAAAACCTGATGGATCCATGAGGCTAGGATAAGCCTTGTGGACCCAACTTTTTAGATGAAGGAACGGGTACATACGCACACAATACACGACCACTGATGGATCCGTAAGGCTTGGAAAAGTCTTGTGGACCCAACTCTTTAGATGAGGGAACGGGTACATACGCACACAAGACGCGGCCACTGATGGGTCCATGGGGCTTGGATAAGTCCTGTGGACCCAACTCTGGCCACTGACCACATGAGGGAACGGGTACATACGCACACAATACACGGCCACTGATGGATCCATGGGACTTGGTAAAGCACTATGGACCCAACTATGACCACTGATAAAAACGTAACTACACTAGCGTTATAAGAGCTAAACATTGCTACCTACCATACAAGTGCATTGGTTTAGTGCACTTCCGGTTGCTACTGAGCGGACATGTTGTGCGGACCTGTTCTCCCAAACTGGTAAGCAAATGACTGTTTTTACGTTATTATTTCATTACGTTACTATTATTATTATTACTATTATTATTATTATATATATATTTTTTTAAACATTGATCTTAACTGATCACTGTGACTTTATTGCTTTTATCGTTATATATGCCTATATTTGTGTACAGCACTTTGAGCTACATGACATGTATGAAAGGTGCTTTATAAATACTTACTTACTTACTTACTTACTCCTCCTCCTAATCCTCCTCCTCCTCCTAATCCTCCTCCTCCTCCTAATCCTTTCCTCCTCCTCCTAATCTTCCCCTTCCTCATCCTGCTCCTGCTCCTAATCCTCCCTCTCTTACCTCCTCCTCCTCCTCCTCCTCCTCTTCTCCTCCTCCTCCTCCTCCTCCTATTCCTCCTCTTCCTCCTCTTCCTCCTCCTCCTCCTCTTCCCTCCTCCTCCTCCTCCTCCTCCTCCTCCTCCTCCTCCTAATCATCCTCATACGCTTCCTCCTCTTCCTCCTCTCCTCCTAATCCTCCTCCTCCTCCTCTTCCTCCTAATCCTCCTCCTGCTCCTCCTCTTCCTCCTCTTCCTCCTAATCCTCCTCCTCCTCCTAATCCTCCTCCTCCTCCTCCTCCCTCCTCCTCCTCCTGCTCCTCCTCCTCCTCCTCCTGCTCCTCCTCCGCTCCTCTTCCTCCTGCTCCTCCTCCTCCTGCTCCTCCTCATCCTCCTCCTAATCCTCCTCCTAATCCTCCTCCTGCTCCTGCTCCTGCTCCTGCTCCTGCTCCTGCTCCTCCTCCTCCTCCAGGGTCACTGCAGGAGCCACAGGGAGCGGCGTACTGGCTCATGTTAGGCAGGCCATGCATTATGCAGCAGCTTAGGCCTCTGCGCGGGATCTCCATGTCCTCAGCTACAGTCCACCTTTCGCTGCTCTGGTCGTAGCGCTCCGCGTTGGAGATGGTGTTCAAGCCATTGAAGCCTCCGACCACGAAGAGCAGGTCGTCCAGCACCCTGATGCCAAGGTAGCTGCGGGGGGTGAGCATGGTGGGCAGGGCGCGCCAGGAGTCAGTCAAGGGGCTGTAGGCCTCCGCGCTATGCAGGCCAAACCCTCCCACCTGAGGACAGGACACATGAGAGGAATGTTTTAGTAAGTGGTTAAGGCAGGCAGACACGTTATTAATCCACTCAGGCAAATGAGGGCATCACAGCAGCATTGCAAGTCAATATCTATATCTATATAAAAATACCTAGTATAAAGCATTTGTCTCTGTGTGCACCTACCACATAGACTTGTCCTCCATACGCAGCGACTCCCACTCCGCTACGCCTGCTGCTCATGGGGGCGATCAGAGTCCTTTGGTTGGTGTCTGGGCTGTAGCACTCAGCTGTGAGCAGACGCTCCGCCCCGTTGTCGCCACCACAGATGTAAACCTGTAATAAGAAAGAATATTCTAATTTAGTTTATATATTCCATTTTATTTCATTCTACTTTAATTGTCTGTTAATGTTGATGCACCAAAGGACCAAGACAAATGTGCAAGCTTACTTGGCAATAAAGACATTTATGATTTCTGATTCTGAATGATACCAATCGCTTAGCTTTTAATGTGAACGTTCCTTGGGTTCGTCTACCACCCTGTGTTCCTCAGTTCCACTCACCTTGCCATGGAGGGCTGCGGCACCGGCGTCGCTCCTGTGCTCCAGCATGGGTGAGATCACTGTCCACTGGTTGGTTTCAGGCTCGTAGCGCTCGGCGGTGTTCAGTCGCACGTGTCCATTGCACCTTCCCATGGCATAGATACAGCCATCCAACGCGACCACGCTGACGTGACCGCGGCGTGAGTGCATGGGAGCCGCCTGCAGCCAGCTGCGAGTGACGGGGTTGAACCTGCGCACACTGCTGAAATACTCTACGCCGTTTTTGCCGCAGACGCAGTAGACCAGACCGTGGAGATAAGCGTGCCGTGGAAGGCCCGGGGACTCTCTGCCTCAACGCTCACGTCCATCCATCCACCGGCTCGGATATCGTAAGCCTCCATGCCATTGGTCAGGCTGCCGCCACTAATGCCTCCGATGGCCAATAGGACCTCCTGGGGCAGGCGTGGGCGGGTCAGGGGTTTTGGGAGCCTGTCGGAGCCAGGGGGTTTCAGGACGCTGAGGATGAGGGGCCTGTAGTCGTGGCTGTCCCTCACCACAGGGTTCTTCAGGACGTTGTTCCCGAAGTAGTCAGGCCTCATCAAGTCCATGCGAACCTGGGAAGAGACAACAGCGGGTACAACTTAGACAGCGGTTGTAGACGGTTTCACTGGAATTCTGTTTCTAGGGAACGGTTTGGACCCAAATGTTTGAGAACCACTGTACTAGGGAACCTAGTGTTGTTTTAATGCAATGAACATTAATACAATTAGTTACCTTGGGCAGCAGCAAAGGGATGTGTGTTTTACGCTCCTCACAGGAGAGGTCATCCCTCTCGATGATGTCCACCAGTTGCTGCAGGGACAGCTCCACAAACTCCTGTAAGACGTGCAGCATCTCCTCAAAGTGGCACACGATGAAGAGATGGGCCTTGCGCCTCAGGTCAGGGCAGCAGTAGATGTCCGCCAACCTCCAGATGCCGACACAGTTTTCCAGAGACAGCTGGCCCTCTAGGAAGTCAGATCATGCTCCTACTATGCCAGTGACGAGAAGCTGGTCTGAAGCCACCAGAAGCTCTTCCACGTTCTCTGCTGTCACCGGCACAAAGTGTGTGCAGGCGTACTCTATGATGAGCTGCATCATAGCCGCGGACACCCCAGGGATAGTGTAGACAGCGAGTGAAGAGGGTTCTGTGGGATGCAGAGTAAAGAGATATCTGATGAGTAAACAGTAAGCAACATTCTGTCCTGTGTAGTAATATATTTTCACTGTAGAAGTATAGGGTCTTAGCACAGTAGAAGTATAATATATTTTCACAGTAGAAGTACAGTATAGTATCTTTATACAGTAGAAGTACAGTATAGTATCTTTTTACAGTAAAAGTACAGTATAGTATCTTTTTACAGTAAAAGTACAGTATATCATCTTTTTACAGTAGACATACAGTATAGTATCTTTTTACTAACCAAGTTAACCTGAACCAAGCTAACCTGAACCAAGCTAACCTGAACCAAGCTAAACTTACCTGAAATAGGCACTGCAGCCACACAGGATGTTCTTGTGAGCGTTAAACTCAGTGCTGACTTTAGTAACCACATCACAGAACCTTCCCTCCAGACGCAGCTCATTAAGGATTGTACAGGACATTGTTTCCTTTTCCATTTGGGGATTTTTAAATTGTATCTACAATATATATTCACGCTTACAGACAAGTAGCCGGAAACAACAAGTGAGATCTTCACTTGTCTTCTGAGATCTGAGATCTTCTGAGAGAATTGTTGAATACACAAATGTTCTAGAATGTTTGATTATGGAACATCATACTGTGACATCACAGCGGAACATATTTGAGGCCCATTTGAATAATATAAATAATATGTATGAAATGTAATGTTATTATAATATAATATAATAATAAAGTATAATATATTTAGCTCCCATTTGAATAATATAGATATTATGTCTAAAAACATGACATTCTTTAGAAGTCTTAAAATATATATTTTCTATTTAAAGAATTGTTTTTTACATTTTTTAAATTTTTTTATAAAAAACGAAGGTTCGCACTTCCGTTTGAAAAACCCTGACGAAGTTCGAATCCCAAAAACAGGCTTCGGGGACAGCCTTACCAAACATATTATTTATATTATTCAAATGGGACTCAAACATGTTCCGTTGTGATGTCACAGTATGATGTCATGCTGTGATGTCACAGTATGATGTCACAATAGCACATTCTAGAACATGTGTGTATCTATTCAACAATTCTCTCAGAAGATATCATTCCAGATTTTGGAACAGGACTGAAGAGATCAACTGTTAAACAACATAGATTGACACCTGCATTTCTCAAACAAGATGCCTTGCCTACCTTTTAGCCGTGGAAAGGTGAGTGTCCACTAGGGCTGAGCCCAAACGTTCGAATGTTTGAACCTTGTTCATTACGTTGGCATTCGAAATCTAAATCAACATTCAAATAGTTTATGTAAAAATCTTTTTTTTTCTTTTATATTTTTTTCTATTCATTCTGTTTAAACCAATGCGGTTTTTCTTCACAGTTGCAGATAAAGATTAGGCTACACTAATATTATAGTATTAAAAGAAACTGATGAGTTATATTCATTAGAAAGTTGATTTAATTGATTCCACGTCACGGTGACCAATTGCAGTCACTCTTATTGTCTGGGACCAAATACGGCCACGCCCCACTCCCAGTTTGTTTTTGTTTTTGTTTTTATTAAGGATCCCCATTAGCTGGTGCCATGGCTCCCAGCTAGTCTTCCTGGGGTCCACACAACACAATACATAAAACAGTTAATGCATAGATCAATACAAAAGATAAAAACAAGGATTTAGTATATAGCAAAATAAGATACTTTCACAGATGCTATAGATGGAAATAAAAAACAAAACAATTAACTAAAAACATACAATAAATATCCATTTTAAAAGATACAAAATGAGAACTTGTAGGCTAATAGGCAAAAACCCATACACAAATGCAATACACATTAAGGCAACAACTGTAATTGAGATTTGAGTTTCTTTTTAAAAATTGATTTACTAAAAGTGTAGAGATAACTAGGTAGGTTGTTCCAGAGTGTTATGCACCTATAAATAAAAGACCGCTTTAAAGCATTGGTTCTAGGACAAGGGAGTATTATGGTCTTGTATAGAGCTTCTGTAAACAAGTTGCTCAAACACAAAATATGGAGTCTTGCTGTTAATGACTGATTTACACAATACAAGTGAGTTAGACGATAACCTTTTTTCAACTGTGAGCCAGGAGAGACCAGCATGCATACGGTTGACATTGGACCTTAGTGAGCAACCCAAAGCCAACCGTGCTGCCCTGTTCTGGACTACCTGTAG
This sequence comes from Notolepis coatsorum, assembly GCF_963971535.1. Lineage (NCBI taxonomy): Eukaryota > Metazoa > Chordata > Actinopteri > Aulopiformes > Paralepididae > Notolepis > Notolepis coatsorum. The sequence continues at coordinate 12,121,173 of NC_140179.1, read as the reverse complement.
TCTCCTGATCTCACCTTTGGTGGCAGATGACCAGATCACCGAACAATAATCAACATGACACAGGACTAGACTCGGAATAATCTGACGTAGAAGAGGACGATCAACAAAAGAAGCACATTTTCTAACAATGCCTACAGCTCTTCCCATCTTTGAGACAATGTTAGTGATGTGGTTTGACCAAGATAGAGTACTATCCAGTGTCACTCCCAGGAGCTTAATGCTTTCAACTTGCTTAACGATGGAGTTACATGAATTTAAAATAAGCTTTGGGTTACAAGACAACCCATGCCTCGATCCAAACACCATGCTTTTTGTCTTAGAGATGTTCAGTACAAGCCTGTTAGCTACTATCCAATCATTCACATCATTAAGTTCTCTGCTCAGGACTTCATTAAGCATACCATTTGATGGAGAAGCATAATACAAGGTGGAATCATCTGCATATTGAACCAATTTGGCATTCTTAGTAGCCCACGGTAGGTCATTGGTGAACACTGAGTAGAGCAGAGGCCCTAGGGAGCTCCCCTGTGGAACACCACACTCCAAACTTCTACTACTAGATAGGCTGCCATTCAAATAAACCTGCTGAGATCTGGAGGACAGATAACTCTGCATCCACATCAAAGCCAGGGGATTAAAACCATAACATTTAAGTTTATCAATCAAGAGAGAATGGTCAAGCACATCAAATGCAGCACTGAAATCTAAAAACACAGCTCCCACTATCATGGAGTTGTCAATAGCTCTGAGCCAGTCGTCAGTCATCTGAAGTGGCTCTCAAGGTGACGATTAGACGGCAGCATTGGTTTAAAATTAAAAGGTGAAAATGTTGAAAACTACAACACTGCATTTCCCAAGAGCGTTAGCACAGGTCGCAGGTCACTGGGATGTGTCTATATTCTTCGACGTGATCTGAACAGCGGTAAACTAATACTGCGACCTCGGTATAGCGACCGCGAATGGTCAACTAATTATCTTACCAAAAGTGCGCTGGTAGCGTTACATATGTTGTCTAAAGGGGGACATATGGTACAGTTTAAGATTCTAATGATAATCGGCATATAAAGGACAACATAGAGCATCGTTAATTTGTAAGAAACCTCAATGAAAACGGCACAGGGTGCTATTGTTATGAAAATGTGATAGAATCCTATAAAAATGTGGACGCATTTGGTTTACGTTCCGTTAGTTGGGCTGGGGCTGGGGCTGGAAAGTTGATTTAATAAAAGAAAACATTTTATCAGATGAATCACTTTATTTAAAATTGAGGGTTTAGTTTGAGGGTATATAATTTTTTTTTAAGTATTAAAAAAAATATGATGATGTCATAATAGAACATTCTAGAGCATTTGTGATGTCACAGTATGATGTCATAATAGCACATTCTAGAACATTTGTGTATTATCTCCAGGTTACCTTGCCTAGCTAAAGTCCTGAAAACACTAGTAAATAAACAACTTAAGGTTTTCCTTTCAATTAACTCCATACTTAGTTCTCAGCAATTCTCTGGTGTCTAATTTATTTTTTAAATAAATAAAAATAATTTAATAAATCTCTTATATCAGTGACCTTTGACCTATTTTAAAGGTTTTTTATTTTTACTATGGTGTTTAATTTTCTGTGAATATTGCTTGTATTATGTACTGTTTACATTTTGTACAATCGTCGTTTCTGTAAATGAGGGAAACCTCAGAAGCTTACGATTTTAAATAAAGGTTGAAATATATAAATTTCTTGTATCCACTTTTTCTCCTTATTTTTCTATTTTTCTCCCATCCCAATTTCATATTTCGAATTCTTCCCTCCCCTGTCTTGAACGTTGCTAGATTATGCCTCCCACTGGTCGGCTGTAGTGAGGATAGAAGCCTTGCATCCCCCTCCGGTACACGGGGAGGCAGTCTGCCTGTTGCATCTTTTCACCGCAACAGCTCGAACTCTCAGTGGCAAGGAGTAACGCGTGGGAGGCTCATGCTGCCCCTGATACTTCCTGTTTCTGCCTTACCGGCGTCACCCAACCGACCTGTAGGAGTTGCTGTCCACAACGTCCAATCCCCACCCACCGGCTTTCCCACCCTCTAACACTGCCAATTGTGTTAGTATGACGGCCGGCCAAGCCGGTAGCAACGCCGAGAGCTGGGCTTGATACCAGCATATCATGCGTTAGTGGCGATCGCCTTGCCCACTGCGCCACTCAGCCGCCTGAAATATTTTTTATAATAAAACAAATCTCTTACATCAGTGACCTATGACCTAATAGAACCTTAGAGCCTTGGAACTGGTAGGATTCCATTCCAAAGTGACATGAAAGCAGGGCTATATATAAAAGACCAACACAAGTCATTTATTTCAGACTGACCTCTTGTGTTTGCTTCTTTCCCATCAGATCATCCAGTAAGAGAAGGGTGACCCCAAAAGCAGACCCGCAGAAGACCCAACTCAAGGCACCCACTGAAGAGGCAGCAAACAGCACAAAAGGAACCATAGGAGTATCTGCCATGGCCTCACCGCGTAAACGGTGGGAGCACAACAAAGATAGAAGCCCCTATGCATGGCAGAGGAGATTAGTTATATACCCCAAAGAATTCAAGCGGTTGCCTCCACTTCGAAAACTTCAAACCCCAGAAAAGCTTTGTGGCGAAACTTCAAAAGCCCCCACATCGGAGACACAGCACCCAGCCCAAGGCACCCGGTAACTGTTTTAGCTGATCTTTTTTAATTATTTTTAAAAGTTTTACATTTTTACTCTGGTGTTGAATTTTCTGTGAATATTGCTTGTATTATGTACTGTTTACTTTTTGTACAATCGTCGTTTCTGTAAATGAGGGAAACCTCAGAAGCTTACGATTTTAAATAAAGGTTGAAATATTTTTTTTTATAATAAAACAAATCTCTTACATCAGTGACCTTTGACCTAATAGACACTTAGAACCTTGGAACTGGTAGGATTCCATTCCAAAGTGTCATCATGAAAGCAGGGCTGTATATAAAAGACCAACACAAGTCATTTATTTCAGACTGACCTCTTGTGTTTGCTTCTTTCCCATCAGATCATCCAGTAAGAGAAGGGTGACTCCAAAAGCAGACCCGCAGAAGACCCAACTCAAGGCCCCCACTGAAGAGGCAGAAAATAGCACAAAAGGAACCATAGGAGTATCTGCCAAGGCCTCACTGCGTAAACGGTGGGAGCACAATAAAGATAGAAGCCCCTATGCATGGGAGACGAGATTAGTTATAGTCCCCAAAGAATTCAAGCGGTTGCCTCCACTTCGAAAACTTCAAACCCCAGAAAGGCTTTGTGGCGAAACGTCAAAAGCCCCCACATCGGAGACACAGCACCCAGCCCAAGGCACCCGGTAACTGTTTTAGCTGATCTTTTAAAATTATTTTAAAAGTTTTAAATTTTTACTCTGGTAAATATGTGAATATTGCTTGTATTATGTACTGTACATTTTGTACAATCGTCGTTTCTGTAAATGAGGGAAACCTCAGAAGCTTACGATTTTAAAGGTGACATGCGTTATAAATGTCATTTTTCAGTCTCTAGCATTGTATTATAGTAATAGGAGTTAGTATCAATGTGTTTTAGTGTCTAAATACCATATTGGCGGATTGCTCTGATTCAGCTCAGATCATTTCCTTCTCCAGTAAATTAGGCCATCCTGATTTGAAGGCCTGAATGACGTTACTCAGGCTCTGGGTAGCAGACAGTGATGTGATTGGCTCTGTGGTTGTAGCTAATACCCGCCCACAATCTACATAGACTGACTGTACACAGCGAGTGGAAACCACTTCCTCATACTCTGCATGCACTCTGGAGGGAGAGAGAGAGAGAGAGATAGAGAGCATTCAGGAGCACTTGGGGGGGGGGACCTGCCGCGCCACACACACCTCCGAACGGGAGAGTGATAGAAAGAAAAAAAGGAAGAGAGAGGGAGGAAGGGAGGGCCCCCCCCACAAGCTGCCGCGCAGCACACCCGAGAGGCAGAGAAAAAAAGAACGGCCTGTCTTTTTTTTTTCTCTCTCTCTCTCTCTCTCTCTCTCTCTCTCTCTCTCTCTCTCTCTCTCTCTCTCTCTCTCTCTCTCTCCCACCCCCTCCCTCTCTCTCTCTATCTCTCTCTGTCTACCAGTCGCAGACTGTGTGGACTGACTGTCACTCAAAGTGCTTATGGGCGGAGCCAGGCCATAACAGCCTGAAATCTTGAAGCTGAAAAATTATGGTTTTGAGTACTTGATTAGAAATATAAAACAATGCATTTTTTTGAAAAATAATGTACAGATGTCTTCAATACACTCACAGGAATTGTGTAAAGTTGCCCAAATAGTGCTAGGAATAGCAGCGCATGTCCCCTTTAAATAAAGGTTGAAATAAAAAATTTAATAATAAAACAAATCTCTTACATCAGTGACCTTTGACCTAATAGAACCTTAGAACCTTGGAACTGGTAGGATTCCATTCCAAAGTGACATCATGAAAGCAGGGCTGTATGTAAAAGACCAACACAAGTCATTTATTTCAGACTGACCTCTTGTGTTTGCTTCTTTCCCATCAGATCATCCAGTAAGAGAAGGGTGACCCCAAAAGCAGACCCGCAGAAGACCCAACTTGAGGCACCCACTGAAGAGGCAGCAAACAGCACAAAAGGAACCATAGGAGTATCTGCCAAGGCCTCACCGCGTATACGGTGGGAGCACAACAAAGATAGAAGCCCCTATGCATGGAAGAGGAGATTAGTTATAATCCCCAAAGAATTCAAGCGGTTGTCTCCACTTCAAAAACTTCAAACCCCAGAAAAACTTTGTGGCGAAACTTCAAAAGCCCCCACATCGGAGACACAACACCCAGCCCAAGGCACCCGGTAACTGTTTTAGCTGATCTTTTAAAATTATTTTTAAAAGTTTAAAATGTTTACTCTGGTGTTTAATTTTCTGTGAATATTGCTTGTATTATGTACTGTTTACATTTTGTACAATCGTGTAAATGAGGGAAACCTCAGAAGCTTACGATTTTAAATAATGGTTGAAATTTTAAATAAAATAATAAAGTGCGGTTGGGTAGCGCAGCGGACTAAGCGCCTGCCTACCACCGCAGAGACACTGGTATCGAATCCAGCTGTCAGCGTTACCTCCGGCTTGGTCGGTCGTCCCTACTAGCACAATTGGCAGTGTTAGCGGGTGGGAAGCCGGTGGGGTATGTATCCTGGTCGTTGTAAACAGCGACTCCTACAGGTCGGTCGGGGCGCCAGCTCAGCGAGGGAGGGAACTGGGAGAGGTAGTGTGATCCTCCCACGCGTTACACTCCCCCGGTGAGAGTCCTCGCTGTCAGGTGAAAAGAAGCGGCTGGCTGACTCCACATGTATCGGAGGAGACATGTGATAGTATCTATCAACCCTCCCTAGGCCGGAAAGTTGGGGGGAAATGCGCGCAACGACCAGGAAGGGAATTGGCATAACGACAAAATTGGGTTGGGAGAAAAATACAGAAAAAGGGGGGAGAAAAAGTTGATCAAAAAGAAAATTATAATAAAATAATAAAACAAATCTCTTACATCAGTGACCTTTGACCTAATAGAACCTTAGAACCTTGGAACTGGTAGGATTCTATTCCAAAGTATAACTATGGTAAGGAACAAATTTATGTTTAAAAAAAAGTTTAAAATTGCGCTCATGAATAATTAGTTACATTTTGGTCATTGACTTATTATAGAAATTAGTATGGAATGTAAAGGTGATCAGTGACTTGAGAAAAGTTATGCTATAATATGAGTTAAAATCATATATACATGGTTTTGATCTGTTTTGTTCTTATGGACTGAATATTTAATTTGTATTTTATGGTTGAGAATTGTGATATCTAACTTATGAATATTGAGTGAGCTTTTATTCACTGTTTTGTTCGTTGTGATGTTTTCTTGTGAGTACTTCAATGTTTGTGGTTTTATATTTAACTTTTTTTGTGTGTGTTTGTATTTTTAATGTTTGGACCCCAGGAAGAGTAGTCTCACTTTGGTGTATAATGGGGATCCACAATAAAACAATAAAACAATAAAGTGACATCATGAAAGCAGGGCTGTATATAAAAGACCAACACAAGTCATTTATTTCAGAATGACCTCTTGTGTTTGCTTCTTTCCCATCAGATCATCCAGTAAGAGAAGGGTGACCCCAAAAGCAGACCCGCAGAAGACCCAACTCGAGGCACCCACTGAAGAGGCAGAAAACAGCACAAAAGGAACCATAGGAGTATCTGCCAAGGCCTCACCGGGTATACGGTGGGAGCACAACAAAGATAGAAGCCCCTATGCATGGAAGAGGAGATTAGTTATAGTCCCCAAAGAATTCAAGCGGTTGCCTCCACTTCAAAAACTTCAAACCCCAGAAAAGATTTGTGGCGAAACTTCAAAAGCCCCCACATCGGAGACACAGCACCCAGCCCAAGGCACCCGGTAACTGTTTTAGCTTATCTTTTAAAATTATTTTAAAAAGTTTAAAATGTTTACTCTGGTGTTTAATTTTCTGTGAATATTGCTTGTATTATGTACTGTTTACATTTTGTACAATCTTGTAAATGAGGGAAACCTCAGAAGCGTACGATTTTAAATAAAGATTGAAATTTTAAATAAAATAATAAAGTGCGGTTGGGTAGCGCAGCGGACTAAGCGCCTGCCTACCACCGCAGAGACACTGGTATCGAATCCAGCTGTCAGCGGTACCTCCGGCTTAGTCGGTCGTCCCTACTAGCACAATTGGCAGTGTTAGCGGGTGGGAAGCCGGTGGGGTATGTATCCTGGTCGTTGTAAACAGCGACTCCTACAGGTCGGTCGGGGCGCCAGCTCAGCGAGGGAGGGAACTGGGAGAGGTAGTGTGATCCTCCCACGCGTTACACTCCCCCGGTGAGAGTCCTCGCTGTCAGGTGAAAAGAAGCGGCTGGCTGACTCCACATGTATCGGAGGAGACATGTGATAGTATCTATCAACCCTCCCTAGGCCGGCAAGTTGGGGGGAAATGCGCGCAACGACCAGGAAGGGAATTGGCATAACGACAAAATTGGGTTGGGAGAAAAATACAGAAAAAGGGGGGAGAAAAAGTTGATCAAAAAAATAATAATAATAAAATAATAAAACAAATCTCTTACATCAGTGACCTTTGACCTAATAGAACCTTAGAACCTTGGAACTGGTAGGATTCTATTCCAAAGTATAACTATGGTAAGGAACAAATTTATGTTTAAAAAAAAGTTTAAAATTGCGCTCATGAATAATGAGTTACATTTTGGTCATTGACTTATTATGGAAATTAGTATGGAATGTAAAGGTGATCGGTGACTTGAGAAAAGTTATGCTATAATATGAGTTAAAATCATATATACATGGTTTTGATCTGTTTTGTTCTTATGGACTGAATATTTAATTTGTATTTTATGGTTGAGAATTGTGATATCTAACTTATGAATATTGAGTGAGCTTTTATTCACTGTTTTGTTCATTGTGATGTTTTCTTGTGAGTACTTCAATGTTTGTGGTTTTATATTTAACTTTTTTTGTGTGTGTTTGTATTTTTAATGTTTGGACCCCAGGAAGAGTAGTCTCACTTTGGTGTAGACTAATGGGGATCCACAATAAAACAATAAAACAATAAAGTGACATCATGAAAGCAGGGCTGTATATAAAAGACCAACACAAGTCATTTATTTCAGAATGACCTCTTGTGTTTGCTTCTTTCCCATCAGATCATCCAGTAAGAGAAGGGTGACCCCAAAAGCAGACCCGCAGAAGACCCAACTCGAGGCACCCACTGAAGAGGCAGCAAACAGCACAAAAGGAACCATAGGAGTATCTGCCAAGGCCTCACCGGGTATACGGTGGGAGCACAACAAAGATAGAAGCCCCTATGCATGGAAGACGAGATTAGTTATAATCCCCAAAGAATTCAAGCGGTTGCCTCCACTTCAAAAACTTCAAACCCCAGAAAAGATTTGTGGCGAAACTTCAAAAGCCCCCACATCGGAGACACCACACCCAGCCCAAGGCACCCGGTAACTGTTTTAGCTGATCTTTTAAAATTATTTTAAAAAGTTTAAAATGTTTACTCTGGTGTTTAATTTTCTGTGAATATTGCTTGTATTATGTACTGTTTACATTTTGTACAATCGTGTAAATGAGGGAAACCTCAGAAGCTTACGATTTTAAATAAAGGTTGACATTTTAAATAAAATAATAAAGTGCGGCTGGGTAGCGCAGCGGACTAAGCGCCTGCCTACCACCGCAGAGACACTGGTATCGAATCCAGCTGTCAGCGGTACCTCCGGCTTAGTCAGTCGTCCCTACTAGCACAATTGGCAGTGTTAGCTGGTGGGAAGCCGGTGGGGTATGTATCCTGGTCGTTGTAAACAGCGACTCCTACAGGTCGGTCGGGGCGCCAGCTCAGCGAGGGAGGGAACTGGGAGAGGTAGTGTGATCCTCCCACGCGTTACACTCTCCCGGTGAGAGTCCTCGCTGTCAGGTGAAAAGCAGCGGCTGGCTGACTCCACATGTATCGGAGGAGACATGTGATAGTATCTATCAACCCTCCCTAGGCCGGCAAGTTGGGGGGAAATGCGGGCAACGACCAGGAAGGGAATTGGCATAACGACAAAATTGGGTTGGGAGAAAAATACAGAAAAAGGGGGGAGAAAAAGTTGATCAAAAAAATTATAATAATAAAATAATAAAACAAATCTCTTACATCAGTGACCTTTGACCTAATAGAACCTTAGAACCTTGGAACTGGTAGGATTCTATTCCAAAGTATAACTATGGTAAGGAACAAATTTATGTTTAAAAAAAAGTTAAAAATTGCGCTCATGAATAATGAGTTACATTTTGGTCATTGACTTATTATGGAAATTAGTATGGAATGTAAAGGTGATCGGTGACTTGAGAAAAGTTATGCTATAATATGAGTTAAAATCATATATACATGGTTTTGATCTGTTTTGTTCTTATGGACTGAATATTTAATTTGTATTTTATGGTTGAGAATTGTGATATCTAACTTATGAATATTGAGTGAGCTTTTATTCACTGTTTTGTTCGTTGTGATGTTTTCTTGTGAGTACTTCAATGTTTGTGGTTTTATATTTATATTTAACTTTTTTTGTGTGTGTTTGTATTTTTTATTTTTTTTATTGTTGGTCTTTTTCCCCCTCCATTTTCCTCCGATTTTCTCCCATCCCAATGTTAGTCGTATGCCAATTCCCAGTCCCTTCCTGGTCGCTGCGCTTTCCCCCCCACAGTCAGATCATTTGGGAGAGTGGAGGCTACCACGTGCTTCCTCCGACACACGTCCAGCCAATCACCGCTTCTTTTCACCTGGCAGCGCGGATTCTCATTGAGAGGGCGTAGCGTGTGGGAGGACCACACTATCCCCCTCGAGTCCTATCCGCGCTTAGCAGGCGCCCCGACCGAACTGTAGGAGTCGCTGTTTACAACGACCCGGACCCACCCCGCCAGCTTCTCCCACCCTCTGATACAGCCAATTGTATCAGTGCAGACGGCCAGCCAAGCTGGTGACAACCCCGGAGCTGTGAGCTGGTTTGAACAGGCGAACCAAGCTCACAGCTCCGGGGCTGGTGACGAACGCAATCTCCGCTCGACCACCTAACCGCCCGTGTGTTTGTATTTTTAATGTTTGGACCCCAGGAAGAGTAGTCTCACTTTGGTGTAGACTAATGGGGATCCACAATAAAACAATAAAACAATAAAGTGACATCATGAAAGCAGGGCTGTATATAAAAGACCAACACAAGTCATTTATTTCAGAATGACCTCTTGTGTTTGCTTCTTTCCCATCAGATCATCCAGTAAGAGAAGGGTGACCCCAAAAGCAGACCCGCAGAAGACCCAACTCGAGGCACCCACTGAAGAGGCAGAAAACAGCACAAAAGGAACCATAGGATTATCTGCCAAGGCCTCACCGGGTATACGGTGGGAGCACAACAAAGATAGAAGCCCCTATGCATGGAAGACGATATTAGTTATAGTCCCCAAAGAATTCAAGCGGTTGCCTCCACTTCAAAAACTTCAAACCCCAGAAAAGCTTTGTGGCGAAACTTCAAAAGCCCCCACATCGGAGACACAGCACCCAGCCCAAGGCACCCGGTAACTGTTTTAGCTGATCTTTTAAAATGATTTTTAAAAGTTTAAAATTTTTACTCTGGTGTTTAATTTTCTGTGAATATTGCTTGTATTATGTACTGTTTACATTTTGTACAACCGTCGTTTCTGTAAATGAGGGAAATCTTAGAAGCTTACGGTTTTAAATAAAGGTTGAAATAATTTTTTTTATAATAAAATAATAAAAGAAATCTCTTACATCAGTGACCTTTGACCTAATAGAACCTTAGAACATTGGAACTGGTACACAGTAAATTTCGTAGAGTAAATTTGGCTCAAACTGAGTAAAATTTACTCTGCGAAATTTACTGTGTAGGATTCCATTCCAAAGTTTTCAAGTTCAAGTTTCTTTAATAGTTGTCATACAGAAGTACAGAATACTTTCATACAAAATGCTTCTTACTGTTACGCTCCAGAGACTGTGCTAGACAAGATAGTATCAAATAACATAGTATAGCATGTAATTTAGAAGAAGAAAATGAGGTCACAGTGTTCGGTATAGACATATGTACAATGTTCTGAGTTACCATATAATATACAATACTATGCAGTGTACTAATGTACAGTACTATATAGTGCAAAGCAGAAATGGGATGAGGTACAATTTAGGTACAATTTACAGTAAGGTGTACGAGTTGTAGTGCAATCCTTCATCAATAAATATAAAGTGTGGGGAGTGGGTGCTACAGTGTGTTTGTTTAAAGTGGGTGTGTGCTATAAAGTGTGTGGAGTGGGTGCTACAGTGTGTTTGTTTAAAGTGAGTGTGTGCGTGTGGATGTGTGTGCTATGTGCGTTTGGTGGTTGTTGTTGTGTAGTGTTCATTGTTCGTTTAGCAGCCTGATGGCCTGGGGATAGAAGCTTCTTCTGAGTCTTTCTGTGCTCGCCTTGAGACTCCGGTATCGCTTGCCTGACCGCAGCAGTTCAAAGAGGCAGTTGTTCGGGTGACTGGAGTCTTTAATGATTCTCTTAGCCTTGCCCTTGCAACGCTTGTTGTAAATGTTCTGGAGGGTGGGGAGCCCCCCTCCAATTGTGCGTTCGGCTGAACGTGTCACTCTTTGTAGTCTGCTTCGGTCTTGTGCAGTGCTATTCCCAAACCAGGAGGTGATGTTGCCGGTCAAGATGCTCTCTATTGTACATGAGTAGAAGTTCTTAAGGATCTTCTGACTGACTTGGAACTTCCTTAGGCGCCTGAGGAAGTAGAGGCGTTGTCGTGCCTTCTTCACAACACTGTCAATGTGTGTGGTCCATGTCAAGTCCTCGGATATGTAGGCTCCGAGGTACTTAAAGCTGTTGACTCTCTCAACCGGTGCCCCGTCGATGCTGAGGGGGCTGTAGTCCTTGACCCCCGACCTCCTGAAGTCCACAATCATCTCCTTTGTTTTGCTGACGTTCAGGGAGAGGCTGTTTTCCTGGCACCATCCCGCCAGGACCTTGACCTCTTCCAGGTAGGCCCTCTCGTCGTTGGCAGAGATCAGGCCCACCACCACTGTGTCGTCAGCAAATTTGATGATTGTATTGCTACTCCGCTGAGCCACACAGTCGTGTGTGTACAGGGAGTAGAGGAGGGGACTCAGAACACAGCCCTGGGGGGCCCCTATGTTGAGGGTGATGGATGAGGAGGTGCAGTTGCCTGCTCTCACCACCTGGGGTCTGCCAGTCAGGAAGTCCAAGACCCACTGGCAGAGGTCATAGTTCAAGCCCAGGTCCCTGAGCTTGGCTATGAGTATGGAGGGGACTATGGTATTGAATGCCGAGCTGTAGTCGATGAATAGCATTCTCACATAGTTCCCCTGCCTCTTGTCCAGGTGTGATGCTGCTGTGTGCAGCACATGGGCTATGGCGTCCTCCGTGGACCTGTTGGGGCGGTATGCAAATTGCAGGGGGTCCATGTTGATGGGGAGGGAGGAGCAGATGTAGCCCTTTACTAGCTTCTCAAAGCACTTCATGGCTATGGAGGTGAGAGCTACAGGGCGGTAGTCGTTGAGGCAAGCAGGCTTGGATTTTTTGGGTACAGGGATAATAGTGGACTTCTTCAGGCAGGTGGGGATGACAGCCTGTTCTAAGGACAGGTTAAATATGTCAGTGAATACTGGGGCCAGTTGGTCGGCACAGACTTTTAGGACGCGGCCGGGGATGCCGTCCGGACCTGCTGCCTTCCTGATATTCACTTTTTTAAAGGTCCGCCTCACCTCATGCTCTGTTACCCTGAACACTGCGCCTCCATCAGCAGCCGACCCCCCCCCCCCCCCCCCCCATTGCCGTGGCTTGTGAGCTGGTGTTGTTATTACCAGCATCAAACCTCGCATAGAAGGTATTGAGGTCATTTGCTAAGGAGATGTCACTGTTCAGTTTGAGGGAGGCACCTTTGTAGTCTGTCATCGTTTTGAGCCCCTGCCACATAGCTCTAGAGTCAGCTTGTTCAAACTGGAGTTCAATTTTATCCCTGTAGCGCCGTTTGGCCTCTGACACTGTCCTCCTTACGTTGTATCGCGCCACCTTGTGGTCATTCATGTTGCCTGCCACTAGGCCGTCGTTGTATGCTTTGGTGCGCTCTCTCAGAGCTTCACGGACGGATTTGTCTACCCAGGGTTTTTGATTTGGGTAAACTCTCATTTTGGTAGTGGGGATTGTTTCTTCCACCATAGTACAAACATAGTCCAGCACTGTCTCCGTGTAGACATTAATGTTATCTGTGTCGCGGAACACATTCCAGTCTGTGCAGTCAAACGCAGACTGGAGCGTCTCCTCTGACGTCAAATCCCATTTCTGCACCTCTCGCGAGACTACAGGAGTACTTTTGATTCTCTGTTTGTACATTGGTGAAAGAAAGATGGACGCGTGATCTGATTTACCAAAGCCACTATCAGAATGAGCCTTGTAGCCACCTTTAAATTGCGTGTAACAGTGATCTAGGATGTTACCGCCTCTGGTGTTGCAAGTCACATGCTGATAGAAGTCAGGTAATACCTTTCTCAGATTGGCGCTATTGAAATCACCCAGCACTAAATTGGCGGCGTTAACGTTCGCAGCTTGTATTCTATTTACCTCGTCGTGGAGTCTGGAGAGCGCAACGTTGTTACTGGCTTGCGGTGGAATATACACTCCTACAAGGATGATCGCCGTTAACTCCCTCGGGAGGAAGAAAGGACGACACTTGATGGTTATATATTCCAGGTCTGGGCAGCAGTGGTTGGATAATTCCTTCACGTTAGTTGGATCGCTCCAATTGTTATTAAACATGAAGGCAATACCTCCTCCACGTTGTTTACCGGACTCTGCTGTACGATCCTTGCAGTGGATAAAGAAGTGTTCGGCTGGTTGGATAGCGTGGTCTGGAACGTCCGGCGTGAGCCACGTTTCGGTGAAGCAGAGAACGTTGCAGTCTCTGACGTCTCTTTGGTATTGAATCCTTGCTCGGATGTCATCCAGTTTATTGTCAATTGATTGTACATTGGCTAGCAATATACTGGGCAATGGCGTTCGGTGGCATCTGGATCTCAGCCTGTTACGGATCCCAGCTCTCTTCCCACGCCGTCTGGTTCCTTTGTTCCTGGGATCAAGGAACAAAGGGTCTGGTCCCATTCTCCAGAGAATCTCCTCAGGCCATTGTTGCGGTTCGGAAAGCTGGTCCAGTGAGTAATCCAATCGGTAAGTTTCCCGTAATCCGATGTCTATAAGAGACTGACGGTCATACACATTAAATGCACCTACTGTTGGTACAGACAAAACTCTTAAAACTATAAATATTAACAAAAGTAAGCACAGTCTCGACGGAGCGAACAGAAAGGCAGCCGTTCGTTGCAGCGCCATTCGATCGGGGTGACATCATGAAAGCTGGGCTGTATACAAAAGACTGACCGACCTCTTGTGTTTGCTTCTTTCCCATCAGATCATCCAGTAAGAGAAGGGTGACCCCAAAAGCAGACCCGCAGAAGACCCAACTCAAGGCACCCACTGAAGAGGCAGCAAACAGCACAAAAGGAACCATAGGAGTATCTGCCAAGGCCTCCTCACGGTGGGAGCACAACAAAGATAGAAGCCCCTATGCATGGGAGATGAGATTAGTTATAGTCCCCAAAGAATTCAAGCGGTTGCCTCCACTTCGAAAACTTCAAACCCCAGAAAAGCTTTGTGGCGAAACTTCAAAAGCCCCCACATCGGAGACACAACACCCAGCCCAAGGCACCCGGTAACTGTTTTAGCTGATCTTTTTAAATTATTTTTAAAGTTTTTACTCTGGTGTTTAATTTTCTGTGAATATTGCTTGTATTATGTACTGTTTACATTTTGTAAAATCGTTGTTTCTGTAAATGAGGTAAACCTCAGAAGCTTACGATTTTAAATAAAGGTTGAAATGTAAAATTTTGGGCGGTTAGGTGGCCGAGCGGAGATTGCGTTCGTCACCAGCCCCGGAGCTGTGAGCTGGATTCGCCTGTTCGAATCCAGCTCACAGCTCCGGTGTTGTCACCAGCTTGGCTGGCCGTCTGCACTAATACAATTGGCTGTATTAGAGGGTGGGAGAAGCCGGGTCGTTGTAAACAGCGACTCCTACAGTTCGGTCGGGGCGCCTGCTAAGCGCGGATAGGACTCGAGGGGGATAGTGTGGTCCTCCCACACGCTACGCCCTCTCGATGAGAATCCGCGCTGCCAGGTGAAAAGAAGCTGTGATTGGCTGGACGTGTGTCGGAGGAAGCACGTGGTAGCCTCCACTCTCCCAGATGATCTGACTGTGGGGGGTAAGTGCGCAGCGACCAGGAAGGGACTGGGAATTGGCATAACGACTAACATTGGGATGGGAGAAAAATCGGAGGAAAATGGAGGGGGAAAAAGACAAAAAAAAAAAAAAAATGCCTCCCTACCACCGCAGATACACTGGTATCGAATCCAGCTGTCAGTGGTACCTGCGGCTTGGTCGGTCGTCCCTACTAACAAGTGTTAGCGGGTGGGAAGCCAGTGGGGTGTGTATCCTGGTCGTTGTAAACAGCGACTCCTACAGGTCGGTCAGGGCGCCTGCTCAGCGAGGAAGGGAACTGGGGGAAGTAGTGTGAGCCTCCCACGCGTTACGCTCCCCCAGTGAGGGTCCTCGCTGTCAGGTGAAAAGAAGCGGCTGGCTGACTCCACATGTATCGGAGGAGACATGTGATAGTATCTATCAACCCTCCCTAGGCCGGCAAGAGGGGGAAAATGCGCGCAACGACCAGGAAGGGAATTGGCATAACGACTAAATTGGGATTGTAGAAAAATACAGAAAAGGGGGCGAAAAAGTTAAAAGAAAATAATAATAATAATAATAAAACAAATCTCTTACATCAGTGACCTTTGACCTAATAGAACCTTAGAACCTTGGAACTGGTAGGATTCCATTCCAAAGTGACATCATGAAAGCAGGGCTGTATATAAAAGACCAACACAAGTCATTTATTTCAGACTGACCTCTTGTGTTTGCTTCTTTCCCATCAGATCATCCAGTAAGAGAAGGGTGACTCCAAAAGCAGACCCGCAGAAGACCCAACTCGAGGCACCCACTGAAGAGGCAGCCTCCCTGCCATGGCCTCCCCGTGTACTCCATGATATGGAAGATGTTGTAGTGTACAAACCAGTTCTAATGTGATTAACAATTGAGTGACAGAACCACACACACTAGTTTCATGTGACAGACATTATCACTCATACAGACACACTAGCACACACACAATACCTCACACACACAGACACACTCTCATGTGACATCTTAGGAACCACTGTCTCATCTAGAACAAGACAAACTGATTCTAGGTTAAATTGATCAACCACACCCCATGACCAATTGATAGATGACTCACACATTTTCAGCCATCAGAAGTGACCTTTGACCTCATAGAACCTTGAAACTGGTAGGATTCCATTTTAAAGTGACATCATGAAAGCAGGGCTGTATATAAAAGACCAATTGATAGATGACTCACACACTTTCAGCCATCAGAATTAAGTGACCGTTGACCTAATAGAACCTTGTAACTGGTAGGATTCCATTCCAAAGTGACATCATGAAAGCAGGGCTGTATATAAAAGACCAACACAAGTCATTTATTTCAGACTGACCTCTTGTGTTTGCTTCTTTCCTATCAGATCATCCAGTAAGAGAAGGGTGACCCCAAAAGCAGACCCGCAGAAGACCCAACTCGAGGCACCCACTGAAGAGGCAGCCTCCCTGCCATGGCCTCCCCGTGTACTCCATGATATGGAAGATGTTGTAGTGTACAAATGTAACGGTTGTGACGTCACCTCAAACTTCGATGCCCCGAGTGGGAGTCGAACCCCGGTCTCCCACGTCGCAGGCAACAACACAGACCGCTATACCAAGAGGTGAATTCACTACTTCGCAACGTGTCTATCTGTCTTTGAGGATGTGAGAGTGAGTTTAACCCATAGCACCGCTACTCACCCCATCCCTTCTTGACTGCGCTTCACGATACCATCCGTTACACTCACCCTCTCAAACTCACTCCACTCCACCCAAGGCACTTCGATGCCCCGAGTGGGAGTCGAACCCCGGTCTCCCACGCCGCAGACAGCAACACAGACCGCTATACCAAGAGGTGAATCCACTACTTTGCAACGTGTCTATCTGTCTTTGAGGATGTGAGAGTGAGTTTAACCCATAGCACCGCTACTCACCCCATCCCTTCTTGACTGCGCTTCACGATACCATCCGTTACACAAACCATTTCTAATGTGATTAACAATTGAGTGACAGAACCACACACAGACACACACACACTAGTTTCATGTGAGAGACATCACTCATACACACACACTAGCACACACACAATACCTCACACACACAAACACACACTCATGTGACATCTTAGGGACCACAGTCTCATCTAGAACAAGACAAACTGATTCTAGGTTAAATTGATCAAACACACCCCATGACCAATTGATAGATGACTCACACACTTTCAGCCATCAGAAGTGACCTTTGACCTCATAGAACCTTGAAACTGGTAGGATTCCATTCCAAAGTGACATCATGAAAGCAGGGCTGTATATAAAAGACCAATTGATAGATGACACACACTTTCAGCCATCAGAAGTGACCTTTGACCTAATAGAACCTTGGAACTGGTAGGATTCCATTCCAAAGTGACATCATGAAAGCAGGGCTGTATATAAAAGACCAACACAAGTCATTTATTTCAGACTGACCTCTTGTGTTTGCTTCTTTCCCATCAGATCATCCAGTAAGAGAAGGGTGACCCCAAAAGCAGACCCGCAGAAGACCCAACTCAAGGCACCCACTGAAGAGGCAGACTCCCTGCCATGGCCTCCCCGTGTACTCCATGATATGGAAGATGTTGTAGTGTACAAACCAGTTCTAATGTGATTAACAATTGAGTGACAGAACCACACACAGACACACACACACTAGTTTCATGTGACAGACATCACTCATACACACACACTAGCACACACACAATACCTCACACACACAAACACACTCTCATGTGACATCTTAGGGACCACAGTCTCATCTAGAACAAGACAAACTGATTCTAGGTTAAATTGATCAAACACACCCCATGACCAATTGATAGATGACTCACACACTTTCAGACATCAGAAGTGACCTTTGACCTTATAGAACCTTGGAACTGCTAGGATTCCATTCCAAAGTGACATAAAAGCAGGGCTGTATATAAAAGACCAATTGATAGATGACTCACACACTTTCAGCCATCAGAAGTGACCGTTGACCTAATATAACCTTGGAACTGGTAGGATTCCATTCCAAAGTGACATCATAAAAGCAGGGCTGTATATAAAAGACCAATTGATAGATGACTCACACACTTTCAGCCATCAGAAGTGACCTTTGACCTAATATAACCTTGGAACTGGTAGGATTCCATTCCAAAGTGACATCATGAAAGCATCATCATCTAGGTCGTCCTCGGACGGGCCCTCCATCGGTGCTTCCAGTCATCCCGATCCTCCATGCATCTGGCTAGCTCGCCGGTGCTTTCTGTTCCCACATCTCTCCTGAGTACGTCCACGTAGGTTAACGTGGGACGTCCTCGTGATCGATGCCCGTGTGTTGGTTCCCACAGCACAAGTTTGCTGGTTGGCATCTCATGGTGTCTCTGGCAGTGACCTGCCAGCCTCATTCTCCTGACTGCCACTTTATCGCTCACCTTTAGCACCCCCCCATACAAGTTTGCATTAGTGACATGCTCATCCCTGTTGATGTTGAGCACCACACGCATCATTCTGGTGTAGCACCCATCCAAGGACTTCTGCAGGGTGGGCTTCAAGGTCCAGCATTCACTGCCATACAAAAGGACAGACTCAACTGTTGCATGAAAGAAGTTGAGCTTGATTTGACGGGGGAGGTTGGATTTCCACACACTGGTCATGCCGTTCAGAGCCCTCCACGCAAGTGCCTTCCTCACTTTAAGGTCTTGCTCGGACGAGTTGACCCACGAGCCCAGGTACTTGAAATCACTGACTTCCTTTAGAGCAGAGCCTCCTGTTGTCCTTAGAGGTGGATGATCCGGGAGGATGTTATACATTATGACCTCGGTTTTCTTGGCATTTAGCCTAAGGCCAACCTTGGCGCACTCCGTCTCCACTCTGCACAGGAGTTCCTGTGCCTGCTCCACCTGGTCAGAGAGCAGGCTGATGTCGTCCACGTAGTCAAGCTCTGTTAGGACTATGGCGGGGTGTCGTCTCGATCTCCTTGGGGTTATTGTGAGACCAAGTTCCTGCTCCCGTCCATTGATGGCCTTCCTGAGCGCATAGTCGAGGACAATGACGAAAAGGAAGGGGGCAAGGGTGTCCCCTTGCATCACTCCAGCCAGGATGTCAAATTCTTCACTGTTGCCGTCTGGGGTTACCACCTTGGCCCTTGTACCCGTGTGCATGGTCCCTATGGCCCGGAGTAGATTGGGAGGGACTCCGTAGGCCTTGAGTATCTTCATCATCACGGCTCTGTGTATCGAGTCAAAAGCCTTTTTGAAGTCGATAAAGCACAGTACCGCTGTCAGGTTGTTCTTCTTAACCTCCTCGATGATTCTTCTCAAGGCCAAGATCTGGGCCACAGTGGTCCTCTTCTCTCGGAAACCATTTTGGTTCTCCCTGAGGTGGGGGTCGATGGCTTTCCTTATCCGGTTTAGTATCATGCGATTGTACATCTTTGCAATGACACATGTCAGACTTATGCCACGGTAGTTGTCTGGCTTCGAGAGATCTCCGGACTTAGGCACTGGGATGATGTTAGAGAGAGACCACATATCAGGCTGGTTGTTTTTCATCAGGGCATGTTGCAGAACTCCAGGATGATGTTGTCAAGGTCACAGTTCTTATAGACCTCTGGGGAATGCCGTCCGGCCCAGAACTTTTCCCCGGCTTCAGTGTGGATTTCACTTTGGTAAACTCCCTGGCTGTGAAGGGACCATTGTCAATAGTGACATCATAAAAGCAGGGCTGTATATAAAAGACCAATTGATAGATGACACACACTTTCAGCCATCAGAAGTGACATTTGACCTAATATAACCTTGGAACTGGTAGGATTCCATTCCAAAGTGACATCATGAAAGCAGGGCTGTATATAAAAGACCAACACAAGTCATTTATCTCAGACTGACCGCTTGTGTTTGCTTCTTTCCCATCAGATCATCCAGTAAGAGAAGGGTGACCCCAAAAGCAGACCCGCAGAAGACCCAACTCAAGGCACCCACTGAAGAGGCAGCCTCCCTGCCATGGCCTCCCTTTGTACTCCATGATATGGAAGATGTTGTAGTGTACAAACCAGTTCTAATGTGATTAACAATTGAGTGACAGAACCACGCACAGAGACACACACACACACTAGTTTCATGTGACAGACATCACTCATACACACACACAAACTAGCACACACACAATACCTCACACACACAAACACACTCTCTCATGTGACATCTTAGGGACCACGGTCTCATCTAGAACAAGACAAACTGATTCTATTGATCAAACACACCCCATGACCAATTGATAGATGACTTACACACTTTCAGCAATCAGAAGTGACCTTTGACCTAATAGAACCTTGGAACTGGTAGGATTCCATTCCAAAGTGACATCATGAAAGCAGGGCTGTATGTAACGCTTGGGTTCTCTGGCACGCCTGAGAACCACCCATCATTCTGACACCTGTCTTAGGTCATCCCTGGTTAGCTCTTCACAACCCCGTGAATAACTGGTCCACGGGCGAACTCAACGGGGAACGACATCGAGTCGGGGCCCGGCGAGAGTGCCCACCCCCCCCCCTCTTCTCTTTTGTCTCCCTCTTTTCTCCAGGATGGTGGGGAGCGTTGCAGATGCTGACAGCCCTACTAATCCCGATTTAATGGGTGTACCCGAGATCTACTGGGACCTGGCGGACGTTTTTAGCAAAACGCGTGCTAAAGCACTAGCGCCTCATAGATCTTACGACTGCCCCATTGATCTTCTACCTGGTACCTCTCCGCCCTGTGGGCGTATGTTCTCCCTCTCGCGCCCTGAGACAGTGTCTATGAACACTTACATTGAGGAGGCATTGCTCGCGGGGCATATACGTCCTTCCACATCTTCTGCCGGCGCTGGCTTCTTTTTCGTAGCTAAGAAGGATGGGGGTCAGTAACCGTGCATTGATTATAGGGGGTTGAACGATGTATCCATCAAGAACAGTTACCCGTTGCCTCTCATGGACACCACCTTTGAGTGCTTACAGGGGGCACAGGTCTTCTCTAAACTTGATTTACGTAATGCATACAATCTGGTCAGGATTAGAGAAGGAGACGAGTGGAAGACTGCATTTAACACGCCCAATGGGCATTATGAGTACTTAGTCATGCCCTTTGGCTTAGCTAATGCTCCAGCAGTCTTTCAAGCCCTGGTCAACGACGTGCTGCGGGACTTAATTGGGGTGTCGGTGTTCGTTTACTTAGATGACATCCTGATTTTTTCTCGCAATATGGTGCATCACCAAGTGCACGTTTGTGAGGTGCTAGACCGTCTCCTCAAGCATCAACTATTTGTTAAGGCAGAGAAGTGTATTTCACACTGACACCGTTTCCTTCCTGGGCTTTGTGTTGACGAAGGGCGATCTTCGCATGGATCCAGCCAAGGTGAGTGCAGTCTTGGACTGGCCACGGCCTTCGTCGCTCAAGGAGTTACAACGTTTTTTGGGCTTTGCACATTTCTACAGGCGTTTTATTCGCAATTTTAGCGCATTAGCCAATCCGTTAACAGCTCTCACTAAGTCCTCTCTCCCTGGCTTTGAATGGTCGCCTAGGGCAGAGTCGGCCTTCTGCGATCTCAAACGTCGATTTACCTCCGCCCCTGTACTGATCCGCCACGATGCAGAGGTTCCGTTTATTGTGGAGGTGGATGCCTCTGACATCGTGGTGGGGGGGGGGGGGGTGATCTCTCAGAGATGTTTAAAGGACGGTAAAGTGCATCCTTGTGCTTTTTTTTCTCGCCGGCTGTCTTCGGCCGAGCGTAACTACGACGTGGGTAATCAGGAGTTATTGGCAATCAAATTGGCACTAGAGGAGTGGAGACATTGGTTGGAGGGAGCGGCACATCCCTTCATTGTTTGGACTGATCATAAGAACTTGGCTTACATCCAAGGGGCTAAACGCCTTAACTCTCGCCAGGCCAGGTGGGCATTATTCTTCACTCGATTTCGATTTACCATCTCCTATCGACCCGGTTCCAAAAATGTTAAACCTGACGCGTTGTCGCGCCAATTTGATCCTCCGGGTCGAGAGGAGAGCCCCCATCCCATTATTCCACAGGCCTTGATTTTGGCACCCGTGTCTTGGGGCATAGATAAGGTGGTAAGATCGGCTCTGGCACGGGAGCCTGATCCTGGTGGGGGTCCTCCGGGACGACTATGTGCCCAAGGCTGCACGCTCACGCCTGCTGCAGTGGGCACATACCTCTTCACTCACCGGCCACCCTGGGGCCACTAGAACCCTGGAGTTTATCTGTAGGAGGTTCTGGTGGTCGACTGGAGGGGGATACTTGTTCCTTTGTGGCGGCCTGCTCGGTGTGCGCGCGCAGTAAGACTTCGCCGTGCGCCAGCGGGTCTCCTCCGGTCTCTTCCTATTCCCAAACGTCCCTGGTCGCACATATCCATGGATTTTATTTCGGGCCTGCCCTTGTCAGATGGGTTCACTACCATTTTGGTGGTGGTGGACCGTTTCTCCAAGGCAGCTCACTTCATTCCCCTTCCCAAGCTTCCCTCGGCCCGAGAGACGGCTGATCTGGTGGTACAACACGTCCTTCGGGTCCACGGGCTCCCAGTGGATATCGTGTCAGACCGGGGTCCTCCAGGTTCTGGAAGGCGTTTTCCACCAGCCTCCCCGCCTCCATCAGCCTCTCGTCTGGGTTTCACCCGCAGTCGAACGGGCAGACGGAGCGCGTCAATCAGTATCTGGAGGGGGTCTTGAGGTGTTACGTTGCGGGGTGCCCGGCAACGTGGAGTAGGAGGTTGGCCTGGGCTGAGTATGCACATAATACCCTCCTCTCCTCCTCTACCGGTATGTCTCCATTTCAGTGTCAATATGGTTTTCAACCTCCTCTGTTTCCCGAGCAGGAGCAGGAGGCGGAGGCACCTTCGGTCCAGGCACATGTGGCTCGCTGTCGCCGGACATGGAATCGGGTTGCCGATTGCAGTCGGTTAAAGCCCAGCATCAGGCTAACCGCAAGCGCCGTCCGGCTCCGGTTTTCCGTCCGGGGCAGCGGGTTTGGCTGTCCACCCGTGATCTCCCTCTCCGGGTGGAGTCCAGGAAGTTGGCTCCTCGCTTCATAGGACCCTTTAGAATGATTCGTCGGGTGAACCCTGTGGCTTACAAGTTGCGGCTTCCGAGTACGATGAGGATTCATCCGACTTTTTATGTGTCTCTGTTGAAGCCATTCCTCTCATCGCCCTTGTCCCCGCCTCTGCCAGCGGTTCCTCCGCCTCGGTTGATCGGTGGTCGACCGGTCTACACGGTGCAGAGGATCCTGGGTTGTAGACAGAGGGGTAGGGGGTTTCAGTTATTGGTGGATTGGGAGGGGTACGGGGTAGAAGAGCGTTCTTGGGTGCCTCAAAGGGATATCCTAGATCCCAGCCTGATCGATGATTTCCGGCGGCTGCATCCCGAGGCCCCTAGGTAAACGTCAGGTGCCGTTCGTCGGGGGAGGGTACTGTAACGCTTGGGTTCTCTGGAATGCCTGAGAACCACCCATCATTCTGACACCTGTCACTGGGCTTCTCTGTCACTTATCTCCCTGTCACTTGTCACTTATTGTTTGGGTCTCCTGATTGGTTGTCACGTTGGAACGCTTGGTATGTCAGGAATGTGGTTGTACTTAAACCCCTGTCTCTCTAATTCCAGTTGTCGGATCTTCACATTCTCCTGCAGAGTACACAGTGGTACTGCAGACACTGGACGTTGCTGTCATTATTGTTATCATTATTATCTTCTCTCCTAGACGCCCTGCATCAGTGTACTGTTGCTATTACTCTAGGTGTACCGTTCTACAATAAAGAGAACCACCTTTAACGAGTAAACAACCTTCTCTGCCTCTACTTATTACTCCACAACTGGAACCTACCTGTCTCCGTCGTAACAGCTGTATATAAAAGACCAACACAAGTCATTTATTTCAGACTGACCTCTTGTGTTTGCTTCTTTCCCATCAGATCATCCAGTAAGAGAAGGGTGACCCCAAAAGCAGACCCGCAGAAGACCCAACTCAAGGCACCCACTGAAGAGGCAGCAAACAGCACAAAAGGAACCATAGGAGTATCTGCCATACTCACACTTATATTCTCATGGCTTTCCCACATGTACTGGGGGTTACACGACGAAGAAGAACTTCAAACCCCAGAAAAGCTTTGTGGCGAAACTTCAAAAGCCCCCACATCGGAGACACAGCACCCAGCACAAGGCACCCGGTAACTGTTTTAGCTGATCTTTTAAAATAATTTTTAAAGTTTTTACTCTGGTGTTTAATTTTCTGTGAATATTGCTTGTATTATGTACTGTTTACATTTTGTACAATCGTTGTTTCTGTAAATGAGGGAAACCTGAGAAGCTTACGATTTTAAATAAAGGTTGAAATAGACATTTTAAAATAAAATAATAATGTCGGCTGGGTAGCGCAGCGGACTAAGCGACTGCCTACCACCGCAGAGACACTGGTATCGAATCCAGCTGTCAGCGGTACCTCTGGCTTGGTTGGTGGTCCATACTAACACAATTGGCAGTGTTAGCGGGTGGGAAGCCGGTGGGGTGTGTATCCTGGTCATTGTAAACAGCGACTCCTACAGGTCGGTCGGGGCGCCTGCTCAGCGAGGAAGGGAACTGGGGGAAGTAGTGTGAGCCTCCCACGCGTTACGCTCCCCCAGTGAGAGTCCTCGCTGTCAAGTGAAAAGAAGCGGCTGGCTGACTCCACATGTATCGGAGGAGACATGTGATAGTATCTATCAACCCTCCCCAGGCCGGCAAGTTGGGGGGGGAATGCGCGCAACGACCAGGAAGGGAATTGGCATAACGACTCAATTGGGATGGTAGACAAATACAGAAAAAGGGGGCAAAAAAGTAGATACAAAAATTATAATAATGATAATAAAACAAATCTCTTACATCAGTGACCTTTGACCTAATAGAACCTTAGAACCTTGGAACTGGTAGGATTCCATTCCAAAGTGACATCATGAAAGCAGGGCTGTATATAAAAGACCAACACAAGTCATTTATTTCAGACTGACCTCTTGTGTTTGCTTCTTTCCCATCAGATCATCCAGTAAGAGAAGGGTGACCCCAAAAGCAGACCCGCAGAAGACCCAACTCAAGGCACCCACTGAAGAGGCAGCAAACAGCACAAAAGGAACCATAGGAGTATCTGCCATACTCACACTCATACTCTCATGGCTTTCCCACATGTACTGGGGGTTACACGACGAAGAAGAACTTCAAACCCCAGAAAAGCTTTGTGGCGAAACTTCAAAAGCCCCCACATCGGAGACACAGCACCCAGCCCAAGGCACCCGGTAACTGTTTTAGCTGATCTTTTAAAATGATTTTTAAAGTTTTTACTCTGGTGTTTAATTTTCTGTGAATATTGCTTGTATTATGTACTGTTTACATTTTGTACAATCGTCGTTTCTGTAAATGAGGGAAACCTGAGAAGCTTACGATTTTAAATAAAGGTTGAAATAGACATTTTAAAATAAAATAATAATTATGTCGGCTGGGTATAGCGCAGCGGACTAAGCGACTGCCTACCACCGCAGAGACACTGGTATCGAATCCAGCTGTCAGCGGTACCTCTGGCTTGGTCGGTCGTCCATACTAACACAATTGGCAGTGTTAGCGGGTAGGAAGTAGTGGTCTGCAAGGGCCTTGAAATAAAGCCCGAACTCTGCCCGAGCCCGTGAACTTCAGGCCCTGCCCGAAAATAAGCCTGACTGTAAATAATATTTTAAGCCCTAGCCCGCGTGAAAACCTGAAAAAAAAATTATTATTATTATTATTAAAATATAATTTTTTTTTGTATTTGTTTTAAATATTCGAAACACGGTTTTATATGAACGTAATAAATAAACAAAAACGAAAATGTCCAATAGGTCTAACTAAATAACACATATCATGCTGAAAACTAACAACCATTCTATAGCTATATCCAAATATTAAATAATTTTTTTGTTTTAAATATTCTAAACACTATATATTAACTTAATAAATAAACAAAAACGAAAATGTCCAATAGGTCTGCCTAAATAACGCATATCACGCTGAAAACTAAGAAGCATTTACATAGCCTGTTTCGCTCTTATTAGAATGCCGTCCCTCCCATTGCTCGCTTATAGACTGACTCACACAGCAGCCTCGTAAAACGTATTGAAGGCTATAGAATCTTCTTTTACACACACACACGACACACAATAGCCTACTCAGTCACTATACAAACAAACAGAAAACAGAAATCAGATTTCGAGCAGAGCAACATAATGAAATCACAACAAAACAGGTAGCGACCCAGCAAATAATAAACATCACTCACCACAACGTCAGCAACGCGTTGAACAACGTTAATAAAACTTCGCCAACCGGCTACATACATCCAAGAACAAATTAAAACGTTCGCCAACTGGCTATATTCCAACACAACCAATCGAGTTGTCCCCTGAGTTCTCCCTGCGCGCTGCAGTAATTACATCCAAATGTTTCTCTGATGACAGCTTGCGCAAAAGAGAAAATGAATCTTAAGGAAAACGAAGGTTATCCTATAACCCTAGTTATATGAAAAAATAAATAAAAGCAATAAAAAAAAAAAAAAAAAAAAAACAGCAGTGCCCGGGCCCGGCCGAGCCCGAATTATTTATTAAAAAAAAAGCCCTACCCAGCCCGAACCCGCCGGGCCGGGCCCTGTCGGGCCTGGGCAAGGTTGCAGT
Organism: Notolepis coatsorum; assembly: GCF_963971535.1. Taxonomy (NCBI): domain Eukaryota; kingdom Metazoa; phylum Chordata; class Actinopteri; order Aulopiformes; family Paralepididae; genus Notolepis; species Notolepis coatsorum. The sequence goes on along the minus strand of NC_140179.1, from coordinate 12,094,564 downwards.
GTACTAGTAGGAAGCCGGTGGGGTGTGTATCCTGGTCATTGTAAACAGCGACTCCTACAGGTTGGTCGGGGCGCCTGCTCAGCGAGGAAGGGAACTGGGGGAAGTAGTGTGATCCGCCCACGTGTTACGCTCCCCCAGTGAGAGTCCTCGCTGTCAGGTGAAAAGCAGCGGCTGGCTGACTCCACATCTATCGGAGGAGACATGTGATTGTATCTATCAACCCTCCCTAGGCCGGCAAGTGGGGGGAAAATGCTCGCAACGACCAGGAAGGGAATTGGCATAACGACTATATTGGGATGGGAGAAACATACAGAAAAAAGGGGGCAAAAAAGTAGATACAAAATAATAACAATAATAATAATAAAACAAATCTCTTACATCAGTAACCTTTGACCTAATAGAACCTTAGAACTTTGGAACTGGTAGGATTCCATTCCAAAGTGACATCATGAAAGCAGGGCTGTATATAAAAGACCAACACAAGTCATTTATTTCAGACTGACCTCTTGTGTTTGCTTCTTTCCCATCAGATCATCCAGTAAGAGAAGGGTGACCCCAAAAGCAGACCCGCAGAAGACCCAACTCAAGGCACCCACTGAAGAGGCAGCCTCCCTGCCATGGCCTCCCCGTGTACTCCATGATATGGAAGATGTTGTAGTGTACAAACCAGTTCGAATGTGATTACCAATTGAGTGACAGAACCACACCCAGACACACACACACTAGTTTCATGTGAGAGACATCACTCATACACACACACTAGCACACACACAATACCTCACACACACAAACACACTCTCTCATGTGACATCTTAGGGACCACTGTCTCATCTAGAACAAGACAAACTGATTCTAGGTTAAATTTATCAAACACACCCCATGACCAATTGATAGATGACTCACACACCTTCAGCCATCAGAAGTGACCTTTGACCTCATAGAACCTTGAAACTGGTAGGATTCCATTCCAAAGTGACATCATGAAAGCAGGGCTGTATATAAAAGACCAATTGATAGATGACTCACACACTTTCAGCCATCAGAAGTGACCTTTGACCTAATAGAACCTTGGAACTGGTAGGATTCCATTCCAAAGTGACATCATGAAAGCAGGGCTGTATATAAAAGACCAACACAAGTAATTTATTTGAGACTGACCTCTTGTGTTTGCTTCTTTCCAATCAGATCATCCAGTAAGAGAAGGGTGACCCCAAAAGCAAAAGCAGACCCGCAGAAGACCCAACTCAAGGCACCCACTGAAGAGGCAGCCTCCCTGCCATGGCCTCCCCGTGTACTCCATGATATGGAAGATGTTGTAGTGTACAAACCAGTTCTAATGTGATTAACAATTGAGTGACAGAACCACACACAGACACACACACTAGTTTCATGTGAGAGACATCACTCATACACACACACTAGCACACACACAATACCTCACACACACAAACACACTCTCATGTGACATCTTAGGGACCACTGTCTCATCTAGAACAAGACAAACTGATTCTAGGTTAAATTGATCAACCACACCCCATGACCAATTGATAGATGACTCACACACTTTCAGCCATCAGAAGTGACCTTTGACCTCATAGAACCTTGAAACTGGTAGGATTCCATTCCAAAGTTACATCATGAAAGCAGGGCTGTATATAAAAGACCAACACAAGTCATTTATTTCAGACTGACCTCTTGTGTTTGCTTCTTTCCCATCAGATCATCCAGTAAGAGAAGGGTGATCCTAAAAGCAAAAGCAGACCCGCAGAAGACCCAACTCAAGGCACCTACTGAAGAGGCAGCCTCCCTGCCATGGCCTCCCCGTGTACTCCATGATATGGAAGATGTTGTAGTGTACAAAACAGTTCTAATGTGATTAACAATTGAGTGACAGAACCACACACAGAGACACACACACACACTAGTTTCATGTGACAGACATTATCACTCATACACACACACTAGCACACAGTGAAGAAGGCACGACAACGCCTCTACTTCCTCAGGCGCCTAAGGAAGTTCCAAGTCAGTCAGAAGATCCTTAAGAACTTCTACTCATGTACAATAGAGAGCATCCTGACTGGCAACATCACCTCCTGGTTTGGGAATAGCACTGCACAAGACCGTAGCAGACTACAAAGAGTGACACGTTCAGCCGAACGCACAATTGGAGGGGGGCTTCCCACCCTCCAGAACATTTACAACAAGCGGTGAAGGGGGAAGGCTAAGAGAATCATCAAGGACTCCAGCCACCCGAACAACTTCCTCTTTGAACTGCTGCGGTCAGGCAAGCGATACCGGAGTCTTAAGGCGAGCACAGAAATACTCAGAAGAAGCTTCTATCCCCAGGCCATCAGGCTGCTCAACGAACAATGAGATGAGATGAGATGAGATATTACTTTATTAATCCCCTTGGGGAAATTCCAATGACACACACATACAGCTCAACGTCTCATTAATAATAACACATCACAATCATAAAATTTTTACAGTAACAATGGCACAGCATAAATTCAACAGACATGTACATTTGTTGACACATGTCATCTACAGAAGGCCTGAGACGCCGTATGCGATAGTCGGCAGCAGCAACACTAAGTAGTAAAACAAGGCATCGTCACGCCAGGTGGTGGGAGGGAGGGAGGGATGGAGGGAGGGGAGGGATGGGGGAGGCTGGGGGACAGGAGTTGGGTTATGAAACAGTCTTAGGGCCCCCCTCCAACGCGCGTATGAGGCAGCCATCCTAGATAAGGCGTAGGCGCCAGGCATACTCGCGGAGGGAGGAGTGGGTAGAGAATGGGGGTGGAGGGAGGGGTGGGGGGCGGGGGCCTCATCAATCTTATCGCCCCCAGACAGCACAGCTCGTTCCTCCTTCCCTGGAATCGCTTCCCTGGAATCGCTCCCCCGCACCAACCTCGACCTTGGTTGGTTTCACAGCACAATGGGATGGGGGGGGGGGGGGGGGGGGGGGGTGATACATGCAGCTTAAGGCAAATTGCTGCTATATGGTCAAAATTGGGTTAATTTAGTTTAATCATCATCACCATCATCATACCCCCTATTAGCACGGTATGGTGGCATCTTTATTTTCACGTCTCTAATTTCCGTCGTGATGTCCAGAATGGCCTGAGACCGCGACAGTTCCTCTGCGTGGTTAGTAACAAGTCTCTCAAGAATTGTCTTCAAGCACGATTGTTCATCTACATGATAGATTTCACGCCGTTCCAACATGGTCTTGGAGCTCAGTTGTTCATCACCCCGCAGGGTGTTAAGGTCAGCGATCCTTTTATACAGTTCCATTTGGTTGTCTTTGATCCCGGCCATGTCCCTGGCCATGGGATTCAACTTCTTCCGAATTAGATTCAGACAGTACCAGATCCAACAGCTGACGGAGCCCAAGCCGAGCAGCATGACAATTAGAAGATATACGTCTTCAACGTCGTTTATCTCCAACGTGAAAAAAAAGCATATCGCAAGCCATGTCCCGTATGAATTTATGGTGTATCCCGCCTGATAGCTCCCAAGAGGGCATAATGGGTCATCCGCATTTTGCCTCCTCGTCGAGAATATGCGATCAATCGCTGTAAAAGCCCAGCTTATTAGATCCATATTACGGTCAAAAGTAGAGTTGATTCTGCTGGAAAAAGAAAAAGAAAAGGTCAAAAACGGCCGAGCGTCTCCAGCGAGGGGCAGATCCAGGCTCTGGGGAAAGGAGCTGTAGAGGGCTGGTACGGACGTCTCCGGGCGGGTAAGAGAAAGGCCTTGAGGTGTTCTGTGGAAGGTGGGAGAGGAGTAGATATGCGACTGCTTCTGGGAGAGGTTGGAGAGGAAAAATAAATAATAAACACTATGCAACAACCATCAAATGCACACAGCACACACACCCACACGCACACACTCACTTAAACAAAACACACTGCAGCACCCACTCTCCACACTTTAGATCACCTAAACACACTTTACACTTTATATTTATTGGTAAAGGATTTGCACTACAACTCGTACACCTTACTGTAAATTGTACCTAAATTGTACATCATCCCATTTCTGCTCTGCACTATATAGTATTGTATATTAGTACCTTGCATAGTATATTGTATATTGTATGGTAACTCAGTTACTTCTATTCTGCATCGAACATTGTACATATGTCTATACTGAACACTGTGACCTCTATTTTTACTTCTATTTACATGCTATACTATTTTATTTCATACTTATCTTGTCTAGCACAGTCTCTGGAGTGTAACAGTAAGAAGCATTTTGTATAAAAGTATTCTGTACTTCTGTATGACAACTATTAAAGAAACTTGAAACTTGAAACTTGAAACACAAACACACTCTCTCATGTGACATCTTAGGGACCATGGTCTCATCTAGAACAAGACAAACTGGTTCTAGGTTAATGTTACGTTCAATCCTACAATATGGCTCGTTTAGGCCTTGAATGTAAACTGGTGGACACAGAACAAGACAAGAGTTATCAAAAATAACAATATTTATTTGAACAGCTAATCTAAAGGGCAAAAACACGGGTAGCTGGGTGCTCCAGACTCCAAAGTTCAATAACAAAAATAATGCACATAAGCAAAAGAGATGTAGACACCTGAATATGTCTAACAATAATTCAATGTGTCTAACCTAATTCCTTGTACTCTACTGTGTTCAGGATAACGTGTAAACTCACCTCCTAATATTGACATTTAATAGTGGAGCATGCACTGGACTGCCACCAGGGGGAGCTGGTGCGACGTTGGGCAGGGGGGACAACAGGTGAAGAAGGACTGGCTGAAGGTGGGGCTCCTGTAGCGGAACTACCTCTTCATCGTTTTTCCACAGAAGCAAGCGGTCGCGTAGAGCCGGAGCTCTAGACATTAAGTATGCAGAATATAAACCCAGTCACGAGGCGGGTTAGTAATGTAGTATGCGATAGTTTAGCTTCCAGTTAGTGCTTAGGGTACGTGTGAACCAAGAAGAAGACGTTCTACTGCCGGAGAGTGCTGTGGATATTGCACGCGCTGTGTTTTAGCTAAAGTGTAGGCGGAAGGCTAGGGGGTCGAGCAGACCCACAGCTTAGCTTCAGTATAGGCCTAGGAGCACAGTTAGCTCGCGCGTCGCTCCACCGTCTTCCAGCCCCGCAGATGACACAGCAACAGACGTCGCCGGACTACACCCACCTCCAGCCGTCACCTGCCTAACGTCAACCCAGCCCGCCTCTTGCTGTCACAGGTGACAAACACGGGACTGTTCGCCGGCCATCTCACCACACGGACGTTCGGTGTGAGAGCAGGCCGGCACTTGGTTGGTACACTCAAGCCAGGTACAGTTAGCGCACCGAGCGCTGGAACTTTATCGGCAAACATTCTCTTTGTCAAGAGCGTGCCCTTTAAGGGCGAAGAGAATACGTACCAGTGACTAAGGGCGCCCCGACGTTTGTTGTTTTGGGGAATGCTGGCTTAGATAGAAGCTTTGGTTCGAGTGTGGGCCCACTGTCTTTTGGTTAAATGTGTTGTGTAAGTGGGAAGAGCTTTATTCATTGTGCCTTGTGTAAGTGGGAAGAGCTTTATTCTTTGTGCCTTGTGTAAGTGGGAAGAGCTTTATTCATTGTGCCTTGTGTAAGTGGGAAGAGCTTTATTCATTGTGCCTTGTGTAAATATATGCCTAAGATATATAAAAGGGAGGCGTACAAATGGGATCACTGTGCGTGTCCGTTAATGTGTTGTCTTGTTTAACCCCTTCCGTTCCGGGTAATGCTCATTATTGTTTAACCCTTTCCCACCCCCTGTTTATACGTCATTGGGACAGGTCTCTGCTCGTCAACAAGGAAAGGTACTGCTTTGGGGAGAAAGTATATCATCTATCACTACTGCCACCGGGTGTGGGAGGGTGTGGGAAGTATTAGGGGAAGTGTGGGTGTGTGGGGAATTACTGCGAGTCGCCCTGGAGGGCAAGAAGGACCAGCGCATCACCCCTAGCTTAGTAAACCCTAGGCCCCATCCACTCCCTCTGCTAGATCCCAACTCTAATACTCCTACACTACAGTCGGGGACTTAGCCGGACCCAGATCTGCTGCGTTCCCACTACCTGGTGACAGTGTACATCTACTCTCATAAAGTAGGGATAATCCACCCTTCTACAGAGAACAAGCCAAAAATACAAGTGAAGCAGTGAGACAGCTGCGAGAGAGAGAACTGCTGCAGCCTGCACTCTGCTCTGCTCTTGTAGGGCGTGGTGCCTCATCACCACACCTGTGTTAATTAGAGAAGCGGCCATTTAGTTTTTTTCACAGAGGAAAACATTTCTAATAGAAGAAAAAATAATAATAATAATAAAAAATACAAAAATATATATATGTATATTAATAATAATATATATATATTTTTTTGTCTGTATATTACTAGTGAAGCACTGCCTCACTAGTTGTCATGCAATAACCTCCACTGCCAGGCGGAGGTAAATATGTGTGTGCATGTGGAGAAAGTTATTCTTTATTATTAGAGTGGATAAAGGGATAGTTCCAATAGAGCAGAGCGTAAAGCTATACAATCTATAACTGAGTTTTTCTTTGTACACAGTTTACCAAAATTACTCCTAATCACTCATTTCTGAATGGATCTTTATGCAATTTGGATATGTACTACATAAGGCTTCAGGCTATGGCTCCGTCTGGATTTGTAAGCTATACCACCTTCTGGGGAAATACTACCTCTGGACTACTAACTAACTACTACAGAAAAACTTGAGCAACAAGTTTTTTTACAACTCAAGTTCAGACCTATGTAACTATTACGTTAGCACTAAAAGTGAATTTTCTTTCTGGAATCAGAAACTTCAGAGTGTCATCTTTCAAAAGAGACCAGGCTCATGCATGTGCTATATAAGTATAAAGTATGTTTTGGTTTGCAAAAAAAGTATGCAGTCCTCAAAAACGAAAACTAAAATGGCCAAGTTTGGGGGCGCTTGCTAACAGATCAGAATTGAGCACCGAGGCGTGTGAACCGAGCCTAACTGATGACAGTTAACATTTTGCTAATGTATTAACCCTTTCACTACCAAATGGTTAACCCTTTCATTGCGACAATACAGAAGGTTAACCCTTTCATTGCCATACGACAAACGGTTAACCCTTTCACTACCACACTCCAGAAGGTTTTGATTGATTGATTGAAAAGTTTATTAACAGATTGCAGAATGGGTACAGTACAGTACAGCTCAATACATACAATTGCTAAAAGGATGCAGACCTGAGAAAGACTTTCGTCTTGTTTCCATCAGGGTCCCCCATTTTCAATTCATCATATGACACACATGACATACAGATAGACAGTACTGCTACATCTATACATTTATGACATACCAGATTTTCAAATACAGTACTGTTTGTGATACTAAAAAAATCCAGAAGAAGAGTATATACATTTGACATAGAAACTGTGCATTGGGGGAGGTTGGGTAGGTGGGGTGGGGCTGTACATTGGAGGTGGGGGGGGGGGGGGGGGGGGGGGGTTGGGTAGGGGGGGGGACACACTGTACATTGGAATACTGACATACATTTGACATGGAAACTGTACATTGGAGGAGGTTGGGTAGGTGGGGTGGGGTTGGGTGGGGCTGTACATTGGAATACTGACAAAGCCATGCTTGGTCTTTATTGTACAACTGGGTTAGGACATTTGTAGGGGCCAGTTTTGAATTGCAGTCTCCCGTAGGTGTTCTTTGAGAGTGTTTTTGAAGGTGGGTAGTACTAGTGATTTACATTCCTTTACAGCTTTGGGTAGGGCGTTCCACATTGTTGTGGCATAATTGCGAAACGTGTTTAGTCCCTTGTTTGAGCCGAATCTGGGTTTTACATGATTTGTGGAGCTCCCTCTGGTGTTGTGATCGTGGTATTCACTGACCTTTGGGAAGTATTTTGACATGTACAGTACATGGGTACCTTGGTCGTGTAGTGTATCTTGTAGACCAGGCCCATTGCAAGTTGCTGTACTCTGTTGTCTACTCTAAGCCATCCTAGGTTGGCAAAGTGTGCAGGGGTGAGGTGGGTTCTAGGAGTCAGGTCAAGCAGTAGTCTGACTAGTTTGTTTTGAGATGTTTGTAATTTGGTTTTTAGTGCCTTTGAGGTGCTTTGGTACCATGAGGTGCAAGCATAGTCGTAGTACCCTTGAATGAGTGCTCCTGCCAGAGTCTTCAGGGTATTCTTGTTTACCAGGGAGGAGATCCGGTACAAGAATCGAGTTCGTTGATTGACTTTTTTTATTACATTGGATGCCATTTTGTCACAGGAAAGATTAGCCTCTAGGATGGAACCCAGGTAGGTAATTTCATCTTTCCTTGTGACAATATTGTCACCCACTGTAACTGAGAAGCCGTCTGTTTTGCTGAGTTTGTTATTTGAACCGAAGAGAATGAACTCTGTTTTGCCCATGTGTAATGATAGTTTGTTGTCGGCGAGCCATATGCAGATTTTGCCTAGTTCCGAGCTGAGGGTTTTTTCAACCTGTAACTTGTTCTTGTCAGAGACCAGCAGGGCTGAGTCGTCCGCAAACAGGAACAAGTTGCAGTCACAAGCTGACGACATGTCATTTGCATAAATTAGGAACAGTAGTGGTCCTAGTATGCTTCCTTGTGGAACACCACAGTTCACTGTGAGGGGGGGGGATAGGGTACCGTTTACCTCCAACCCTCTCTAACCCTTGCACTACCACTCTACAGAAGGTTAACCCTTTCACTACCGTCTGTAGTGTGGTAGTGAAAGGGTTAACCTTATGTAGTGTGGTAGTGAAAGGGTTCATCAAGTTGCATGTAATCCGTTACTCCGCAACCCTGTTTACTGGGCTGTAAATGCCTTACTCCTCCTGTCAGTCCGCCATAGTAGGTCTCATTCCTCTGGTCAACAACAGAGGTGGGACCTCTAGTGGTATGTATAAAGAATGCACATAATATACCTACCAGTGTTACCAAAGCAGACATGTCCATTTATTATTACAAGTAGACGGGCACAACAACCTTTGATGACATGCGCGCGTGGTAGGCCTACACAGTCACACTCTAACTAAGCTGTATGAGGGAATGAATGAATGAATGAATGAACACTTTATTTAACAGATTGCAGAATGGGTACAATACAGTACAGCTCAATACACACAATTGTTAACACTTTCTTTGCCACGCTTATATCCATCAATGTTTGATCACTGCCACCACTCTAAGTCTATGGAGATATTTACCTTCTTTGCAGGGCTATAACTTTTTTAATTGTATTGCTAAATTGACATTACTATGGCCCATTCAACATCGATTATCTATCGTTCAGGATGTAGGAACGTTTAACTTTTTCATTCACACATTCATACAAAAATACCATCTAGAATATAAATATGTTTTTATCGTTTTCTGCAGTAATTCCTAGAACGTGAGATATAGGCATAAATGTATATATACATTATCAAATGCCATTTGTTGCCGATACACGTTATATTAAAAATGTCAACTGTACATGGTCCTAAACGTTATGACTGATCATGCGCGGGTGAACGGAGGGGGGGGTGGGGGGGGGGGGGTGGGTCATTTATAATTCCGTGATCGTCATTAAATGATTTATGTAGTATGGGTGATATATAGATCAGAGCAGTTTGCATCGATAATAATAAACAAAAACGCTGAAGCTCATGGCAGCCTCCTCTTACCGTTGGGCGATGATACTGGAGCAAACAGATCCCAGTTATGTGATGGGGATCGAGGCGATCCATTTCCGGTTTGTATAATACTAATACACGCCCAAATCATGTGGATTATTGAGTTATGGCAGCGATCCATATCCACGGTGTGTGGCTAGAGTCCTGGGATGATATGCGAGTGGCTGGACGGATTTAGGAGACGCACCGATATGCAACAGGCATATCCGGTTTGGCAACTCGCCGATCATCCACCAGGTGGCAGTGTTGAAGCGTTGCAGAGTTGTGCTGAGTCCCACAGCATCATAGGCTCTGTGAGTGAAATATGAATACCATGGCGAAAATATGAAATATGATCACAATAACGTCGTACGCCGTGATCTGGCAGAATTCGCATGAACTTAAAACCCGTTGTATGACGTTATTGGCGGAGAAAGCGTTAAGGGGATGCAGACCAGAGAAAGACGTTTGTCTTGTTTACATCAGGGTCCCCCATTTTCAATTCATATAGTGACATTTATGACATACACAACATTCATGACATTTATGGCATAGGGACATACATGACATACAGGTATATAGTACGGTTACATTTGTGACATATACGATATGCAAATATATAGTAGGCCTACTGTTACCCATAGAAAATATATACATACGGTGGTGAGAAAATATATACATACGGTGGGGAGGAGACTGTCTAGCTAACACTAACACTCCCTCAATTAGTGTTTTCCAATGGACGGGAAATAAACACTATTGCTCACACTGTCAATGAGTGATGAGCATCAAGAGTATTTTTTTCTTTTCTTTTACCATTCATATACCATCAGCATCCTCTAGGAGTGTGGTACCCTCTCTGTGACGTCACGCGGCAGAGAGCCGAAAGTGACGAGCGTAGCAGGAAGCTGGGGCTGCTGCGCGGAGCAGGAGGAGGATGCTGCCGTCGACCCCGCAGCGGGGACAAGCTGCTGCAGGCGGCAGGAGGACGATGCTTCTCGCCGTTCGCTTCTCCCTCCTCCACACCTCATCACCGCCTCACCGGCGGTACCCATGAAGCCCCCCTTGATGAAGCCCAAACCGGCCAAAGCGAGGCGGAAAAAGGCCTGCACCGAGAGAGTCGAGAGAGAGAATGATGTACTGGCGCGTCGGGTTCGCCTGGACGCGGTCGTGTGCGGTTGATCTTGGCCGAAACCAGAGCTTCTCCGTCGGCCTGTGCGTCGGCCCCGACGAGCAGCTCATCTCGTTTTATGGGTACATCGTCGCCTACCCGCCTTTACTGCTGCAGGACTACGGCACCGCCGGGATCATGTCGGTGTTGGGGTCGGACTCGTCGTGGTGGAGGAAGACGCTGTATTTGACCGGCGGGGCTCTGCTCGCTGCCGCTGCATATCTCCTCCACGAGCTGCTCGCCATCAGGTACAGACAATAATAGTGATCAATTGCACGGTGCATCACTTTGCTCACAATCAATAATAATAATAAGGCCTGCTGTGTTTACATCGATCTGAAGCAGGAGCTGTTTTGGTCGTGCAGGGCTATTTTGCTCCTCTTTTTTTTCCATTGTGGGTTCGAGATATTATATGACTTTATTATTCTCAGGATGGGCGGGGGGGTGGGGGTGGGGGGGGGGGGGAGGAGGGGTGGGTGAGGGGCTTGGGAAGCTCCGCACGACCGGAATCGGTTGAGAATAAGGACCCGTGAGTGACTGTGGGTTATGATTATGTAACGACTGCCTGCCACCTCGAATGAGATTCCATGTTTATTAGTGTCAGTTTGAAAAACAAAATAGGTTAATAAACGAATCGAAGGCGGATGTTAGATTCAGCTGCAGGCCCCATCCTATATTCAGTATTATGAACACAAGGTTAAGGTATTTTTTCCCCGCTATGGTATGATTCTAATCGAATATCATCTATACGGTATTAGATATGACTAAATAATATACATGGTCGGGTCGTTATTTGAATGGATATGCGATGCCAAATAATGTCTTTGATTTGTCAATCAACATCTCAAGATGGTGTGCTCCATCCTTGTTTGCTTTATAATACCCCCCCCCCCCCCCCCATCAGCCAAAGATGTCTGTCTTCTTGCCTCGTCCATTTCTGCCGTATATATAAAAACACTGCGGTTGCGAATGAATGACCTTTACTAACCTCACGCGAGAGCGAGCAGAAGCCAGGCATGACAAATAAGCTATAGGGTAAAATCGCAGCTCATATATAGTATATACTATTCCAAAATAATCTTTCATGTGATTGAGTTAGGACATTGTTGTTCTTGGGGAAAGCATCTCGTGTTACATGCAGCAGCACCGGCCTTGCTATAGTCTGCTCATCAATGACATTCAGGTCCACTACACATCGATGCTAGTCAATTTTGTTTGTTTTAGGACGTTTGTATTTTATGCAATTGTTTATATTCATTAGTATTATAGTTTTAATGTCTTTATTGCCATTTGTGTTGCGATATATAGTGGCCTGCTTTGTATAGCTTTTTATTTATTTATTTATTTATCTAAGCGGTTGTTATTGTTGACAGTCTGACCCTGTAAAATATCGATTTGCACGTAATTACTTTATTATGTACTATGGATGCAATGTATCGGGATGCATTCATTCATAAATTGCTTTAAAAACGGCCTTTTCATAGTCTGCCGGCATTTCAGCACCACCGTGAACTGGACAGCGAACTGGACAGCGCCTTTGCTTTGAGCCGCTGATGCGATGTGTTTTCACGTTTCAGCACTTTTACAAAGTAAAGCACTTTACAGCTCCCTGCAAATCTGCATTATGCACACGTGAGCGCGTAGCCATTGGCGCTCTTGCAGGCCGTGTGATTGTACGGAAGTAGCTTTGTTATCTTTGACAGTGGCTATACTAATGCACAGTTACATTTCACAAGGGTATAACCATTGTTATGACATTGTGGTGTCCCCTTGGCTACATTGCCCTTGCTGGGAGGAGGAGGGGGGGGGGGGGGGGGGGGGGGGGATTTGCTCAAAGCTCCCATGGCACTGAACTGTCCAAGTGCTTTTCATGTGCACAAGAAGCATTCAATTGCATATTGGCCTAATAGTATCCGTTACATTCAATTATAAATTATGATTATTGAATTATACATTTTAAATGTACCATATCCTAGACTTTAAAGGAGTATGGTACTATGGTACTAATGTGCATTGATCATTTTAACAGGCAAGGCTATAATTAATTTGATTGTTTGTTAATGGGTAATATGTGGATTATTATTGTTGTAAAATCATTCTATTTGTGCTCTTTTGATCAGATATTGATATGTTTATCAGTGGGTTTTGCTCTAAGCAATCACAGCTATTCCATCAGCATAACTTACATTTTTATAGTCAACTTGATCTTTGAGAGCTTGTCTAAAACCTATATTGTGAAATAATTGTAATAATGCACAAGGCCTCCCCAATTCTTGCTATTTTATGGAAAGAGAGGACTATGATCAAATATTTCTTTCTTGAGGCAGTAAGATGGATGAGAGGTTGTTACTGAAGAGAAAACTCCAGGGACATGTCGACACCTGGGTCTCTCTCTCTCTCTCTCTCTCTCTCTCTCTCTCTCTCTCTCTCTCTCTCTCTCTCTCTCTCTCTCTCTCTCTCTCGTTCGCTCTTTCTCTCCCCCTTTCTCTCTATCTATCTCGCTCTCTCTCTCTGTCTCTCTCTCTTTCTATCTTTATCTCCCCCTTTCTCTCTCTCCCTCTCTCACCCCTCTCTCTCTCTCTCTCTCTCTCTCTCTCTCTCTCTCTCTCTCTCTCTCTCTCTCTCCCAAACACACATACAAACACACATACACACATACAAACAAACACATACAAACACACACACATACACACAAACACACATACAAACAAACACATACAAACACACACACATACACACAAACACACATACAAACAAACACATACAAACAAACACACGTACATACATACAAACAAACACACATACAAACACACATACAAACAAACACACACATGGCCGCCTAGTTATAGTTGAAAGTGGGGGTGCAAGTTATTTTCTTTATTATTATTATTATTATTATTATTATTATTATTATTATTATTATTATTATTATTATTATTATTATTATTATTATTATTATTATTATTATTATTATTATTATTATTATTATTGTTATTATTTTTTTACATTTAATGAACACCTGTATGTGCAATTTCCTGCAATATAGAGCCTTCAATCTTGACCAAAATAAAGCTGCTCTTTTCACTATAAAACTCAATTACTAATAATAACTTTCCCGATCCTCCCGAAGCACCTCCGTTCACATCCCCAGCAGCAGTAGCAACTTGTGAACGGACTAGCAACAACAACAACAACAACAACAACAACAACAACAACAACAACAACAATTCATTGACGCTATCAATAGCCCCAGTCAGCGCGGCGGCTGAATGTATGAATGAATGAAAACTTTATTTAACAGATTGCAGAATGGGTACAATACAGTACGGCTCAATACACACAATTGTTAAGGGGATGCAGACCAGAGAAAGACGTTTGTCTTGTTTACATCAGGGTCCCCCGGCCTCACCTAGGGTGACCAGATCCCAATAAACCAAATGTCGGACAAAGGGTATGTTTGTGAGGGACAATGTGGGACCCCCCCCCCCCCCCCCCCACCCCCCAGTGCAGCCCCCTCCCCTTTTTTTGGTGGACTGTCCCTGTCGCATCTATGTTTTTACCAACGCGTTCGTGTTTCCGGGTTCCCGTTTTGCGCTCTGATTGGCCACTGACCTACGCTAGTACGCCCCCCTCCTAGCTGCTAGGTTGAAGGGACTTAGCTTGGCTGGGAGGCTGGTGGTGGTGGGAGAGGGAGGAGGCGTGGGGTAGGCTGTCATCTTTCAAATATATTTCCGCCATGATAATAATAATAATAATAATAATAATAATAATAATAATAATAATAATAATAATAATAATAATAATAATAATAATGAGCGCAGAGCTCGGTCTGTGTCCTCAGCGCTTGAAGCCTTGAAGCGCTGAGGACACAGACCGAGCTCTGCGCTCATTATTATTATTATTATTATTATTATTATTATTATTATTATTATTATTATTATTATTATTATTATTATTATTATTATTATTATTATTATTATTATTATTATTATTATTATTATTATTATTATTATTATCATCATCATGGCGGAGAGAACAAAACAAAGACAACGCACGTTGCCACAAGTGCAATAAAACATTTGCAAGTATGGGTGGCAATACAAGCAATTTGTCAAAACATCTGTTGTCAAAACATAACATTAGTCTCCAGAAATGCGCCGTTGGGACTTGTTGTCATGTCGCCTGGATGCCCAGGGCCCTATTCCCCGTACCTGGTTCAACTAAGTCGATCAAGAGTCCCATTATCCAGATTCAGTTAACCCGATGTTTGAAGCCGGGATTTTCCTGTTCCTGGAACGCTGATTCAGTCTCGTTAACTCGAGCCAGACTTGAGACTCTGGATAAGTCCGCTTCAGTTGAAAAGACAGCAGGTGTAGATTGCAGAAATCCTGATCTTCTAACGGCATTGATTGATTGATTGTTTTACAGATTGCAGGCGGCTCAATAGCCTTGCCGACAAGTTAAATGCATAATCTATAGGCTAATTTTAAATCCCTCATTACCCCAATCAATCAGATTATATTTCTTTAAACGTTCCTGCTGGCAGTAGGTTTATGCATTGAATAATCAAATGAGATCTTGCTAGCGAAAATAATTAGTTCAACTGTTTCAGAATAAGGATACGGCTCTCTTATCCATTGATTGATGTATGGTGGATTTTTATTTATCTGTACTGCGGTGTGGCGGTTTGTCCTTTTGACTTTCACGCAGACGACCGGGGTTCGAATCCTAGTCTTTTCCTTCTTTTTGCAATGTAGGAATAATTCAATTAGGTGCACGTTGAGAGCTATATAAAGAATGACATCCTCAATGCATGTAGATTTATAATATTTTAACTTAAAACTAGGCTACTTTTGCGTATAATCATTAATATTATATTCCAAAAAAATTATATTGGAAAGGCGGGGTTTCGAACACCGGTCGCCCGGTTGCCAGGATTCAGCACTAGCCGCTGCGCCACTGTGCCAGACTTGATATACTCATTGTTTATGCATTAATGGACGAGAGACCCGTGTTTAGAATATTTTTCTTACCAAAAAATGAAGTTTTATCTCTTTATTCTCAAATGCATTAATGTGACGTCAACGGCTCATTCAATTTCTCAAACCCGTCAAACAGCGCATCTCATCAGACATTTTAATCCCAGTTACAATATCACACAAAAACCACAATCCCCGCATAGACACTTCAATTTTATGCTTGAATGAAACACAATCCGGCGCTCCGTTAAGCAAATCTACAGCGGAGATTAATATATGAAACTAATCAGAGCCAAACGGCCGATAGGTTTCATTCATTAAAAATATCCCCGCGGGATTCACATTTGCAATGAGCCGTTATTAAAATAACCACATGCAGCGTGTATCGCGACTCCGAGCGCCGTATATGACGTGCATTATTTTATTTAGGACAAAGTAAATCTATAGGCTCAATATGATTTATTATCAGCATTTAGTTCTATTATTATACATTTCAAAAGCCCCCTCTAGGTAAACGAAGCACAGAAACGTAATTCAGAATGGTATAAATGGGATCTCTAGACTGTGAGAATCATTTCAGGAAACGAGCTGTCACTCCTTTGCGGGGGCGTGGCCAAGGTTCATCCGGCTAACTGAACTTAACCCTGCTCCCGACCAGGCTCAAACTTTTTGATCTGTCATGGTGATTTGGACAATCGCGCGTCGGGGAACAGAAAGGTCCGGCTTAAGTCAGGCTTGACCGAAAGTTATCCGGCTAACTCAGTTATCCAGGTACGGGGAACGGGGCCCAGGAAGGATGCGGTGTCACTCGCGGTCAGATACTAGTAACGTTACGCGACGCATAGAGGTTCTTTCACATTGGCTGGGGGGGGGGGGGGGGGGGGGGGGGGGGGCGTTAGCGCGGATGACAACCAATCATGCGGGACATGGTCTCAATATGCGTGACGCGTGAAAGGAGACAGGAATGCTGTACAATCACGCGCAATGCGTGACGTCTGGTCACCCTAGCCTCACCATACGAGAAATATTCAGTTTCAATCTGTTTGCGCATTTAGTATACAGTCACAGTGTTCGACTTACGTAATGATCCATTTTGATGTAAAACGCCGAAGAATAATCCTCACAAAGTCACAATGTTATCCAATATCCAGCCTGAAACTTTTCTTCATTGAAACGCCAAACGAGGCATTCGAAAAAGCCGCCTCCCCTTTTCCAACATGTCGTATACGTCATGCCGAGGGACCGTGGGGCACTGGATCAAACCATTAAATGTGGGGGGTCACACAATATTTGGAAACTTAAAAACTTGCTATTAAGTGTCATTGCGTATTATTAATTTGATTGAAATTACGTAGTTATGGTTAGATTTATATATTCATATGATCAAAAAGTGGAGGAGCAAAAGCACAAGTTTGCCCCCCCAAGCTCAATAGTGGTGGGGCACCTGCTTCGACTGCTCCATTATGTAGGCGTCTATGAACACACATACAAACACACATACAAACAAACACACATACAAACAAACACACATACAAACACACATACAAACAAACACATACAAACAAACACACGTACATACATACAAACACACATAGGCGCCCACTTAACGGAGCAGACGATGCACGGACTCCAGGACTATTGAACTTGGGGGAGCAAGCTTGTCTCTTTGCTCCCTCACTTTTTGATCATATCATATGATATAAATATCCCCCCCAATATATAAATCTTATCGAACCAAACTACGTAATTTCAATCAAATTAATAATACGCAATGACACTTAATAGCAAGTTTTTAAGTTTCCAAAGATTGTGTGACCCCCCACTTTAATGGTTTGATCCAGTGCCCACGGGCCACGGTTCGTCGGCATGACGTATACGACATGTTGGGGGAGGCGGCTTTTTCGAAAGCCCTTGATTGAAAAATTCAGGCTGGATATTGGATAACATTGTGACTCGTGGGGCGGCTAGGTGGTGTAGTGGGCAAGGCACTCGCCACCAGTGTGGAGACGCTAGGATTCGCGTGTTCGAATCCAGCTCTCCACATTGTTTTCAGTTTAGCTGGTTGTCCGCAGTAATACACATTGGCCGTATTACGGGGAGGGAAAACTGAAGGGTGGGGATCGAACGTTGTGAACAAGCGACTCCTACAAGTCGGTTGGTGCGCCTGCGCAGTAGAATCAGGAAGTGTCGGGGGCAGCGTGAGCCTCCCACGCGTTACTCCTCGCCACTGAGAGATCGAGCTGCGCAGGTGAAAAGATGCGACTGCTGTTACCTCAAGTACCGGAGGGGACTTGTGCTATGTATGACTTAGTCCACATTGCAGCCGGCTTGTGGGAGGCAAGAAACAGCGTTCGTGACAGGGGAGGGTTGAATTGGATGATACGAAATTGGGATGGGAGAAAAATATAGAAAATGGGAGAAAAAGTGGATCAAAAAAAAAACATTGTGACTCGTGAGGATTATTCTTCGGCGTTTACATCAAAATGGAGCAAATCATCACGTAAGTCGAACACTGTGACTGTATACTAAATGCGCAAACAGATTGAAACTGAATATTTCTCGTATGGTGAGCCTCGGCGCTACACCCAGTGCACCGAGTGAATCCAGAGATACAGGATGGTGCGCATGCGCTGTGATCACCCAACGGCGGAAATAATGCCGCTTTGAGCAGTTTATAAAAAAAATATTAAAAATATTTATTAGCAACGCCGAGCTTTCAAACCATCCCGTATCTCTGTGCGAACCCCTCGTGCAACTGTGAGCACCTTTGTAATGTCTCTGTGATACTTGTATAACGAACGGTTCGGCCAGAACCAGTCCTTCATGGTAAATCTAGGTTGGTTTCCCATTGAGGAGCAAGTGACTGTGGATTCACTCGGTGCAGCACAGTCACGAAAGGGGACCCTGATGTAAACAAGACAAACGTCTTTCTCTGGTCTGCATCCCCTTAACAATTGTGTGTATTGAGCCGTACTCTATTGTACCCATTCTGCAATCTGTTAAATAAAGTTTTCATTCATTCAGCCGCCGCGCTCACTGGGGCTATTGATAGCGTCAATTAGTTGTTGTTGTTGTTGGTGCTGCGGATGTGGGCTGGAGGGGCTTTGGGAGGATGGGAAAGTTATTATTATTATTATTATAATAGTAATTGGCTATCATACGTGCCTAGCTAGCGTTAGCTAAAAGAGCCCTCGCAGTGAAGTTATTATTATTATAGCTATCATACTGCAATATAAACTGAGTTTTATAGTGAAAAGAGCAGCTTTATTTTGGTCAAGATTGAAGGCTCTATATTGCAGGAAATTGCACATACAGGTGTTCATTAAATGTAAAAAAATCTGCCGTGGAGGGGGTCGTGCCGGACCCCCTCCAAACCACCCCTTGCAAAAAAATAAATAAAAAGAAAATGTAAAAAAAAAAAAAAAAACTTGCACCCCCACTTTCAACTATAACTAGGCGCCATGCAAACACACATACAAACACACATACATACAAACAAACACACATATACACACATACAAACAAACACACATACAGTACACACATACAAACACACACACATACGGGAGCTCCAGTAGCTCACCGTGTACCTCGAGCGCTATTTCGGCGCCGGGGACAACCGTGCTCGTCACGGATCTGGGGTTTAGCGAGTTCGATTCCCGGACTGCAGCCGTGCCTTTCTCAGAGTGTCTTCCCCCCACCTGTACCCCCATTCAACCTGTTTCTGTCTGTCGGTCATTCTTGACCAGAGAAAATGCGATAAACGCAAAAAAGAGCCGGCGGGATGGCCAAAGTTAAAAAAATAAAAACACACACACATACACACATACAAACAAACACACATACACACATACAAACAAACAAACACACATACAAACAAACACATATACACACAAGTTATCTTTCTCTCTCCTCTCTCTCTCTCTCTCTCTCTCTCTCTCTCTCTCTCTCTGGGCACATCTGGGCCTTGCTTCTCCATTCATTAGAATATAATCTCATTCTATGAAGTCTGGTCTCGACAATGTCCGATCAGATCAAGAAAAGAGGGCGTGGTTTGAGATAGAACCATTTCCCTCAGACAGTACGCCTAAGATGGCTCCCATAGAATTGTGATCATGTTGTCACGGAAGTTGTAACAGTCACAAATGTGCCTACTATATGTTTGTGTTATCATTTAGTTGCCATGCCATGTTTTGGTGGGACTTACCTTCGTATAGAAGGGCCCGCGACTAGTTGGACGCGCATCCCGCACGCCACCAGGGAACGGTCGTGAAGCAAAAAAAACCTTCACAGCCCCCAACATCGCGGGGTCGGGGTAAAAAAACCAACCCCATGGCAAGGACGTAGCAGCGGGGCGTGGAGGAGGCCCCAGCCCCAGGCCACATCCCGGGGGCTAGGACCCCCTGAAAAAGGGGCACTTCTCCCCCTGGCACGCCGCTCCGAAGCGCTCCCAAGGAGGCTTCCCCCCCCACAATGTCGTGGGGCCAGCTGGCACACCGGGGAAACAACCCTCCAAGGAGGTTGATCCCTCAATCAGATATTGATATGTTTATCAGTGGGTTTTGCTCTAAGCAATCACCGCTCCAAGTGTATTATCAAGGACCAGTCTCACCCAGCACATCACCTCTTTCAGCTCCTTCCCTCAGGGAGGAGATACCGGTCCATATACATGCGAAGAGTTCAAGACTTATGAACAGCTTTTTCCCCCAAGCAGTCCGACTGTTAAACTCGCATTGACTGTCCCCTCACGTGCACCATGCACTTACCTGGACTTGATAACCACTGTTACCGCTCATCATGCACTTTATTATTTAAAATATTCTGTTATATGTACAGTGTTATGTGTTTCATGTATGTATATATTGTACTACGGTCTGTGGGAGCTCCCCTGAAATTCCATTGTATACTTGTGTGCAATGACAATTAAAAGTCTATTATATTCTAACGTGGCTCACGCCGGAGGTTCCAGACCACGCAATTCAACCAGCCGATCACTTCTTTATCCATCGCAAGGATCGGACAGCAGAGTCTGGTAAACAACGTGGAGGAGGTATTGCCTTCATGTTTAACAAAAATTGGAGCGATCCAACTAACGTGAAGGAATTATCCAACCACTGCTGCCCAGACCTGGAGTATATAACCATCAAGTGCCGTCCTTTCTTCCTCCCGAGGGAGTTAACGGCGATCATCCTGATCGGAGTGTATATTCCACCGCAAGCCAGCAACAACGCCGCGCTCTCCAGACTCCACGACGAGGTAAATAGAATACAAGCGACGAACGTTAACGCCGCCATTTTGGTGCTGGGAGATTTCAATAGCGCCAATCTGAGAAAGGTATTACCTGACTTCTATCAGCATGTGACTTGCAACACCAGAGGCGGTAACATCCTAGATCACTGTTACACGCAATTTAAAGGTGGCTACAAGGCTCATTCTGATAGTGGCTTTGGTAAATCAGATCACGCGTCAATCTTTCTTTCACCAAAGTACAAACAGAGAATAAAAAGTACTCCTGTAGTCTCGCGAGAGTAGCAGAAATGGGATTTGACGTCAGAGGAGACGCTCCGGTCTGTGTTTCACTGCACAGACTGGAATGTGTTCCGCGACACAGATAACATTAATGTCTACACGGAGACAGTGCTGGACTATGTTTGTACTAGGGTGGAAGAAACAATCCCCACTACCAAAATGAGAGTTTACCCAAATCAAAAACCCTGGGTAGACAAATCCGTCCGTGAAGCTCTGAGAGAGCGCACCAAAGCATACAACGACGGCCTAGTGGCAGGCAACATGAATGACCACAAGGTGGCGCGATACAACGTAAGGAGGACAGTGTCAGAGGCCAAACGGCGCTACAGGGATAAAATTGAACTCCAGTTTGAACAAGCTGACTCTAGAGCTATGTGGCAGGGGCTCAAAACGATGACAGACTACAAAGGCGCCTCCCTCAAACTGAACAGTGACATCTCCTTAGCAAATGACCTCAATACCTTCTATGCGAGGTTTGATGCTGGTAATAACAACACCAGCTCACAAGCCACGGCAATGGGGGGGGGGGGGGTCGGCTGCTGATGGAGGCGCAGTGTTCAGGGTAACAGAGCATGAGGTGAGGCGGACCTTTAAAAAAGTGAATATCAGGAAGGCAGCAGGTCCGGACGGCATCCCTGGCCGCGTCCTAAAAGTCTGTGCCGACCAACTGGCCCCAGTATTCACTGACATATTTAACCTGTCCTTAGAACAGGCTGTCATCCCCACCTGCCTGAAGAAGTCCACTATTATCCCTGTACCCAAAAAATCCAAGCCTGCTTGCCTCAACGACTACCGCCCTGTAGCTCTCACCTCCATAGCCATGAAGTGCTTTGAGAAGCTAGTAAAGGGCTACATCTGCTCCTCCCTCCCCATCAACATGGACCCCCTGCAATTTGCATACCGCCCCAACAGGTCCACGGAGGACGCCATAGCCCATGTGCTGCACACAGCAGCATCACACCTGGACAAGAGGCAGGGGAACTATGTGAGAATGCTATTCATCGACTACAGCTCGGCATTCAATACCATAGTCCCCTCCATACTCATAGCCAAGCTCAGGGACCTGGGCTTGAACTATGACCTCTGCCAGTGGGTCTTGGACTTCCTGACTGGCAGACCCCAGGTGGTGAGAGCAGGCAACTGCACCTCCTCATCCATCACCCTCAACATAGGGGCCCCCCAGGGCTGTGTTCTGAGTCCCCTCCTCTACTCCCTGTACACACACGACTGTGTGGCTCAGCGGAGTAGCAATACAATCATCAAATTTGCTGACGACACAGTGGTGGTGGGCCTGATCTCTGCCAACGACGAGAGGGCCTACCTGGAAGAGGTCAAGGTCCTGGCGGGATGGTGCCAGGAAAACAGCCTCTCCCTGAACGTCAGCAAAACAAAGGAGATGATTGTGGACTTCAGGAGGTCGGGGGTCAACGACTACAGCCCCCTCAGCATCGACGGGGCACCGGTTGAGAGAGTCAACAGCTTTAAGTACCTCGGAGCCTACATATCCGAGGACTTGACATGGACCACACACATTGACAGTGTTGTGAAGAAGGCACGACAACGCCTCTACTTCCTCAGGCGCCTAAGGAAGTTCCAAGTCAGTCAGAAGATCCTTAAGAACTTCTACTCATGTACAATAGAGAGCATCTTGACCGGCAACATCACCTCCTGGTTTGGGAATAGCACTGCACAAGACCGAAGCAGACTACAAAGAGTGACACGTTCAGCCGAACGCACAATTGGAGGGGGGCTCCCCACCCTCCAGAACATTTACAACAAGCGTTGCAAGGGCAAGGCTAAGAGAATCATTAAAGACTCCAGTCACCCGAACAACTGCCTCTTTGAACTGCTGCGGTCAGGCAAGCGATACCGGAGTCTCAAGGCGAGCACAGAAAGACTCAGAAGAAGCTTCTATCCCCAGGCCATCAGGCTGCTAAACGAACAATGAATGAACACTACACAACAACAACCACCAAACGCACATAGCACACACATCCACACGCACACACTCACTTAAACAAACACACTGTAGCACCCACTCCACACACTTTATAGCACACACCCACTTTAAACAAACACACTGTAGCACCCACTCCCCACACTTTATATTTATTGATGAAGGATTGCACTACAACTCGTACACCTTACTCGTACACCTTACTGTAAATTGTACCTAAATTGTACCTCATCCCATTTCTGCTTTGCACTAGATAGTACTGTACATTAGTACACTGCATAGTATTGTATATTATATGGTAACTCAGAACATTGTACATATGTCTATACCGAACACTGTGACCTCATTTTCTTCTTCTAAATTACATGCTATACTATGTTATTTGATACTATCTTGTCTAGCACAGTCTCTGGAGCGTAACAGTAAGAAGCATTTTGTATGAAAGTATTCTGTACTTCTGTATGACAACTATTAAAGAAACTTGAAAACTTGAAACTTGAAACTTGAAACTATTCCATCAGCATAACTTACATTTTTATAGTCAACTTGATCTTTGAGAGCTTGTCTAAAACCTATATTGTGAAATAATTGTAATAATGCACAAGGCCTCCCCAATTCTTGCTATTTATGGAAAGAGAGGACTATGATCAAATATGTTTCTTTCTTGAGGCAGTAAGATGGATGAGAGGTTGTTACTGAAGAGAAAACTCCAGGGACATGTAGACACCTGGGTCTCTCTCTCTCTCTCTCTCTCTCTCTCTCTCTCTCTCTCTCTCTCTCTCTCTCTCTCTCTCTCTCTCTCTCTCTCTATCTCTCTCTCTCTCTCTCTGTCTCTCTCTTTCTATCTTTATCTCCCCCTTTCTCTCTCTCCCTCTCTCACCCCTCTCTCTCTCTCTCTCTCCCAAACACACATACAAACAAACACACATACACACATACAAACAAACACATACAAACAAACACACATACATACATACATACATACATACACACAAACACACATACAAACAAACACACATTACAAACAAACACACATACACACATACAAACAAACACACATACACACATACAAACAAACACACACACATACAAACAAACACACATACAAACAAACACACATACACACATACAAACAAACACACATACAGTGCACACATACAAACAAACACACATACACACATACAAACAAACACACATACAAACAAACATACACACATACAAACAAACACACATCGTCGTCGCTGTTTGCGTAAGGAGCCGCTGATTCTTCACCTATGTTGGCGGGTTAAAACTGGGCCCGGGTTCTGATGGATGTCTCCCGACAGGAGCAAATATAATAGAATCATTGATTTTCTATCACACTTGCCTGTCGGGGGTAATTTCTTGCGATCCGGATTCGCTGTTAACTCTCTGTGTACTGCCGCCATTCCAATCGCTGGATGTTTACGCTCAGAGCCCTACAACAAGTAACAGTCACAATGGGACTGCGCATTCGCTACTTTTGCGCATTTTTTTGCGCATTCGCTACTTTCCACTTCTGTCTGGAGTTGTTTCAGTGGTGAATTAATGTACAAGTCCATAGACCACAGGAGGGAGTGTAAAAAATACAAAGTGAGCATTATTGTGTATGTGTGAACAGTGCTTTAGTGAGCATGGTGACACAGATTATATGATTTCGGGCACATGTGGTCAGCACCCTGTCCCACAGTAAGAAGGTCCTGACCCGACTTTTGGTTTCCGCTTCGGTTACTCCAGTTTTCCCACATCAGTTTTTTCCCCACACCAAAACACATGCATGCTAGGTACCAAGGTAACCAAGGTACTGGCATTACAACTGGAAATGGTCTGCAGGAGCCTGTCTGTGTCTGCCCACTGAACCTGTCTGTCTGTCTGTCTGCCCACTGAACCTGTCTGTCTGTCTGCCCACTGAACCTGTCTGCTGCCCACTGAACCTGTCTGTCTGTCTGTCTGCCCACTGAACCTGTCTGTCTGTCTGCCCACTGAACCTGTCTGCTGCCCACTGAACCTGTCTGTCTGTCTGTCTGCCCACTGAACCTGTCTGCTGCCCACTGAACCTGTATGTCTGTCTGCCCACTGAACCTGTCTGTCTGCCCACTGAACCTGTCTGTCTGTCTGTCTGCCCACTGAACCTGTCTGTATGCCCACTGAACCTGTCTGTCTGTCTGTCTGCCCACTGAACCTGTCTGCTGCCCACTGAACCTGTCTGTCTGTCTGCCCACTGAACCTGTCTGTCTGTCTGTCTGCCCACTGTACATGTCTGTCTGCCCACTGAACCTGTCTGTGTCTGCCCACTGAACCTGTCTGTCTGCCCACTGAACCTGTCTGTGTCTGCCCACTGAACCTGTCTGTGTCTGCCCACTGAACCTGTCTGTGTCTGCCCACTGAACCTGTCTGTCTGCCCACTGAACCTGTCTGTCTGTCTGCCCACTGAACCTGTCTGCTGCCCACTGAACCTGTCTGTCTGTCTGCCCACTGAACCTGTCTGTCTGCCCACTGAACCTGTCTGTCTGTCTGCCCACTGAACCTGTCTGTCTGCCCACTGAACCTGTCTGTCTGCCCACTGAACCTGTCTGTCTGCTGCCCACTGAACCTGTCTGTCTGTCTGCCCACTGAACCTGTCTGTCTGTCTGCCCACTGTACATGTCTGTCTGCCCACTGAACCTGTCTGTGTCTGCCCACTGAACCTGTCTGTCTGCCCACTGAACCTGTCTGTGTCTGCCCACTGAACCTGTCTGTGTCTGCCCACTGAACCTGTCTGTCTGCCCACTGAACCTGTCTGTCTGTCTGCCCACTGAACCTGTCTGTCTGTCTGCCCACTGAACCTGTATGTGGCTGCCCACTGAACCTGTCTGTCTGCCCACTGAACCTGTCTGTCTGCCCACTGAACCTGTCTGTGTCTGCCCACTGAACCTGTCTGTGTCTGCCCACTGAACCTGTCTGTCTGCCCACTGAACCTGTCTGTCTGTCTGCCCACTGAACCTGTCTGTCTGTCTGCCCACTGAACCTGTCTGTGTCTGCCCACTGAACCTGTCTGTGGCTACTCACTGAACCTGTCTGTCTGCCCACTGAACCTGTCTGTGGCTGCCCACTGAACCTGTCTGTGTCTGCCCACTGAACCTGTCTGTGGATACTCACTGAACCTGTCTGTGGCTGCCCCCAGTGCCCCCTGCTCCTAAGTGGTCACGATGGGTCAAATGCAGAGGACTGATTTCTCCACAGGGTCACTTGACCAAACTGGTGTAGATAGATAGATATCTGTTTCCTTGACAATTATGTGGCAGCTCAGCGACCACAAGGCTACAGCAGAGGGAGTGGAGAGGCACTTTAACACACTGGTCCTGTATCAGACCCACAGAGAGGGGAGAGGCACTTTAACACACTGGTCCTGTATCAGACCCATAGAGAGGGGAGAGGCACTTTAACACACTGGTCCTGTATCAGACCCACAGGGAGTGGAGAGGCACTTTAACACACTGGTCCTGTATCAGACCCACAGGGAGTGGAGAGGCACTTTAACACACTGGTCCTGTATCAGACCTACAGGGAGGGGAGAGGCACTTTAACACACTGGTCCTGTATCAGACCCACAGGGAGGGGAGAGGCACTTTAACACACTGGTCCTGTATCAGACCCATAGAGAGGGGAGAGGCACTTTAACACACTGGTCCTGTATCAGACCCATAGAGAGGGGAGAGGCACTTTAACACACTGGTCCTGTATCAGACCCATAGAGAGGGGAGAGGCACTTTAACACACTGGTCCTGTATCAGACCCACAGAGAGGGGAGAGGCACTTTAACACATTGGTCCTGTATCAGACCCACAGAGAGGGGAGAGGCACTTTAACACACTGGTCCTGTATCAGACCCACAGGGAGTGGAGAGGCACTTTAACACACTGGTCCTGTATCAGACCCACAGAGAGGGGAGAGGCACTTTAACACACTGGTCCTGTATCAGACCCACAGAGAGGGGAGAGGCACTTTAACACACTGGTCCTGTATCAGACCCATAGAGAGGGGAGAGGCACTTTAACACACTGGTCCTGTATCAGACCCATAGAGAGTGGAGAGGCACTTTAACACACTGGTCCTGTATCAGACCCATAGAGAGTGGAGAGGCACTTTAACACACTGGTCCTGTATCAGACCCACAGGGAGGGGAGAGGCACTTTAACACACTGGTCCTGTATCAGACCTACAGGGAGGGGAGAGGCACTTTAACACACTGGTCCTGTATCAGACCCATAGAGAGGGGAGAGGCACTTTAACACACTGGTCCTGTATCAGACCCACAGGGAGGGGAGAGGCACTTTAACACACTGGTCCTGTATCAGACCCATAGAGAGGGGAGAGGCACTTTAACACACTGGTCCTGTATCAGACCCACAGGGAGGGGAGAGGCACTTTAACACACTGGTCCTGTATCAGACCCACAGGGAGGGGAGAGGCACTTTAACACACTGGTCCTGTATCAGACCTACAGGGAGGGGAGAGGCACTTTAACACACTGGTCCTGTATCAGACCCACAGGGAGGGGAGAGGCACTTTAACACACTGGTCCTGTATCAGACCCACAGGGAGGGGAGAGGCACTTTAACACACTGGTCCTGTATCAGACCTACAGGGAGGGGAGAGGCACTTTAACACACTGGTCCTGTATCAGACCTACAGGGAGGGGAGAGGCACTTTAACACACTGGTCCTGTATCAGACCCACAGGGAGGGGAGAGGCACTTTAACACACTGGTCCTGTATCAGACCCACAGGGAGGGGAGAGGCACTTTAACACACTGGTCCTGTATCAGACCTACAGGGAGGGGAGAGGCACTTTAACACACTGGTCCTGTATCAGACCCACAGGGAGGGGAGAGGCACTTTAACACACTGGTCCTGTATCAGACCCACAGGGAGGGGAGAGGCACTTTAACACACTGGTCCTGTATCAGACCCATAGAGAGGGGAGAGGCACTTTAACACACTGGTCCTGTATCAGACCCATAGAGAGGGGAGAGGCACTTTAACACACTGGTCCTGTATCAGACCCACGGGGAGGGGAGAGGCACTTTAATACACTGGTCCTGTATCAGACCCATAGAGAGTGGAGAGGCACTTTAAAACACTGGTCCTGTATCAGACCCACACAGGGCTCTACGCTAACCTTTTTCCCAAGGAGCACATGTGCTCCGAAATGAAAAGATTTAGGAGCACACAAAGAAATTTAGGAGCACACAAAAATATTTAGGAGCACAGTGAAAATATTTCAAGTAACAGAGTTTATTATTTCTTTCAAAAATAAATTTATATTTGTAGTGTGCGTGCAAACAGGAACGGGACACATCTGTGCAATAGCACATACCAAAGTCACTGGCCCACTGTGTGTGTGTGTGTGTGTGTATCTGCGTGTGTAAACGGGAATGGGACACAGACATTTTAACTATTAAGTGATTAATGCCTACTGTGGCAAAGTTGTAGCCAACAACTAGGCCTAGTAAAAAAGGCAGTGACATTAAACAAAAAGGAGACACTGGCATTACCACCAGGGCCATCAGTAGAGGGGACTGTAAGGTGCCTTTTCGGTATACTACCTTTGCTAAAACTGTGTTCTCTGTTAAAGGTGGTAACTACTGGAATAGCCTACCAGTTGTGATTAGAGAGTGCCCCACATACTCCATGTTCAAGACCCATCTTAAACTGCATTTTAAGGCAAACCAGAACTGTGATAATCTTTAATCTGATTTAGTTTATGTAACTTGTTTCTTGTTTTTATTGTTGTTTTTATCATTGATTGTCACAATGCTTTTACCCTAAGCAGGCTATTTATTTATTGAAAGAGTTTTGCTGTCTCCCGGTGTAAATTAGCTCTTGCTACAACCATGCATGTTTACATTTTGTATTTTGTACTTGATGTTCATTAACATGTGCTGTCCCTATCAAATAAACTATCAAATCAAACTACTGCTACAAAAGTAACAGTCACTTAACTTTAGCTTTTGCCCCTTTTATGCATACAATGCCTATGTTTTGGCTAGTGTTGCTCTTCTAGAAAATAATCCTTTCAGGGTTGCCTATTGAAATACTGTACACCTCCAGTACAGAAACATTGTTTATGAGTTTGCGTGTCAGGTAGACCATTGATTGACAGTCGATTCTGCCAATTACGTCACACCGCCTGCACCCACCTCTGCTGTTGATAACGCTAGCCAAGTTAGCGCACACACACATACAGTGGGCCAGTGACTTTGGTGTAGGGGTGTAACAATGCATCACAATGCATCAATCCTAAGGGGAAATTCAACTGCATCGATTTGAAAATGTTAGAATCGATTATCGCAATTTTAATGTGTACACAGTGTTATGTTGTTATCATGTCCGTTACAGCCAACACAACGACATACGCTACTGCATCAACGTTATGATTAACAAAGCAAGGCATTCGTTTTGTTGCATTAACGTTATATTACTATTGCTATCGATAAATCTAGGTGTTCTAAAATCTATTGCTATTGGTAAGACTAGAATAAGTTACATTAATTTAATGTTACTGTCTTGGGAAAGTCTCGCATATCGCAATGGCAGACTTTCAGGAAGTAAAAAACCAAATGAGAGCTTCCGATTGGTCATTTCCTTTATTTCCCTTGAAACCAGTCACGTCACTCTACTGTGATTGGACCGTTGGCTTGAGTGCAATGTGGGACTTGTAGTTTTTTAACGATTTATCAGCGGAGAAAAAAAAAAGCACGACTGAGGCTGTTGGTAGGCGATTGCTTACACCTCTACAGACCTCTACACGACCCGGATGCCCCCTCATCCTATGGTTGTTTTTGTCATCCCTGTTGTCTGCAGGAAGGAGCAGGAGCTGGACTCTAAAGACGCCATCATCCTCCACCAGTTCTCCCGACCCAAGACTGGCGTCCCGTCCCTCTCCCCCTTCTGCCTCAAGATGGAGACCTACCTCCGCATGGTCGACCTGCCCTACCAGGTCGGGCTGTGCATGAGTGTGTCTCCGTATTGGGAGGGAGGGAGGGAGAGAGGGAGGGAGAGAGAGAGAGAGATGGAGGGAGTGGAGGAGGTAGAGAGAGACTGATGGAAATAGAGAGAGAGAGAGAGAGAGAGAGAGAGAGAGAGAGAGAGAGAGAGAGAGAGAGAGAGAGAGAGAGAGAGAGAGAGAGAGAGAGAGAGAGAGAGAGAACGTCAACTTCAATATCTATATTAATGAATTGGCTAATATACTAGAAAAGTCCTCTGCCCCCGGTGTAAGTCTCCACAATCAGGAAGTGAAATGCCTGCTCTTTGCAGATGACCTGGTTGTGTTGTCCCCCACAGCAGACGACCTACAGCAGAGCCTGGACCTGCTAGAGCATTACTGTCAGACCTGGGCCCTGGCAGTAAACCCCAAAAAGATCAAAATAATGATATTCCAAAAAAGATCCAGATCTCAGGACGTTCTACCAAAGTTCTCAATTGGTACAAAACATGTAGAGTACTGCACACACTACACCTATTTAGGACTAATGCTAAGTTCAACTGGACATTTTAACTCAATGGCCGCCAACAACGAGTCAACTCGTTATAGCCCGCCAATCGAATTCTGCCAACAATGAGTCAACTCGTTATTGGATCGTTATTTCTTTCATTTGCTATTTCCATTCATAAACATGCAGGCAGCTGTGTGTTATCACTGGGGATGGGTCTGAGATTGCAAATGTCCAATGCCGCCGCCTAATGCCTTGCGGCCGCTATTGCACTCCATTTGAAATGATGTGGTTTGTTTTCTGAGCCGAGCTGCGGTGTGCATGCAGGGTCTAAATACTCCGGCAAGACAAGCTCTTATAGATCGACGACGCTCCCCGCCCCCCCCCCCCACCGTTCATGTGCAATGCTGGATAACGTTGGATACATGAACGCGACCAGTATTTGGAATGGCGATCAGATAATTGGATTATTCTTTTTGCAGTACATCATAGACAAGGTAAGGACTATATGTTATCAATCTTGCGTTGATCTGATCATTCTTTCCCCGCGATCGAAGCGCGTGTGTGTGTGGTGTGTGGGTGTAACGTATCCCGTTGGTAGCGATCAAAGCACGGAGGGCCCCCCCCTTTCACGCATGCATGATGAAACATAATACTGATAATCTAGCATTGATTTCAGATTGATTGTTTATCCAAGCGAGGAATGGCAATGTGTTTAGTGAATTGCACTAAAACGCTGTTTAGCAGCGTTTCCCGGGATTACACAGAACTACCCTAAAACTATACTCATATTCACCACGGTATAAAACGGGAATGTATTGATGAAAAATGTACTATGTCATTACATCCATAGCTATAATATTTAATATAGTTTCAGCACTACAAACACTGGCATGTACCCCCATTGCATTACAGCCCTGGCACAAATAGCCATACGCCCACAGCGACCTCCGGTGGTCAAAGAGTTAAGGAAGCAGTCAATGAGCTGAGAGGGAAAGCACGCCGGGCGTTCTATGCCATAAAAAGAAATATACAAACAGAAATACCAATTCGAATTTGGTTCAAATTAATTGAATGTGTTATTGAACCAATTGCACTCTATGGCAGTGAGGTGTGGGGTCCACTTACAAAACAAGACTTTACTCAATGGAACAAACACCCTATTGAGACCCTGCATGCAGAGTTCTGTAAGATTATCCTACATGTCCAGAGGAAAACTACAAACAATGCATGCAGGGCAGAATTAGGTTGTTAATACTAATACTAAATACAAAAAAGAGCAATTAACTTTTGGACACACCTAAAACACCCTCTCGTACCATTATCAAGCCCTGCAGCCAAGAGCTGAGGAGCATCAGGAACCCCCTTACCCAGCTGGTCCTGAGGCTGAGTCCACAAACCTGCTCTCTTAACACACCAGGAACAGAACACATCACCAATCAGAATAAATCAAATTACTACACAGCTAAAACAAAACTACATCACCTATTGGAAAACACAAACAAAAGCACAGAGCAAAATGCTATCTGGCTCTAAATCGACAGTACACCATAGCAGATTATTTGAGCATGGTGACTGATCAACAGCTAAAAAGAACCTTGACAAAATACAGACTGAGTGAGCACAGCCTTGCTATTGAAAAGGGGAGGCACAGGAAAACCTGGCTTCCTGCAGAGCAAAGGCTGTGCTGTCATTTCATCCACAAGAAATGCATTTTAAAAAATAAACTGAGGGACAGTGAGTGACAGTCACCTGACACACATTTATGCTGTAATATCTGGTGTCTTATGTTTTGATGATATTTTATGATGATATTGTTATGTACTTTGACATTAACATCTGTTTTCTAATTCATGTTTAATGTTAATATTAATCATTTGCTTTGGCAACATGTACAAGTTACGTCCTGCCAATAAAGCCATTTGAATTGAGAGAGAGAGAGAGAGAGAGAGAGAGAGAGAGAGAGAGAGAGAGAGAGAGAGAGAGAGAGAGAGAGAGAGAGAGAGAGAGAGAATTTGAATCTGTGGAAATTGAATTTTTGCACACAAAAAAAAAACACCAATTGACCTACGGTATCTCAAACCCTGCCCTCTTTTTTGATCCTCCAATCACAACTGTCCATTTACCTCTCACTTCCTCTCATCTGCTCTCTGTTGAACTCTCTCTCCTCCTGTCCATCGTCCCTTCCTTTGCTTCTCTGAATCCTCCCTCCCTCTCGACCCTCTTCCCTCTTTCTGCCCCAGTTCTATGAACGTCACATGTTGTAATTTTCATTGACAAAAGTTTGTTTGTAAACCTAACTCTTTTGAATAGAAGAATAGAATATAAATACTTTAATCACCCAGAGGAAAATTTGGCACTACAAATCGCTCACAGTAAACATTTAGGTAGACAAAACAATTAGTCATGAATAAGAATAAAAAATAAGCCTAAGAATAAAGAATAAAATAAGCCTAAGAATAAAATAATAATAATAAAATACGGTCCGGGATTTACATTTCCTATGTTATGTATATACATTCTAATATAAAATATACAGTAAAAATATACAGAAATCTACAGAAATCGATTTATGGAGTAACTCTTACTGGAGAGAGACCACATAATCTGACCCCAACCTCAAATAGAAACGGTTGGAAGAAGGGTTGTGATCGATTCTTCACATGGGATTTCTTTTTCTTAATTTGCGGCTTTTTGGCCAACAACAACAACAACCAACAAGCCACTCCTCGCCGTCTCCTTCCTCCCAGAACTACTTTGACGGGAAGCTGTCGCCACAAGGGAAGATGCCTTGGATCGAGTACAACCAGCAGCAGGTGTGCGGCTCCGAGTTCATCATCGACTTCCTGGAGGAGCGCCTCGGCGTGGGCCTCAACAAGGGCCTGACGCTGCAGGAGAGGGCCGTGTCCCACGCCATCACCAAGATGGTGGAGGAGCACTTCTACTGGTGAGGGTCAAGACTAGGGATGGGAATCGAGAACCGGAACCGGTTGGGAACCGGTTCCTAATTGTCCGATTCCTGGAATCGCATGCCTCCGTGATCGATTCCTCTTATCGATGGCATGTTTTTCCGACAGTTGCGCATTTTAAAACAATAACGTTAGCGCTACGCATGCAGCCATAGCAGACTATTTGATTCCTTGACTAGGAAAACCTAAATGAAAACTAATGCTTTCACTGTATAAATATTCTCCCATTTCATCCATTTTAGATGATCACAATAGACTGAGGCTGCAGCTAGTGGTTCTCGCGCACCTCAGGAAAATCCTTTCACGCTAGCACAGCGGGGTAAACTGACTCAGGAAAAGGTGAACAAGTGTCACGAGCAGTCACTAAATTTGTAAGGGCTCGAAATTGTGACCATTTTGGTGGGGGCTCAACAATAAATGACAATCAGAAATGTCAAGTTGCATGTTGTTATTCTAACCAGCTTAGTTCTGCTGCATTTCCAATGTATTTATTTAAATTAGACAATTATCAGGAATCGATAAGGGAATCGATAAAGAATCATATCGATAAGCAGAATCTATAATGGAATCGTATCGATAAAATTGTATCAATTCCCAGTCAAGAGTCACTTTATTGTCCCATCAGCTGGGAAATTTGTCTCTGGCTTACACCCACACTACAGCCACAGACACATACATACAGACATGACACAACACACCTGACTCCAAACAGAGGAGATACACAATGTTAAAGATACAGTAAAGTACCTGCACAGCAGGATGTCTGGCAACACTACATATATATAGAATAGTATACTCAAATATCGGTTATCGAATATCGATAATATAACACCACTGGAATGGTGACCGGAATATCTAAAGCTTGCAATGTCGGTTGGTTGTTTTTGGTCGGTTGGGAGTGGTTGGTCCGTCCACTAAAGTGTCCTCCCCACCCTCTAGTGGCCACAGTTTCCACCCTATAATAATAATAATAATAATAATAATTTAGGACCTGCTCCGAGGTCACCATTTGGCACACATGCGAACCATGCATACAATGCGTATCTGCGATTAACCCATCCCGTCGTCCTTCCCCCCCAAGGGCAGCCGGGAGCAGACAGGCGCCACGTGAGCCGCGCCAGGGGACCAATCCAAGTGCTCCTGTCCGTCTTCGTCAAGGACGCCACAGCGTTAGCGATCTTGTTGTTGTGCATGTTTTTCCATTGGGTTTATCTTATCGGGGGGGGAAACCCTTGCGAGCACGGGGAGAACATGCAAACTCCACACAGAAAGGCCTGGGAGATACCCCACCTGGGTAACTGGCATCATGGAAACCTGGTCCCCAAGCGGGATTCGAACCCTGGACCTTCTTGCTGTGAGGCGACAGTGTTAACCACTACACCACCGTGCCGTTCGAAACAAGGCGGACATTAATAATTAATAAAATAATAAAAATTTATAAAGTTTTCAATCTATTAATCAATCAAAGCGGGGAACATAGAACCCGGGGAACATAGGACCCGGGGAACATAGGGATGATCCCTAAATGTCCGCCTATGTCTACCAACATGGTGCGATGCCACAACATAAACACAGCTTGTTGGCCATGGTTGTCATTTAATAAGTATCACCTGTTACCTGCTTACAATCACCTGTTGCTTCCCTGAAGAGGGAGATAGTTTGCTATGATGATGTAATGGAACACTATGGATCTACACTTTGTGCCTGGTGAGGGACTGGTGAGGGACTGGGTGGGGGTGGGAGGAGGAACGGGCGAGATCGACCAGGATTACATCATTATCTTGGATTAGATGCCTTGCTAAAAGACTCTCTGAAATGGATCACCTAAAGCTCCTTGTCTCGTTGGTTGCTGTGGTTAGGTGGGAGAGTGGTCGCTCTGACTTGCTGTTGGGTCCCTACTTTGATTGCTGTTATGATTTAGTTTTAAATTTGTGATTTAATGGTTACGTCTTTCCACAGTATGAACCGTTGTGGCACAAGGCTAGCCTAATCCAAATGAACTGATCACGTTATTCCTATACAGTACAGGCACGCGTAGATGTATGACATCTAAAATGCGTGCGCGTGTGTGTGTGTGTGTGTGTGTGTGTGTGTGTGTGTGTGTGTGTGTGTGTGTGTGTGTGTGTGTGTGTGTGTGTGCGTGTGCGTGTGTGTGTGCGTGTGCGTGTGCGTGTGCATGTGCGTGTGCGTGTGTGTGTGTGTGTGTGTGTGTGTGCGCGGTGCACTTCCCGGCTGGCACATGTATGTGTTAGGGTTTCATCAATATTGTTACTGGCATCTGATATCAGTTTGATACCAGCTAAAACAGGGTATTGGTATCTGTTATCAGTTATATATATATACATATTCACATGAATCCCTAGTATAAGTACAGTATGTATATATTCACATGAATCCCTACTATAAGTATGTGTATATTAACATGAATCCCTATTATAAGTATGTGTATATTCTCATGAATCCCTAGTATAAGTATGTGTATATTCACATGAATCCCTAGTATAAGTATGTATATATTCTCATGAATCCCTAGTATAAGTATGTATATATTCACATGAATCCCTAGTATAAGTATGTATATATTCACATGAATCCCTAGTATAAGTATGTATATATTCACATGAATCCCTAGTATAAGTATGTGTATATTCACATGAATCCCTAGTATAAGTATGTGTATATTCACATGAATCCCTAGTATAAGTATGTGTATATTCTCATGAATCCCTAGTATAAGTATGTGTATATTCTCATGAATCCCTAGTATAAGTATGTGTATATTCTCATGAATCCCTAGTATAAGTATGTGTATATTCTCATGAATCCCTAGTATAAGTATGTGTATATTAACATGAATACCTAGTATAAGTATGTGTATATTAACATGAATCCCTAGTATAAGTATGTGTATATTAACATGAATCCCTAGTATAAGTATGTGTATATTCACATGAATCCCTAGTATAAGTATGTATATATTCACATGAATCCCTAGTATAAGTATGTGTATATTAACATGAATCCCTAGTATAAGTATGTGTATATTCTCATGAATCCCTACTATAAGTATGTGTATATTAACATGAATCCCTAGTATAAGTATGTGTATATTAACATGAATCCCCAGTATAAGTATGTATATATTCACATGAATCCCTAGTATAAGTATGTATATATTCACATGAATCCCTAGTATAAGTATGTGTATATTCACATGAATCCCTAGTATAAGTATGTGTATATTCACATGAATCCCTAGTATAAGTACAGTATGTGTATATTCACATGAATCCCTAGTATAAGTATGTGTATATTAACATGAATCCCCAGTATAAGTATGTGTATATTCTCATGAATCCCTAGTATAAGTATGTGTATATTCACATGAATCCCTAGTATAAGTATGTATATATTCTCATGAATCCCTAGTATAAGTACAGTATGTGTATATTAACATGAATCCCTAGTATAAGTACAGTATGTATATATTCTCATAAATCCCTAGTATAAGTATGTGTATATTCTCATGAATCCCTAGTATAAGTATGTGTATATTCACATGAATCCCCAGTATAAGTATGTGTATATTCACATGAATCCCTAGTATAAGTATGTGTATATTCACATGAATCCCTAGTATAAGTATGTGTATATTCACATGAATCCCTAGTATAAGTATGTGTATATTCACATGAATCCCTAGTATAAGTATGTGTATATTCTCATGAATCCCTAGTATAAGTATGTGTATATTCTCATGAATCCCTAGTATAAGTATATTATATTCTCATGAATCCCTAGTATAAGTATGTGTATATTCTCATGAATCCCTAGTATATGTATATTATATTCTCATGAATCCCTAGTATAAGTATGTGTATATTCTCATGAATCCCTAGTATAAGTATATTATATTCTCATGAATCCCTAGTATAAGTATGTGTATATTCTCATGAATCCCTAGTATAAGTATGTGTATATTCTCATGAATCCCTAGTATAAGTATATTATATTCTCATGAATCCCTAGTATAAGTATGTGTATATTCTCATGAATCCCTAGTATAAGTATGTGTATATTCACATGAATCCCTAGTATATGTATATTATATTCTCATGAATCCCTAGTATAAGTATGTGTATATTCTCATGAACCCTAGTATATGTATGTGTATATTCACATGAATCCCTAGTATAAGTATGTATATATTCTCATGAATCCCTAGTATAAGTACAGTATGTGTATATTAACATGAATCCCTAGTATAAGTACAGTATGTATATATTCTCATGAATCCCTAGTATAAGTATGTGTATATTCTCATGAATCCCTAGTATAAGTATGTGTATATTCACATGAATCCCCAGTATAAGTATGTGTATATTCACATGAATCCCTAGTATAAGTATGTGTATATTCACATGAATCCCTAGTATAAGTATGTGTATATTCTCATGAATCCCTAGTATAAGTATGTGTATATTCTCATGAATCCCTAGTATAAGTATATTATATTCTCATGAATCCCTAGTATAAGTATGTGCATATTCTCATGAATCCCTAGTATATGTATATTATATTCTCATGAATCCCTAGTATAAGTATGTGTATATTCTCATGAATCCCTAGTATAAGTATATTATATTCTCATGAATCCCTAGTATAAGTATGTGTATATTCTCATGAATCCCTAGTATAAGTATGTGTATATTCTCATGAATCCCTAGTATAAGTATATTATATTCTCATGAATCCCTAGTATAAGTATGTGTATATTCTCATGAATCCCTAGTATAAGTATGTGTATATTCACATGAATCCCTAGTATAAGTATATTATATTCTCATGAATCCCTAGTATAAGTATGTGTATATTCTCATGAATCCCTAGTATAAGTATGTGTATATTAACATGAATCCCTAGTATAAGTATGTGTATATTAACATGAATCCCTAGTATAAGTATGTGTATATTCACATGAATCCCTAGTATAAGTATGTGTATATTCACATGAATCCCTAGTATAAGTATGTGTATATTCACATGAATCCCTAGTATAAGTATGTGTATATTCTCATGAATCCCTAGTATAAGTATGTGTATATTCACATGAATCCCTAGTATAAGTATGTGTATATTATATTCTCATGAATCCCTAGTATAAGTATGTGTATATTCACATGAATCCCTAGTATAAGTATGTGTATATTCTCATGAATCCCTAGTATAAGTATGAGTATATTAACATGAATCCCTAGTATAAGTATGTGTATATTCTCATGAATCCCTAGTATAAGTATGTGTATATTCACATGAATCCCTAGTATAAGTATGTGTATATTCTCATGAATCCCTAGTATAAGTATGTGTATATTCTCATGAATCCCTAGTATAAGTATGTGTATATTCTCATGAATCCCTAGTATAAGTATGTGTATATTAACATGAATCCCTAGTATAAGTATGTGTATATTCACATGAATCCCTAGTATAAGTATGTGTATATTCACATGAATCCCTAGTATAAGTATGTGTATATTCTCATGAATCCCTAGTATAAGTATGTGTATATTCACATGAATCCCTAGTATAAGTATGTGTATATTATATTCTCATGAATCCCTAGTATAAGTATGTGTATATTCACATGAATCCCTAGTATAAGTATGTGTATATTCTCATGAATCCCTAGTATAAGTATGTGTATATTAACATGAATCCCTAGTATAAGTATGTGTATATTCTCATGAATCCCTAGTATAAGTATGTGTATATTCACATGAATCCCTAGTATAAGTATGTGTATATTCTCATGAATCCCTAGTATAAGTATGTGTATATTCTCATGAATCCCTAGTATAAGTATGTGTATATTCTCATGAATCCCTAGTATAAGTATGTGTATATTATATTCTCATGAATCCCTAGTATAAGTATGTGTATATTCACATGAATCCCTAGTATAAGTATGTGTATATTCACATGAATCCCTAGTATACGTATGTGTATATTCACATGAATCCCTAGTATAAGTATGTGTATATTCTCATGAATCCCTAGTATAAGTATGTGTATATTCTCATGAATCCCTAGTATAAGTATGTGTATATTCTCATGAATCCCTAGTATAAGTATGTGTATATTCTCATGAATCCCTAGTATAAGTATGTGTATATTCACATGAATCCCCAGTATAAGTATATGTATATTCACATGAATCCCTAGTATAAGTATGTGTATATTATATTCTCATGAATCCCTAGTATAAGTATGTGTATATTCTCATGAATCCCTAGTATAAGTATGTGTATATTAACATGAATCCCTAGTATAAGTATGTGTATATTCTCATGAATCCCTAGTATAAGTATGTGTATATTCACATGAATCCCTAGTATAAGTATGTGTATATTCTCATGAATCCCTAGTATAAGTATGTGTATATTCTCATGAATCCCTAGTATAAGTATGTGTATATTCTCATGAATCCCTAGTATAAGTATGTGTATATTCTCATGAATCCCTAGTATAAGTATGTGTATATATTCTCATGAATCCCCAGTATAAGTACAGTATGTGTATATTCTCATGAATCCCCAGTATAAGTATGTATATATTCTCATGAATCCCCAGTATAAGTATGTGTATATTATATTCTCATGAATCCCCAGTATAAGTACAGTATGTGTATATTCTCATGAATCCCCAGTATAAGTATGTATATATATTCTCATGAATCCCCAGTATAAGTACAGTA
This sequence comes from Notolepis coatsorum, assembly GCF_963971535.1. NCBI lineage: Eukaryota > Metazoa > Chordata > Actinopteri > Aulopiformes > Paralepididae > Notolepis > Notolepis coatsorum. The sequence continues at coordinate 12,054,036 of NC_140179.1, read as the reverse complement.
TGTGTATATTCTCATGAATCCCCAGTATAAGTATGTATATATTCTCATGAATCCCCAGTATAAGTATGTGTATATTATATTCTCATGAATCCCTAGTATAAGTACAGTATGTGTATATTCTCATGAATCCCCAGTATAAGTATGTATATATTCTCATGAATCCCCAGTATAAGTATGTGTATATTATATTCTCATGAATCCCCAGTATAAGTACAGTATGTGTATATTCTCATGAATCCCCAGTATAAGTATGTATATATTCTCATGAATCCCTAGTATAAGTATGTGTATATTATATTCTCATGAATCCCTAGTATAAGTATGTGTATATTCACATGAATCCCCAGTATAAGTATATTATATTCTCATGAATCCCTAGTATGTGTATATTCACCTGCCCCTGTGTGCACTGGCCCCAGGACCATGGCGTACTGCCAGTGGGTGGACAACCTGGAGGAGACCCAGAAGATGCTGTCGGTGAGCGGGCCGCTGAGCGACCTGCTCAAGTGGATCCTGAGTCACCTGACCGGGGGGATCGTCAAGCGGGAGATGTACGGCCACGGGATTGGACGATTCTCCAAAGAGGAAGTCTACGCCCTGATGGAGAAGGATATGCGCACTCTGGCCACTCTGCTCGGTATGGAGGTGGTGGTGGTGTTGTTGTTTCCATTCATGTATTAAAGCAGTGTTTCTCAAAGTGGGGGGCGCAGGGGGGGCGCAGAGGCATGACAGGGGGGGCCTTGAGATTTATTAAATTTTTTTTTTTTTTTTTTTTTATTCCAGAAAATTATCACTAAAGTGCTATCTGTTGCAGCTGCACTGTTCTCCATGAAAATACCATTTCTCAAAATCTGAAAATCATTATTTAATAAAACACAGAAAAGGATCACCAAGTTCCTCTGGATAAAAAAAACCTTTACAGACAACATTGAGACAAAGCTTCCTGACACATCTCCATCCAAACTCTTGGAAGAACTCTTTGAAATCTCATCTGATACCACCTAGAGAGCTAGTTTCAGAGTGTGGTGCTGAGTACCAAGTATCTCATCTCATGGCCCACCAAGTATCTCATGATGCAGCAGTTAAGGTGTTGATACCATTCAGCACCACATACAGTAAAATATTTTGGTCCGCCAAAGGGGGGCCTGACAGAAAAAGTTTGAGAAGCACTGTATTAAAGGAACATGCCGACCTTTGGGGACATTTGCTTATTTGCCATAATTTCTTTTGAGAAAAACGGGGCTTTTGAGGTGATGAAATCACTGCGCCCAGGCAGCAGTGGTTCGTCAAAAAAAATAGTTCCAAGTATATATCTGCTTAGAAAACGAAAATGTCCAATTTTGTATTATTCTTTTTCTCCACGTGGTAAAAACACAGGTCACAACATGTTTACAGGAACGTTTTGGAGTTGTATTTGGAGTGTATTTCGTGACTGTTGGGAACTAGGCTACACTGGCACACCTACTTCCAGTGAATGACGCTAAGCTAGCCTAACGGTGCGGCTGTTCCCTAAGCCTAATGCAAGCACAGAGAAGAAAAGGGTATGTATCTGCTTGTCTAACTCCAGGGTAGATGGCAAATAAGCTAATTTCCCAAAAAGTTGGCGTGTTCCTTTAAACACAGGTTAGGATTTGATTTAGAGATTGTGAGAATATTTAGTATTGAGCACTGAAGATTATAACCATCTGTAAAAATGTTATCAATATCATTTGATCACTGTTACTGTGTATGGATATTGTAAAGCTCAATATGATATAGTACTAACAATATCTTAAAGGAACACACCAACATTATGGGAAATGTGGTTACTGTCTTCTCCAGAGTCAGACAAGAAGATAGATACGAATTTCCTCTCTGTGTGCTGCTCAGTAGAAAGCTATCCGGCTGCCAGCTAGCTAGGAAATTGGTATATTATATCTTCTTGTCTGACTCTGGACAAGACAGTGAGTGCAATTCCCATAATGTTGGCGTCATAGCAGCATGGGGGAGGGGGGAGGGGAAGTACAGGTATGGGCAGGGTAAAGACATAAATAGAGGCAATACAATTAGATCTGAATATCAAAATCGGAGAAATAAATAAATATTCCTTCTGCGTCATTCAAGCCCCTCGACTCACCGTTACATCTTGTATGATGAGGTTGGCCGGTCTTCTCTGGCACAGAGGCAAAATAAAGATTGGTATCGGTTTATCTTTAACACATTGTGTGCCAACGACGACAAATCTATTATTATCTACTATTGCATTCATTGAGGCAACCAAAAGCAGCGTGGATTATCTGTTTCGAGGTCTAACGTTGGATCAATAAACATGATCGATATTTGGAATGGCGATCAGGAATTGGAATAATCTTTTTGCAGAACATCTGATCTGAGGTAAGGAATCTATTTGAACAGTTTTGGGGTAATCAGATGTTTTTTTTCACATATTTCACAACCTGTGCGTGCGTGTATGACGTTAGCGCTGACCAGGTCATGGATAATCGATTTTTCAGCCCGCTTCTCTAGCGTGCATACTATCGATAATCTAGCGTTTATTTGAAAAATATTCATAAATAGGCAAAAAAATTTCAATGTGTTTTGTGTATTCCAGTAAATGGCTATTTTCGCGGATTTTTCTGGAATCACTAGAAATCTTCAAAACTATACTTATATTCAAAACGGTATAAAATGGAAATGTACTGATGAAAAAACAATCCGTTTTGTACATGTTGACTGCAAGCAAGTCATTGATAAGCGACGGGCGTATTAGACACATAGCCATAATTTAAGATATAGTTTATGCGTTCGCAAATGTGCTCGCCCTCTCATTGACTAGAGTGGTGGCATACAAGCGATAAATAGTGCACCCCGTGCCGGCACACAATGTGTTAAGGCCATTGTGGGTAAATTACCTTATTATTGCAACAATGCTGGATTGGAATTATATGGACCATATCTGACACACTCAAACTAATGGCTTATCGAGTGCAGACTGAACTTGGAAAGTCAGCCTTTTGTTTTAACCCTTTCACTACCACACTACAGAAGGTTAACCTTTCACTACCACACTACAGACGGTTAACCGTCTGTAGTGTGGTAGTGAAAGGGTTAACCTTCTGTAGTGTGGTAGTGAAAGGGTTAACCTTCTGTAGTGTGGTTGTGAAAGTGTTAACCTTCTGTAGTGTGGTGGTGAAAGGGTTAAAACAAAAGGCTGACTTTCCAAGTTCAGTCTGCACTCGATAAGCCATTAGTTTGAGTGTAACCTTCTGTAGTGTGGTAGTGAAAGAGTTAACCTTCTGTAGTGTGGTAGTGAAATAGTTAACCTTCTGTAGTGTGGTAGTGAAAGAGTTAACCTTCTGTAGTGGGGTAGTGAAAGGGTTAACCTTCTGTATCGTGGTAGTGAAAGGGTTAACCTGCTGTAGTGTGGTAGTGAAAGGTTAACCTTCTGTAGTGTGGTAGTGAAAGGGTTAACCTTCTGTAGTGTGGTAGTGAAAGAGTTAACCTTCTGTAGTGTGGTAGTGAAAGAGTTAACCTTCTGTAGTGTGGTAGTGAAAGTGTTAACCTTCTGTAGTGTGGTGGTGAAAGGGTTAAAACAAAAGGCTGACTTTCCAAGTTCAGTCTGCACTCGATAAGCCATTAGTTTGAGTGTAACCTTCTGTAGTGTGGTAGTGAAAGAGTTAACCTTCTGTAGTGTGGTAGTGAAATAGTTAACCTTCTGTAGTGTGGTAGTGAAAGAGTTAACCTTCTGTAGTGGGGTAGTGAAAGGGTTAACCTTCTGTATCGTGGTAGTGAAAGGGTTAACCTGCTGTAGTGTGGTAGTGAAAGGTCAACCTTCTGTAGTGTGGTAGTGAAAGGGTTAACCTTCTGTAGTGTGGTAGTGAAATAGTTAACCTTCTGTAGTGTGGTAGTGAAAGAGTTAACCTTCTGTAGTGGGGTAGTGAAAGGGTTAACCTTCTGTATCGTGGTAGTGAAAGGGTTAACCTGCTGTAGTGTGGTAGGGAAATGTTAACCTTCTGTAGTGTGGTAGTGAACGGGTTAACCTTCTGTAGTGTGGTAGTGAACGGGTTAACCTTCTGTAGTGTGGTAGTGAAAGAGTTAACCCTTCTGTAGTGTGGTAGTGAAAGGGTTAACCTTCTGTAGTGTGGTAGTGAAAGCGTTAACCCTTCTGTAGTGTGGTAGTGAAAGGGTTAACCTTCTGTAGTGTGGTAGTGAAAGGTTAACCATTCTGTAGTGTGGTAGTGAAAGGGTTAACATTCTGTAGTGTGGTAGTGAAAGGGTTAACCTTCTGTAGTGTGGTAGTGAAAGAGTTAACCCTTCTGTAGTGTGGTAGTGAAAGGTTAACCTTCTGTAGTGTGGTAGTGAAAGGTTAACCTTCTGTATTATGGTAGTGAAAGAGTTAACCCTTCTGTAGTGTGGTAGTGAAAGGTTAACCGTCTGTAGTGTGGTAGTGAAAGGTTAACCTTCTGTAGTGTGGTAGTGAAAGGTTAACCGTCTGTAGTGTGGTAGTGAAAGGTTACCCGTCTGTAGTGTGGTAGTGAAAGGTTACCCGTCTGTAGTGTGGTAGTGATAGGGCTGTCCCCGACTAAGGATTTGGATGGTCGACTAGGATTGGCCAAAATGTGCCGTTAGTCGACTATTGGTCGACTTAAAAAAAAAGTATAATATTTAAAAAAAAAAAAAAAAAATGTATCATTCCATTTGGGCTGTGGGGGGTGCTTAATGTCTGAAGGAGTCGACTGAAGGCTTCTTGTCCTCTGCAAAAGCATGCAATTGGTCCACTGATGGATACATCTTGATATTTGTCTAGTCTAGTGTGTTCATTAGATGGGTGAAATCCTCTTTTTTTTTTTAAACTTTGACCAGTCACCTGGTTCTTTTAGCGTTTATCGCTTTTTCTTCTCATTCATACTTGGTCAAGTTCGACCGACAGAAGCATTCTGAAAGGGTTCAGATGGGGGGGTAGACACTCTGGGAAAGGCACGGCTGCCGTCCGGGATTCGAACGCGCTCAGCCCCAGATCCGCGCGAGCGCGGTTGTCCACAGCGCTGAAATAGCACTCGCGGTACGTGGTGAGCTACTGGAGCTCCCCGGGTGAAATCCTCTTTTAGTGCCTCTGTGCCTGTTTTCGTGGGCAGTTAGCCTCTGGTATGCGTGCCATTAGCGTTAGCCACACTTCTAGGCCTCTTTTCTTTTGGAAAGAACGGTAAAAAAATTAATTTTAATTATATTCGACTAAGAGGTTGGCCAGTCGACTACGGCCCCTTTCGACCGATTAGTCGACTAATCGATTAATAGGGGTCAGCCCTAGGTAGTGAAAGGTTAACCTTCTGTAGTGTGGTAGTGAAAGGTTAACCTTCTGTAGTGTGGTAGTGAAAGGTTAACCTTCTGTAGTGTGGTAGTGAAAGAGTTAACCCTTCTGTAGTGTGGTAGTGAAAGGGTTAACCTTCTGTAGTGTGGTAGTGAAAGGTTACCCGTCTGTAGTGTGGTAGTGAAAGGTTACCCGTCTGTAGTGTGGTAGTGAAAGGTTACCCGTCTGTAGTGTGGTAGTGAAAGGTTAACCTTCTGTAGTGTGGTAGTGAAAGGGTTAACCTTCTGTAGTGTGGTAGTGAAAGGTTAACCTTCTGTAGTGTGGTAGTGAAAGGGTTAACCTTCTGTAGTGTGGTAGTGAAAGGTTACCCGTCTGTAGTGTGGTAGTGAAAGGTTACCCGTCTGTAGTGTGGTAGTGAAAGGTTAACCTTCTGTAGTGTGGTAGTGAAAGGTTAACCTTCTGTAGTGTGGTAGTGAAAGGGTTACGGTTGAATGGATGAATGGAGTCAGCTTCCCCCACCGTGTCCTTGACAGCCTGCTGTGTACAGCGTGTCCCGCCCTGAAGGACAGTGCTTTGCAATAGAGATGAAAAGCAGTCCACTGCTGACCTCCTCTGATGAAAAGCGAGCACTGCAAACCAGAATCAATAGCTAATCCCCTCTCGCCCCTTTAGCTAGTTCTGAGAGCGATGGATCTGAGAGACACACAGATCTGAGGAGATTTTCTTTTAAGTGCTATGATCGTGGGAAAATGCCGTCAAGCTATGACTCATAGCTGCTCGCTCCTCTTTTATCTTCTAAACGCGTCATATTGTGTCCCACAAGCTTAGTTTTAGTGCGCAGGGGGGGAACCAGTAAACATTTCAGCTCTCCATCATCATCATCATCATCATCATAATCATCAAACCTTTATTTAACCAGAAATAAAAACCCATTGAGACCGAGGTCTCTTTTTCAAGGGTGATCTGGCCAAGAAGGCAAGCTCGAATTATGACAAGACATGATACATAACAAGACACAATACACACACAGTAGACTACCATACAACCGATATTTAAAATGAAAAGTCAAATTCAGCTTAAAAAAAATACAAGCACAATAAAACAATAGCAATCAACCAAAATGTTTAATTCAACATCAAAGCAGGAGCAGCAGGTGGAAAGGATTTCCGATATTTTTAGTTTGAAGAAATTTGAGACGTGTCTGGAGGTCATTCCAGGCCCAAGGACCAAAATAAAATAGGCTTCTCGTACATGCCTCAGTCCGCACGGGCGGTATTTTAAAATGCGCATCCAGGTGCTGGATCTGAGATTGAGGGAGTTTTGAATTAATTAACATTCTTTTAAGATTTTTTTATTTTTTTGTTTTTTTTACTATCTTTTTTCCCCACTCCTCATAACGACTGTTAGTCGTTATGCCAATTCCCAACTCCCTTCCTGGTTGTTGCGCACCCCCCCTACTGTTGGTCCGGGAGGCCGGAGACTATCACATGCTATCCTCCGACACATGTGCAGCCAGCCGGTAGCCAGCCTGGCAGCTCAGATTCTCACTGGGAGAGTGTAACGTGTGGAAGGTCACACTACCTCCCTCCAGATCCTTCCTTCGCTGAGCAGGCGCCCGACCGAACTGTAGGAGTATTTTTCTGTTTACAACGCCCAGGACCCACCCATCAGCTTTCCCACCCTCTAATACTGCCAATTGTATTAGTACGGACGACCAGCCAAACTGAAAACAATGTGGAGAGCTGGGATCGAACACGCGAACCCAGCGTCTCCAGCATTGGTGGTGAGCGCCTTGCCCACTGCACCACCTGGACGCCAAGATTTATTGTGACGTCATTGTTTTGAATGTTCAGTTCTCACAATTCTAATCTCGTACTACCATAATGTGAGGTCGTACACCTGAAATACAAAGACGTGTCTCTGTTATTTTCCCCAGATAATAACTAACTCTGCTCTGTCCAGGAGATGATAATAATAATAATAATAATAATAATAATAATAATAATAATAATAATAATAATAATAATAATAATAATAATAATAATAATAATAATAATAATAATAATAATAATAATAATAATAATAATAATAATAATAATAATAATAATAATAATAATAATAATAATAATAATAATAATAATAATAATAATAATAATAATAATAATAATAATAATAAATAATAATAATAATAATAATAATAATAATAATAATAATACAACTTTATTTGTATAGCACCTTTCATACAGAAACTGCAGCTCAAAGTGCTTCACGACAGAAAAAAGACAGGAAAATGAGCACATAAAGTGCAGACATATAAAATCACAGATTTCACATTAGGATCTAACATCCCAACAGGCCACCTTGTTTATGGTTTGATTCAGTTTTAAAAATAGACAATAATAAAAAGAGTAAGATAGAATAGACAGAGTAAAATAGTGCAATAAGTAGTAGAATAGAATAGACATGAAATGAGCGCATAAAGTGCAACAGTTTAAAGTCGTCTTTAAAGATAAGAAGTATCTAACTCTAGTGTGTCTCTCTCCTCTGTCCAGGAGATAAGAAGTATCTAACTCTAGTGTCTCTCTGCTCTGTCCAGGAGATAAGAAGTATCTAACTATAGTGTCTCTCCTCTGTCCAGGAGATAAGAAGTATCTAACTCTAGTGTCTCTCTGCTCTGTCCAGGAGATAAGATGTATCTAACTCTAGTGTCTCTCTCCTCTGTCCAGGAGATAAGAAGTATCTAACTCTAGTGTGTCTCTCTGCTCTGTCCAGGAGATAAGATGTATCTAACTCTAGTGTCTCTCTCCTCTATCCAGGAGATAAGAAGTATCTAACTCTAGTGTCTCTCTCCTCTGTCCAGGAGATAAGAAGTATCTAACTCTAGTGTCTCTCTGCTCTGTCCAGGAGATAAGAAGTATCTAACTCTAGTGTCTCTCTCCTCTGTCCAGGAGATAAGAAGTATCTAACTCTAGTGTCTCTCTCCTCTGTCCAGGAGATAAGAAGTATCTAACTCTAGTGTCTCTCTCCTCTGTCCAGGAGATAAGAAGTATCTAACTCTAGTGTCTCTCTGCTCTGTCCAGGAGATAAGAAGTATCTAACTCTAGTGTCTCTCTCCTCTGTCCAGGAGATAAGAAGTATCTAACTCTAGTGTCTCTCTGCTCTGTCTAGGAGATAAGAAGTGTCTAACTCTAGTGTCTCTCTGCTCTGTCCAGGAGATAAGAAGTATCTAACTCTAGTGTGTCTCTCTCCTCTGTCCAGGAGATAAGAAGTATCTAACTCTAGTGTGTCTCTCTCCTCTGTCCAGGAGATAAGAAGTATCTAACTCTAGTGTCTCTCTCCTCTGTCCAGGAGATAAGAAGTATCTAACTCTAGTGTCTCTCTGCTCTGTCCAGGAGATAAGAAGTATCTAACTCTAGTGTCTCTCTCCTCTGTCCAGGAGATAAGAAGTATCTAACTCTAGTGTCTCTCTGCTCTGTCCAGGAGATAAGAAGTATCTAACTCTAGTATCTCTCTGCTCTGTCCAGGAAATAAGATGTATCTAACTCTAGTGTCTCTCTCCTCTATCCAGGAGATAAGAAGTATCTAACTCTAGTGTCTCTCTCCTCTGTCCAGGAGATAAGAAGTATCTAACTCTAGTGTCTCTCTGCTCTGTCCAGGAGATAAGAAGTATCTAACTCTAGTGTCTCTCTCCTCTGTCCAGGAGATAAGAAGTATCTAACTCTAGTGTCTCTCTCCTCTGTCCAGGAGATAAGAAGTATCTAACTCTAGTGTCTCTCTCCTCTGTCCAGGAGATAAGAAGTATCTAACTCTAGTGTCTCTCTGCTCTGTCCAGGAGATAAGAAGTATCTAACTCTAGTGTGTCTCTCTGCTCTGTCCAGCAGATAAGATGTATCTAACTCTAGTGTCTCTCTCCTCTATCCAGGAGATAAGAAGTATCTAACTCTAGTGTCTCTCTCCTCTGTCCAGGAGATAAGAAGTATCTAACTCTAGTGTCTCTCTCCTCTGTCCAGGAGATAAGAAGTATCTAACTCTAGTGTCTCTCTGCTCTGTCCAGGAGATAAGAAGTATCTAACTCTAGTGTCTCTCTGCTCTGTCCAGGAGATAAGAAGTATCTAACTCTAGTGTCTCTCTCCTCTGTCCAGGAGATAAGAAGTATCTAACTCTAGTGTCTCTCTCCTCTGTCCAGGAGATAAGAAGTATCTAACTCTAGTGTCTCTCTCCTCTGTCCAGGAGATAAGAAGTATGTAACTCTAGTGTCTCTCTCCTCTGTCCAGGAGATAAGAAGTATCTAACTCTAGTGTCTCTCTCCTCTGTCCAGGAGATAAGAAGTATCTAACTCTAGTGTCTCTCTCCTCTGTCCAGGAGATAAGAAGTGTCTAACTCTAGTGTGTGTGAGGTTTTGCCCGCTGCTCACCACCTTTTCTCTGTTTCTTTAAGCCTATACTGTTTATTTTCCCTTCTCACTCACTCTCTCTAGCCCCCACCCTCTCGTTCTTTACTCTCGTTTACTCTCAGTGGCCACACCTGGACTATTATCAATTACCTCTCGCACCTGTGGTGGCAGGCTAATTAGTTCCCCTGTGGGCTTTAAATACCAGGGCTCTTCCCCTCGTTTCGGGTGGGGTCGTGTTGTATTCATGCTGAGTCATATTCTCTAACATCTAGACTCTTTCGGGAGATCCTCTGGTCTACCAATGCTGTATATGGATTTCTCCAGCCTTGAGATGTTTTGCTCCAGCCTTCGTCTGCTGTCGCCGTAGCCTGTGGAGGAGACTGTTCTGCGCTCCCTGTAACTTCCACGGGAGGCACCCCAGCGTTCCACTGCAGACCCCAGCGCAGCTGTTCGTCCTGACGCACATCTAGACCAACGCGCATCTCCCGGACCCTCGGGCTTGGCACGCTCTCCAGTCACCAGCGCGCAACGCGCATCTGCAAGGGCTTGGCACGCTCTCCAGTCACCAGCGCGCAACGCGCATCTTCAAGGGCTTGGCACGCTTTCCAGTCTCCAGCGCGCAACGCGCATCTTCCAAGGATCCTCGTGCTTGGCACGCTCTCCAGTCACCAGCGCGCAACGCGCATCTGCAAGGGCTTGGCACGCTCTCCAGTCACCAGCGCGCAACGCGCATCTTCAAGGGCTTGGCACGCTCTCCAGTCTCCAGCGCGCAACGCGCATCTTCCAAGGATCCTCGTGCTTGGCACACTCCTCCTCGCAGACGCACCCCGATGCGTCTCTCGGTTCCGACGCGCACACCAAGGTGTGGCGCGCCACTCTGTTCCTCGGCTCCGACAGCGGCTACCCGGTGGACGACACCCTCGCCACCGCCACTGTTCCAGCACTCTGTTCCTCGGCTCCGACAGCGGCTACCCGGTGGACGACACCCTCGCCACCGCCACTGTTCCAGCACTCTGTTCCTCGGCTCCGACAGCGGCTACCCGGTGGACGACACCCTCGCCACCGCCACTGTTCCAGCACTCTGTTCCTCGGCTCCGACAGCGGCTACCCGGTGGACGACACCCTCGCCACCGCCACTGTTCCAGCACTCTGTTCCTCGGCTCCGACAGCGGCTACCCGGTGGACGACACCCTCGCCACCGCCACTGTTCCAGCACTCTGTTCCTCGGCTCCGACAGTCGGCTACCCGGTGGACGACACCCTCGCCACCGCCACTGTTCCAGCACTCTGTCCCTCGGCTCGGACAGCCAGCCACCCGGTGGCGATGCCCTCGCCCCGCTGCTGTCCCTGTACCATTACGCATACGCCTGGGTGAGTTTTGATTGTGATGTCACTCACCCAGCGTAATGCCCCTTGCCCCCTTCCCGCTGCGTTTCCTGTACCATTACGCATACGCCTGGGTGAGTTTTGATTGTGATGTCACTCTCCCAGCGTAATGCCCCTTGCCCCCTTCCCGCTGCGTTTCCTGTACCATTACGCATACGCCTGGGTGAGTTTTGATTGTGATGTCACTCTCCCAGCGTAATGCCTCTTGCCCCCGTCTCGCTGCTGTTCCTGTACCATTACGCATACGCCTGGGTGAGTTTTGATTGTGATGTCACTCACCCAGCGTATTGCCTCCTTTAGTTCTCACTTAGTTAGTAGTTTGGACATTTCATCTCCCACTCTGTTTTTGTTCTCACTTAGATAGTATTTTTGGACATTACATCTCCCCCTGTGTGTTGTCACACGAAGATATTATTACTTTGTTACTTTGATTATTTGGACTGTTCTGCATCTGCTCTGTTTGTTCCCTTTTGAATATTAACCCTCTCCTCTGTTCTGCAGAGCGGCCCAGATGTTTTCCCACCAGTCCCCAGTTCCTCCCTGTCCCCAGCCCGCCTCCGCGGGTCTCTGTCCCCAGTTCCTCCCTGTTTCCCCAGCCCGCCTCCGCGGGCCTCAGTCCCCTCTGTCCCTAGTTCTCCCCTTCTAGTTCCACCTAGTTCCTGGTCCCAAGTTCTCCCCTTCTAGTTCCACCTAGTTCCTTGTCCCTAGTTCTCCTAGTCCCCAGTTCTCCTGTTCCCTAGCTCTCCTTGTCCCGACATCTCCTAGTCTCTAGTTCCTCTGTTTCCTTAACCTTCCCCTAGCGTTCCTTTAATGTTTCCCCTAGCGTTCATTAACCTTCCCTTAGTGTACCCTTTTCCTGCCCGCCTCTTAAAGGCACCTAGTTTTTCCCCTCTTGTTATATTCCTGTATTTGTGTTCTCCCTTAAAGGGACAGTGCCCTTTTTTCCCTGTCTCTCAATAAATATCTGTTTCTTGGCAAACCATCATACCTGTCTTGTGTTGTGCGATTGGGGTCGGTTACAAACCATAACAGTACGACCCCACCAAATCGACGACCCCAGCCAGCACAGACGGTGTATGTTGAGTTTGCCTCTTTTTTTTTCTTGTTCCCTCTAGCTCCCCTGTTAGCTTGTTAGTCTCCCCTCTAGCTCCCCTGTTAGCCCTGTTAGCTTCCCTGTTAGCCCAGTTTAGCTTCCTTGTTAGTCCTGTTTAGCTACCTTGTTAGCCTGTTACCCCCCTGTAGCTAGCCATGCCCTGGCAGCTAACCCAGTCCCTCAGCAGAGCCCCAGTCTGCTAGCTTAGCCCCGGCTGCTAGCACAGCCTCTATGTTTTATGCAGCCCTTGCTGCTGGCATGGGCCCTGTAGCTAGCCATGCCAGGCAGCTAACCCAATTCCCTCTGCATGGCCCCGGTCTGCTAGCTTGGCCCCGGCTGTTAGCACAGCCTCTATGTTAATGCAGCCTTGCAGCTGGCATAGGCCCTGTAGCTAGCCAGGCCCAAGCAGCTAACCCGGTCCCTCTGCATGGCCTCCACTTTTTTGTGTAGCATCTCACACTGCTAGGACTGCCCCTTCAGCTAGCAGGGTCAGTTTTCTCCCACTGCTAGGACTGCCCTTTCAGCTAGCAAGGTCAGTATTCCCACTGCTAGGACTGCCCTTTCAGCTAGCAAGGTCAGTATTCCCACTGCTAGGACTGCCCTTTCAGCTAGCAAGGTCAGTTTCCCCACTGCTAGGACTGCCCTTTCAGCTAGCAAGGTCAGTTTATCTCCCACTGCTAGGACTGCCCTTTCAGCTAGCAAGGTCAGTTTCTCTCCCACTGCTAGGACTGCCCCTTCAGCTAGCATGATCAGTTTGCTCCCACTGCTAGGACTGCCTTTTCAGCTAGCAAGGTCAGTTTATCCCACTGCTAGGACTGCCCTTTCAGCTGGCAAGGTCAGTATTCCCACTGCTAGGACTGCCCTTTCAGCTAGCAAGGTCAGTTTATCTCACACAGCTAGGACTGTCCTTCCAGCTAGCTTGTTCTCTCATGCTGGTCCAGCCCTGTCTGCCAGCCTAGCTCCGGCAGCTAGCGCAGCCTCTATGTTAATGTAGCAGTACAGCTGGCATAGGCCCTGTAGCTATCAGTGCCTTGGCAGCTACCCTTTCCCCCTGCTAGCCTAGCTCGGCAGCTAGCGCAGCCTCTATGTTGATGTAGCAGTACAGCTAGCATAGGCCCTGTAGCTATCAGTGCCTTGGCAGCTACCCTTTCCCTCTGCTAGCCTAGCTCGGCAGCTAGCGCAGCCTCTATGTTGATGTAGCAGTACAGCTAGCATAGGCCCTGTAGCTATCAGTGCCCTGGCAGCTACCCTTTCCCTCTGCTAGCCTGGCTCCGGCAGCTTGCGCAGCCTCTATGTTGATGTAGCAGTACAGCTAGCATAGGCCCTGTAGCTATCAGTGCCCTGGCAGCTAACCTTCCCTCTGCTAGCCCTTTCCCGGTGCTACCATGGTTACCCCTTTTGCTACCCTGCTTGCCCCTCAGTTCTCTAGACCCAGTTCCTCTAGACCAGTTCTCTAGACCAGTTCTCTAAACCAGTTCTCTAGACCAGTTCTCTAGCCCGGTTCTCTAGCCCAGTTCTCTAGACCAGTTCTCTAGACCAGTTCTCTAGACCAGTTCCTCTAGACTAGTTCTCTAGACCCAGTTCCTCTAGACCAGTTCCTCTAGACCAGTTCCCCCAGTTGCCCCTCTGCTACCCTAGTTACCCCTCGGCGACCCTGTTTCTTTTGCTAGCCCCACTCTTGTGGTGGCTTCCCCTGCTGGCTTGGCCAGTACCTCTTGTTTTGCCCCCTGCCACTCTGTCTGTATTTGTTTTGGGTCGCCGGGTGGCTCCCGTTGAGGGGGGGGTACTGTGAGGTTTTGCCCGCTGCTCACCACCTTTTCTCTGTTTCTTTAAGCCTATACTGTTTATTTTCCCTTCTCACTCACTCTCTCTAGCCCCCACCCTCTCGTTCTTTACTCTCGTTTACTCTCAGTGGCCACACCTGGACTATTATCAATTACCTCTCGCACCTGTGGTGGCAGGCTAATTAGTTCCCCTGTGGGCTTTAAATACCAGGGCTCTTCCCCTCGTTTCGGGTGGGGTCGTGTTGTATTCATGCTGAGTCATATTCTCTAACATCTAGACTCTTTCGGGAGATCCTCTGGTCTACCAATGCTGTATATGGATTTCTCCAGCCTTGAGATGTTTTGCTCCAGCCTTCGTCTGCTGTCGCCGTAGCCTGTGGAGGAGACTGTTCTGCGCTCCCTGTAACTTCCACGGGAGGCACCCCAGCGTTCCACTGCAGACCCCAGCGCAGCTGTTCGTCCTGACGCACATCTAGACCAACGCGCATCTCCCGGACCCTCGGGCTTGGCACGCTCTCCAGTCACCAGCGCGCAACGCGCATCTGCAAGGGCTTGGCACGCTCTCCAGTCACCAGCGCGCAACGCGCATCTTCAAGGGCTTGGCACGCTCTCCAGTCTCCAGCGCGCAACGCGCATCTTCCAAGGATCCTCGTGCTTGGCACGCTCTCCAGTCACCAGCGCGCAACGCGCATCTGCAAGGGCTTGGCACGCTCTCCAGTCACCAGCGCGCAACGCGCATCTTCAAGGGCTTGGCACGCTCTCCAGTCTCCAGCGCGCAACGCGCATCTTCCAAGGATCCTCGTGCTTGGCACACTCCTCCTCGCAGACGCACCCCGATGCGTCTCTCGGTTCCGACGCGCACACCAAGGTGTGGCGCGCCACTCTGTTCCTCGGCTCCGACAGCGGCTACCCGGTGGACGACACCCTCGCCACCGCCACTGTTCCAGCACTCTGTTCCTCGGCTCCGACAGCGGCTACCCGGTGGACGACACCCTCGCCACCGCCACTGTTCCAGCACTCTGTTCCTCGGCTCCGACAGCGGCTACCCGGTGGACGACACCCTCGCCACCGCCACTGTTCCAGCACTCTGTTCCTCGGCTCCGACAGCGGCTACCCGGTGGACGACACCCTCGCCACCGCCACTGTTCCAGCACTCTGTTCCTCGGCTCCGACAGCGGCTACCCGGTGGACGACACCCTCGCCACCGCCACTGTTCCAGCACTCTGTTCCTCGGCTCCGACAGTCGGCTACCCGGTGGACGACACCCTCGCCACCGCCACTGTTCCAGCACTCTGTCCCTCGGCTCGGACAGCCAGCCACCCGGTGGCGATGCCCTCGCCCCGCTGCTGTCCCTGTACCATTACGCATACGCCTGGGTGAGTTTTGATTGTGATGTCACTCACCCAGCGTAATGCCCCTTGCCCCCTTCCCGCTGCGTTTCCTGTACCATTACGCATACGCCTGGGTGAGTTTTGATTGTGATGTCACTCTCCCAGCGTAATGCCCCTTGCCCCCTTCCCGCTGCGTTTCCTGTACCATTACGCATACGCCTGGGTGAGTTTTGATTGTGATGTCACTCTCCCAGCGTAATGCCTCTTGCCCCCGTCTCGCTGCTGTTCCTGTACCATTACGCATACGCCTGGGTGAGTTTTGATTGTGATGTCACTCACCCAGCGTATTGCCTCCTTTAGTTCTCACTTAGTTAGTAGTTTGGACATTTCATCTCCCACTCTGTTTTTGTTCTCACTTAGATAGTATTTTTGGACATTACATCTCCCCCTGTGTGTTGTCACACGAAGATATTATTACTTTGTTACTTTGATTATTTGGACTGTTCTGCATCTGCTCTGTTTGTTCCCTTTTGAATATTAACCCTCTCCTCTGTTCTGCAGAGCGGCCCAGATGTTTTCCCACCAGTCCCCAGTTCCTCCCTGTCCCCAGCCCGCCTCCGCGGGTCTCTGTCCCCAGTTCCTCCCTGTTTCCCCAGCCCGCCTCCGCGGGCCTCAGTCCCCTCTGTCCCTAGTTCTCCCCTTCTAGTTCCACCTAGTTCCTGGTCCCAAGTTCTCCCCTTCTAGTTCCACCTAGTTCCTTGTCCCTAGTTCTCCTAGTCCCCAGTTCTCCTGTTCCCTAGCTCTCCTTGTCCCGACATCTCCTAGTCTCTAGTTCCTCTGTTTCCTTAACCTTCCCCTAGCGTTCCTTTAATGTTTCCCCTAGCGTTCATTAACCTTCCCTTAGTGTACCCTTTTCCTGCCCGCCTCTTAAAGGCACCTAGTTTTTCCCCTCTTGTTATATTCCTGTATTTGTGTTCTCCCTTAAAGGGACAGTGCCCTTTTTTCCCTGTCTCTCAATAAATATCTGTTTCTTGGCAAACCATCATACCTGTCTTGTGTTGTGCGATTGGGGTCGGTTACAAACCATAACAGTGTGTCTCTCTGCTCTGTCCAGGAGATAAGAAGTATCTAACTCTAGTGTCTCTCTGCTCTGTCCAGGAGATAAGAAGTATCTAACTCTAGTGTCTCTCTGCTCTGTCCAGGAGATAAGAAGTATCTAACTCTAGTGTCTCTCTGCTCTGTCCAGGAGATAAGAAGTATCTAACTCTAGTGTCTCTCTGCTCTGTCCAGGAGATAAGAAGTATCTAACTCTAGTGTGTCTCTGCTCTGTCCAGGAGATAAGAAGTATCTAACTCTAGTGTCTCTCTCCTCTGTCCAGGAGATAAGAAGTATCTAACTCTAGTGTCTCTCTCCTCTGTCCAGGAGATAAGAAGTATCTAACTCTAGTGTCTCTCTGCTCTGTCCAGGAGATAAGAAGTATCTAACTCTAGTGTCTCTCCTCTGTCCAGGAGATAAGAAGTATCTAACTCTAGTGTCTCTCTGCTCTGCTCTGTCCAGGAGATAAGAAGTATCTAACTCTAGTGTCTCTCTGCTCTGTCCAGGAGATAAGAAGTATCTAACTCTAGTGTCTCTCTCCTCTGTCCAGGAGATAAGAAGTATCTAACTCTAGTGTCTCTCTCCTCTGTCCAGGAGATAAGAAGTATCTAACTCTAGTGTCTCTCTGCTCTGCTCTGTCCAGGAGATAAGAAGTATCTAACTCTAGTGTCTCTCTGCTCTGTCCAGGAGATAAGAAGTATCTAACTATAGTGTCTCTCTGCTCTGTCCAGGAGATAAGAAGTATCTAACTCTAGTGTCTCTCTCCTCTGTCCAGGAGATAAGAAGTATCTAACTCTAGTGTCTCTCTGCTCTGTCCAGGAGATAAGAAGTATCTAACTCTAGTGTCTCTCTCCTCTGTCCAGGAGATAAGAAGTATCTAACTCTAGTGTCTCTCTCCTCTGTCCAGGAGATAAGAAGTATCTAACTCTAGTGTCTCTCTGCTCTGTCCAGGAGATAAGAAGTATCTAACTCTAGTGTCTCTCTGCTCTGTCCAGGAGATAAGAAGTATCTAACTCTAGTGTCTCTCTCCTCTGTCCAGGAGATAAGAAGTATCTAACTCTAGTGTCTCTCTCCTCTGTCCAGGAGATAAGAAGTGTCTAACTCTAGTGTGTCTCTCTCCTCTGTCCAGGAGATAAGAAGTATCTAACTCTAGTGTCTCTCTCCTCTGTCCAGGAGATAAGAAGTGTCTAACTCTAGTGTCTCTCTCCTCTGTCCAGGAGATAAGAAGTATCTAACTCTAGTGTCTCTCTCTGCTCTGTCCAGGAGATAAGAAGTATCTAACTCTAGTGTGTCTCTCTCCTCTGTCCAGGAGATAAGAAGTGTCTAACTCTAGTGTCTCTCTGCTCTGTCCAGGAGATAAGAAGTGTCTAACTCTAGTGTCTCTCTGCTCTGTCCAGGAGATAAGAAGTGTCTAACTCTAGTGTGTCTCTCTCCTCTGTCCAGGAGATAAGAAGTATCTAACTCTAGTGTCTCTCTGCTCTGTCCAGGAGATAAGAAGTATCTAACTCTAGTGTGTCTCTCTCCTCTGTCCAGGAAATAAGAAATGTCTAACTCTAGTGTCTCTCTCCTCTGTCCAGGAGATAAGAAGTATCTAACTCTAGTGTCTCTCTGCTCTGTCCAGGAGATACGATGTATCTAACTCTAGTGTCTCTCTGCTCTGTCAAGGAGATAAGAAGTATCTAACTCTAGTGTCTCTCCTCTGTCCAGGAGATAAGAAGTATCTAACTCTAGTGTCTCTCTCCTCTGTCCAGGAGATAAGAAGTATCTAACTCTAGTGTGTCTCTCCTCTGTCCAGGAGATAAGAAGTATCTAACTCTAGTGTCTCTCTCCTCTGTCCAGGAGATAAGAAGTGTCTAACTCTAGTGTGTCTCTCTGCTCTGCTCTGTCCAGGAGATAAGAAGTATCTAACTCTAGTGTGTCTCTCTGCTCTGTCCAGGAGATAAGAAGTATGTAATGGGTTCTCGGCTCTCCACGGTCGACGCCGCAGTGTTTAGTCATCTGGCCCCCGCCATGTGGACGCTACCGGGAACGCGGCCAGAGCAGCTCATCAAAGGTGAGGTCATCAACATGAGACGCAGTCCACTGTTTTTTTTGCAACATAGCATCATATCCAGACTGGGCACAGTGTTATTACGGGGTCTGAAATTTGTGGGGGATTTGGGACATACTGTACATGAGATACTATTCAACATTCAAGATTCAAGAGATTTCTTCGTCACATACATACACGAGACATGTAGTGAAATGAAGGTGGCCATGCCCGCCTTGATTGTGCAAAAAAGATATACAAATAATAATAGAATAAAATAGAATAGATAATAATAGATATGATAAAAGGTACTAAGATAAAATACAATACAATGCTAAGCTTATGAATTAAAGGTAATGAGTCCTATATACAGGGGCGTAGCTGGGGGGGGTAGCTTAGGATGATTCCAAGGGCCCAGAACTGGGGGGGGGGGGCCCAATTTTTTTTTTACTAGACATCACTCAGGTGTATTATTGATGCTCTCATTGATACTATGTTTCTTTCTGAAGTGTGTGTGTGTGTGTGTGTGTGTGTGTGTGTGTGTGTGTGTGTGTGTGTGTGTGTGTGTGTGTGTGTGTGTGTGTGTGTGTGTGTGTGAGATATATATAGAGAGAGGGGGGGCTTTGGTAGACTATTGCATTGGTCCATTCATTGAAGATGAACGCAATGGGACATCCGTTACTAGGCTCACCCACCAACAGTGCAGGTGCTGAACTGCTGATCCGAATGTATAGGTGAAAACCATATTATGCGTTTTCATCAATAAAAAAATGGCCAAAAAGATTTCCGCTCGCGCGCTTACGCGCGCTCGCATTCACTAGGGGCCTACAAATACATTCTTTCATGGGGCACAGAATCTGGAGATACACCCCTGCCTATATACACTACTATACAATATACAGTTATGCTATATGTAACTATACTATACTAACTATACTATACAAAACCACACCTGTTTTTTTAAAGTGACCTTTGCTTTTTCCTAAAGTGACCTGTAGTGTGTTACTATGAGAGTGTGTCTCTTTGTAAACATGGGGTTGGATGCAATGGAATACTGAAAATACAACCCGGAAATCAGTCCTCTCTTCTCTTCATGATGAACATGGCATAATCAAGCTTTCCCACGCGGTCTGTGTGCATCTAGGAAGTATAGTCTGGGTGAGAGGAAATTGGTATCTATCTTCTTGTCTGACTCTGGAAAAGATGAGGGCATTTCCCATAATGTTGGCGCATTCCCCTTTGACCTCTATCCGTCATCAGCTCTATTTTCAATATCTCAAAATGTTCTTATGTACCGCAGTTGCTATTGCATGTACTTATTTGTGTTTCATTACACTTATGAGTGCATGCTTACCAACTGTTTCGCCTGTTTTATAGCAACACTACTATCACCGACATCTAAGAAGGGAATGAATGAATGAATGAATGAATGAATGAATGAATGAATGAATGAATGAATGAATGAATGAATGAATGAATGAATGAATGAATGAATGAATGAATGAATGAAAACTTTATTTAACAGATTGCAGAATGGGTACAATACAGTACGGCTCAATACACACAAGTGTTAAGGGGATGCAGACCAGAGAAAGACGTTTGTCTTGTTTACATCATTTTCAATTCATAGTGATCCCCCCCCTTGAACGGCCCTTCTAAGGTTTCTCCCCTCCACATTGCCTGTGGTGCTTTTTCCCTATTGCTAGGTTTTTAGTGAGTTTTTCCTTACCTTCTTCGCATGGGGTATGTCTGGGAGTGTTGCATTTATTTAACATTTTATTTTGGATTTCCTGGTGTTTTTTGGTCTTTGTTCTTGATTTATTGTGATGTTTTCTTCTCGACTTGTTTAAAGAAGACATGTCCGGCCCTTTAACTGCCACACTACCAAACGGTTAACCCTTTCACTGCGACAATACACAGACAATTTTTTTTTTTTTTTTAATCTCTTTTATCTTATTTGTTTTTTCTTGTTGTTACTATACACAGATCTTTTATGTATTTTATTATATTTTTTCAATTTTATTTCTTATTTTTTCCATCCTTTCCTTGTACAGTGTCCTTGAGTCTGAGAAAGGCGCTTCTCTCTTAAAATCCAATCTATTATTATTATTATTATTACAGAAGGTTAACCCTTTCACTGCCACACGACAGCAGGTTAACCCTTTCACTGCCACGCTACGGGAAGGTTAACCCTTTACTGTCACACTACCGACGGGTGATAGTAAAGGGGTTAACCTTCTGTAGTGTGGTAGTGAAAGGGTTAACGTGTGTCGTCGGGGGGCCTTTTTACGAATACATTTGATTTGATTTTGATTTGATTCGTCGTCCCCCTTCCAGGCGAGCTGATCAACCTGGCCATGTACTGCGAGCGCATCCGCCGGCGCTTCTGGCCCGAGTGGTTCGTGGACCTGGAGGACTTCTGCTACGACGACACCACGGAGGAGGACAGCGTCTCCAAGCAGCTGCCCGACCTGGGCCTCTACTCGCGCACGGACACCACCTTCCAGGAGGAGGACACGTCGTCCTCCGCCCCCCCGCACACGTCGCCCCGCCGCACGCACCCCCCCGCAGTGCCCCCGTCGCCGGAGAGCGACCGCACGGGCAACTCGCTCTACGACTCGGACATGGACACGGAGTGCTCCGAGCTGGAGCCTCTGAAGTGTTGACGTGACGCTCCTCTCGCACGCACACACATGCACATACATGCACACACACACATACACACACACACACACACACACGCACACACACATACACACACATACATACATACATACATACATACATACATACATACATACATACATACATACATACATACATACATACATACATACATACATACATACATACATACATACATACATACATACATACACACACACACACACACACACACACACACACACACGCACACACACATACACACACATACATACATACACACACACACACACACACATACACATATACATACAGTACATACACACACATACACACACATACATACAGTACACACACACACACACACACACACACACATACATACACACATGACCGGTGGGAGTTGAAATCCCACTTTAACACATTGCCCTCCCCCCCCCCCCACCTCTCGGAGCATGGAATAACTACTGGGGGGGGGGGGGGGGGGGGGTGTAGTATTGCCTGTGTTGATCGAGAAGTGAAAGACTCAGAGGCTTAACATGGCGGCGAAGTGGCGGAAGAAGAGAGATATTCTAGAAAGAAAGAAAGAAAGAAAGAAAGAAAGAAAGAAAGAAAGAAAGAAAGAAAGAAAGAAAGAAAGAAAGAAAGAAAGAAAGAAAGAAAGAAAGAAAGAAAGAAAGAAAGAAAGAAAGAAAGAAAGGGTGAACAGAAGAAGATGAACGATGCGAGAGAGAGAGAGAGAGAGAGAGAAAGCGAGGCAGAATAAAACAGAGGCCAGGAGTAAATGACGCCGTCGCTGAGAAACTCCTCCACCCGGTGACATCATCAGCAGGCGCCGCTGCTACAGTATGCCTGTCGTCATCGTGACATCGCCATGGCAACCACGTGTGTGTGTGTTACCCCGTGTTCCCCCTCGCCTTAGCGAGCTTCACCGCTCCCCAAATCTTTTGTGTGTGTGTGTGTGTGTGTGTGTGTGTGTGTGTGTGTGTGTGTGTGTGTGTGTGTGTGTGTTTTGACCCTGTGTGCAACAGAGGATCCCTTTCTATTGACATGATATTGATATGTGGGGGAACTGTACAGGGATTATGTGGAAGAATACAGTTCAGTATATAAATATATAAGACATCAGATTCTGTTCCCAGGTCTGATGATAGATAGAATATTTGATTATATATATATAATATGAGTATACATAGTATAGGTAGCCTGCAAATATAATATTATAATTCCCTCTGTCATATAGTGTAAATACCATTGGTGTGCTTTGATATGACCAAATTCTCCAGCGGTGAGCGATCCCAATATAATATATATATAATAATTCTCCATTCCTAGAATCAGTCTAAATAGCCTGTGGTATCTATGCCTGCCTACGTGGCTGGGATTTCCTACTTTCTTCTATTTCCCATCTTTGAATACTTTTAACGCATTGTGGGCACGGTAACATTTATAGTACAGTATGACTTGTCATAAGAAGTTAGGATGTGTGCGGCGTCATATATTCGATAACGTCAACAACAACAGGTAAATTCCTAGTTTCTGATGACCACACAACAGAAACATTATGTGGCAACGGCCGATCATGCTAACCTCTGTATTATGACAAGATTATACTGAATTATATCTGCTATCGTTTATCATGTTTCCTGAGTCTTCCATGTTTTATAGATCTTGACGTTGTGTGTGTGTGCACGTGCGTTCAGTCATTGACCATTTTCACATCACGGCAGCCATTTTACTCTCATGATGTCACACTTGGTCATATTCTGGGGCGGAAAGGAACCCAACCTGAGCATGAGTGGAAATATAAATAAGAGCAAAATGGCTGCCGTGTGAACGTAATAGTCAACTGAGAGCGGATGAAACAATCATGTAGGTATAGATGAAATAGATTTACATATAAATAATAATATATATATATATACAGTATATATATATTCTGGAAGTGCATGGCTGGTACGTGCCGATGAATTTCACCCTTTACACCTCCCCCTTGTAGATATATCTCGTCTCTACGGGTTCCAACGCTGCCTCTTTTAACCCTTTCAATACCACACTACAGAAGGTTAACCCTTTCACTACCACACTACAGACGTGTCTGTACCTTCTGTGGTGTGGTAGTGAAAGGGTTAACATTGTGATGCTGTGTGTTTGGTGCCTCGGAGGCCAAGTGCACAGATATGTAGCTCCTCGATCCAAACCACGAGGGAAACACTTTGGCCTTTTCTTTTCTTTTCTTTTCTTCTCGTAGTAGCTCCATTTTTTGGACACAAATCATCCATGGTCTGAACATAAAGGGTCGCACTCAATTCATTTTCTATTCATGTCAACTCTATAGGGAACCACCGATACTAATACCGGTATCCGATGTTGGGCCCCAAGCTAAAATCGGGGGATTGGTATCGGAGAATTTCCCCCCCAATACTAACCTCTGATACCAAGAACCATGTGTCATTTGCTACACTGTAAAAACGAAGCGTCATCTGGACTCTAAACTATCAGCTAATTTTATTCAACGAAAACGGTGTAAAAATGCAATTCATAAATGGGTCAAATTCATTGAATTCAGCTCAATTCTATTTCAAACGACACATTTTTTTTTATTATGTATAGGTTACTAATAATTATTTAATAAATATTAATGAACCCCAATCGCAGTTTTTACAGTGTAGACATCAAAGCAAAGTGACTACATGTGTTGCATGTTAGAGCTAAGGGAGAAAACTAATTATTAATATATATCTCACTTTTTTGTCCAATGATCCCAAACCGATGGTCTAAGTTCAGTAAAAGAGATGGATCGGATCGGTATTCAGTATCAGACGATACCTACAGTTCAAAACGCTCTATAGGTGTTGGTAGTGAAATCATAAACCTTTATTACGAGAAGATATGCCATATTCAACATATTCAATGAGCACATCCCCTGCTCCGCTGCCCTTTTTCAGGAACGATGGGAGTTGATGATAAGAAACAGAAATGAGTTGATGAATTAATCATAGAACTGAACATGATGCAATAACGTCCGTCTGTAAGATGCTGTGAGTGCAGCAACAGGTCTATTCTGTTAATTCTCTTGAGTGTATGGCGTGGCTGTTTGTGTGTGTGGTGTGTGATGATGATATAAGGTGGTGCTTTTACGTGTGTTTGTCATTCAGCAAACGCAGGTCCTGCGACTCTTATATGTGTGTCTGGAGCCGCGTGTGTCTGTGTGTGTGTGTGTGTGTGTGTGTGTGTGTGTGTGTGTGTGTGTGTGTGCGGGTGGAAGCAGAGGTTGTATATTTCTATCCATATGGTGCATGGGTGAGTCATCCTTTTGAATTGAGTTAATGTACAATGGCACACACACACACACACACACACACACACACACACACACACACACACACACACACACACATATAACATGGTCATAACATCTGTCATAGAAGAAATTCTCCAATGCTAGTATTTATGGTTATGTACTGGAACAGAGTAATGCGGTATTGGATCAGAAGAATTGATTTAACAGTGATTTAATGTAATGGAAGATGACAGTGGTGATGATTGTATGATGATGTTTAATATTGATGATGCTCCTTCATCTTGTGATCCAACTTCAAAAAGACAAAGTCACGTTTTTGGAGTTGGACCATGATGACGATGATGATTGATGAGGATGGCAATGATGATATGATGGTGGTGGTGGTGGTGGTGGTGATGATGATGATGATGATGATGATGATGACAATGATGATTGATGATGATGGCAATGATGATATGATGATGATGGTGGTGGTGATGATGATGACGATGACGATGAAGACAGTGGTTTTCGACAGGGATCTTAAAGGGAAACGATCGCCCTTCTCTCCACTTCACTGTCTCTACTTTCCCGCAAGGCATGTATCCTGGGTGCCCTGCCAATCGGTTACCGTCGTTACCGTAACTATGACCGCAAAACAGCCTTTTTTTGACCCGCAAACACAAGTTGACACAGTGACAGTAATACTTTGCGTGTGTGTGTGTGTGTGTGTGTGTGGATACTGAATATATCAACACAGTAATTAACCATATTCACACACGGCGGTCATTTTTGTTTTTTAATGACGTGCTCAGGGGAATCCCAACCTATAGATTAAATAGATTTAGATTCAGGAATCCCAACCTGAGCACGATATAAGAACAGAAATGGCCGTTGTGTGAATGTGGTCGATGCTGTCACTGTTTGGTGTGTTAACCTTTAACCCCTGCCTGCATGCTCTTTGCCTTCGATCATCCAAGCCATGGGGGAGATGCAGCCTTATGGAAAACCTCCTTCTTAATGTGTGTTTACTTTATGCCAGTGCCAGCATTTTAACAATTTAAATATTTACATGTTGATTGTTTATTAATGATCTATTTATTTTTGTATTCATATTTATTGATTCTGTTGGGTTTTATGGCTGTGGAGAGGTTTAGAGATTAATTAATTGTTTTTTGCACTATCAGTCTTATTTTTGTATTTGCTTCGTTCAATTCCTGTTTTGAATCAACTGTGTGTGTGTGTGTGTGTGTGTGTATGTCGTGCAGTTGTCTCACGTTGAATAATGAAGGTTGCTATAGTTGCTTTTTCTTTATCTTTTTTGTTCAACCTCTGTCGACATTAACGCTCGACAAATGTCACTTATCTTCAAGTGGCCCATCGTGGTCTATAAGGGCGTGCTTGGTCCGAGGTTTTAAATGCCAACATTCAAATGATGCCGAAATGCCATTCAATAAATGTTAAGACAACACTGTTATGTGTTTACAGTGACCCCCGTATCATAGGAAATCTGTTGATCATCAAAAGAAAAAGAAAAAAAACACAAACAACTCCGGAGAGTACGAAAAGTTAATATGCATTTATACTTTGCATAGCTTTTATTGTGTCAAGATGCCAAGATGGAAGCATTGCATTCACAAGCCTTTTTAGCTGTCCTTTTTAAAAGCACAGATTTGGGATCAGTTTAGGCCCCCCTTCAATCATGATTCTTTAATGATGGAGGGAGGATATAAAACTGACCTTGTGTCAGCGATTATGGAGGGCAACTCCGCCGACTTTGATTAGCCTATGGTTTCTGCGCTGCACGGTATAGGGGGGTGTGGTCTGACGTCACTTTAGTTTCCCGCGCGGTCCACCCGTATAGGGATTTATCATTGGGAAAATGTATTATCGGCTATTGTAATAATTCTGCCTCATGAACATTGGCAAGCTTTCCATTTTTGCACAAAAAGAGTTCCCTTCTATCACTAACATTATTGTTTAATCATTTTTGGTTGAAATAAAGTTAGTTAAAAGGTTGTGTCATTTGTCGTTAAAAAATAACTACACTTACCTGTCGTTCAGTGCTGCCGCCTAATACATGTCACGGCCATTGTGTTGTTTCTCAGTGAACGAAAACATAAATGTTATTATTTTGCTACTTTTACGATTAATTGTGATTTGTTTTCATGTTGAGCTATAGATTGTGGATGAATACACACATAAAGGTACACCATGCCAATGTTCATGCTTTATTTGTTTTAAACTAGACGATTTAGAAATGTGTCCATTGAGAATACATTGCAATTTCAAGAGTGGTGGACCGCGCGGGAAACAACAATGACGTAACCACTACACCTCCCTATTCAGATCCTGCTTTCATCTCTCAGCTCAGTCGTTAGTGGAGAAATGACTGAAACAGAACTGGCCCCAGATCAATGTTTATGGGCCGCTTCACCTGACTGCAGCTAAAGCTGAGGGATTCACTGATCTCAGTGCTGGTGTCAGATCCTCTGGTCAAAACCCGGCTGAAACAGGGTGTTGGTACCTGAGAATGTGCCCCAATACTAAAATCCTATGCAAAGAGGCGTTGTGTAACATGTGACATCAAAGCAAAGAGCTGTTGTGTAACATGTGACATCAAAGCAAAGAGGCGTTGTGTAACATGTGACATCAAAGCAAAGAGGCGTTGTGTAACATGTAACATCAAAGCAAAGAGGCGTGTAACATGTGACATCAAAGCAAAGAGGCGTCGTGTAACATGTGACATCAAAGCAAAGAGGCGTTGTGTAACATGTGACATCAAAGCAAAGAGGCGTCGTGTAACATGTGACATCAAAGCAAAGAGGCGTTGTGTAACATGTAACATCAAAGCAAAGAGGCGTGTAACATGTAACATCAAAGCAAAGAGGCGTTGTGTAACATGTGACATCAAAGCAAAGAGGCATTGTGTAACTTGTGACATCAAAGCAAAGAGGCATTGTGTAACATGTGACATCAAAGCAAAGAGGCGTTGTGTAACATGTGACATCAAAGCAAAGAGCCGTCGTGTAACATGTGACATCAAAGCAAAGAGGCGTTGTGTAACATGTAACATCAAAGCAAAGTGACTTAATCCTTTGCACTTTTTTGGCACATAAAAAGCATGTTAGACCTTCACTGATGGAAGGAGATTGATCATAATCTCAATCATATCTGTCCAGTGTGACCCAAATAAATGGTTTATTTATTTTATTTTTTACTGTTGAGTAAAAGCAATAGATGGGATTGGTACTCTGTTTTGGCAGTCAAAGAGCCGTGTCGGTGTATATCCCTAGGTCCCGAGGTCAGGGGTCAGGGTTCAACCTTGTGTCACTTCCTGTGCTGGTATAGAGTCTAGAAGCCATATTGCATCGTCGCTCTGTGTCGTGTGTTTTGCTGAAACACTTCTCATCAACCTGTAAATAGGTGAGCCCAAAAAAAAGAGAGAAATTAATATGTAATACAAACTCTGTAAAATAATATAGATTCTTCCTGTGAATGTATCATACCTAGAGATGAGAGGCTGTGTGTTGATGAGTTACTCATGATATTTCATTAAATTATAGCTGTGGTAATTTTACCCTCTGTGTCGTTGTAATTATTGAGTTTAAAACCCTTTCACTATACCACACTGCCAAAGGGTTAACCCATTTCACTGCGACAATACAGAAGGTTAGCCCTTTCGCTGCCACACGACAAAGGGTTAACCCTTTCACAACCACACTACAGAAGGTTAACCCTCTCACTACCACACTACAGACGGTTAACCGTCTAGTGTGGTAGTGACAGGGTTAATTGTTTGTCATGGCGTAGGACTGTTTTCCTGTGTGTGTGCGTGTGTGTGTGTGTGTGTGTGTGTGTGGGTAAATGTGTGTACATATGTGTGTGTGTGTACACATGTATGTTTGTGTGTCTGTGTGTATGTGTCTTTCTCCACTCCTCTGTCTTTTATGTTTCCTTCTTTCATTACATCTTTTCTTTCCACCGATGAAAACATTATTC